>NC_063340.1:45281011-45547555 GCF_021869965.1 Rhincodon typus | reverse complement strand
AAACACACATGTCATTCACTTGCACAATTTTTTCCATAATCTACTGTGGCTGCTGCCTTCATACATTTTCCCACCAAAATCATAAATTAAGTTATGAATATACTGGCTTTATTACAATTTTCAAATTATTCTTCTTTGCTTCTTCAGTTAAATTCTATCTTCAAAATCTTGTGACTTGTCCTTTTGTTACTGTAAATGTACACTGCGAACTTTCCCATACTGCTGCCTCAGGATAAGTTTACATCTTGGTTCATGTTCAGTCTACTGTGGCCATGCCTCATAGAGGTTGCTCATGATGGCTGTGATGCTCGTTTTGAAGGGTGAGTACTCCCACCCTTTCCAACTTGGTCTTTTGCACTACTATTTTAAAACATGTTTCTCCCCCAGCCTATAGGGATTTCTAACTTTACTGTTGCCTCAGTATCTTTCTCCTGTAAGGACACTGACGCTTGACACTGGGGCTAGATTTTGCTCTCTCCCGAAACCACACTGTGTTTCCTGCAACTTTTACCAGCTCTAGGTGAAGTTTCTTTTGCAATGCTGCATAGCTGCTGCTGCTTCCAGGTGTGTGACTGACTACTGGTCTATTTATGAGTTCTCAGCTGCTGAATAACTGAATCTACTCAAAGCATTAATATTCTTAAAGTAGCTCATTCATTTGGCTCCTGAATTTTTTGGAGGGTAGATTTTTTTTCACCATTGTTGAAATATTAATTCTGATTACCATGTTTTGGTGTATTGTAGTCAGAGGAGATTACTGCCACTAACCCTCCTTTCTGTTCTCGGCCTAAGACCTATCTAATTAGCAATAGTGAAGGATAAATCACTGTTTGTCTTCACAAGAAAAGCTACTTGTCTTACACAACAAGATGTGGTTGATCGCATGACAGCAAGAGGTTCAAGTTACATTGACTAGTTAGCCATGCTTACAAAAACTATCTACGGCCAGTGATGACATGTGTGTCTCCATTGAGACCACAAGCCAGTTTCCTTGGTTCTCTCCCTAAACTTGTTTGACATTATCAGGCTAGGTGGAGCTTAATGCAGTTTCAACATTAATAATTTCAGATCCATTACATTATTACAATACTACATAATTGTAGGCTGTTTCTTATCAAACAACTTCATTTTCCAGGTTTGCTTCAGTCATATTTGAATGAGTTTATCAGTTTAATAATTCTGCTGAATGGTACCAGCGAATATTGTGTGTCAGCACTCATAAGGAAACACATTTGAGGTTATGTTACATCTACTGACAGAAGGGCTTTATCCAATCTGTCTCGACTAAGCCTAAATCCAGTTTATAAAGGAGAAATAACAACATGTTAACCTGCTGCTTCTCCCAGATGTTAATTTTCAGAGTTGGATATAAGCGACACAGCAATCAAGGCTGGAAAATATTGTTACCTATAGTAAGCAGATATCAAACATGATTTAATGATATTCTTGGTCTTTTGTTTATTTGAGAATTTAGCTCATTTAAAGTAACAGGTGATGAGCAGTAATTTTAGTCTGCCATAGTTAATAATCACATAAGAACATTCTGGAATAAGAATAGGCAATTCAACCCTCTGTAGTTGATCTCTTTATCATTTTAACTCTCAGTAATAGAAGCTAATGTGCATGAAGTTAAACAATTTTTTGCCTTCCATTCCAGTTCCATTCTGTCATGCTGAGAACAACAGAGTGACCGCTGTTATGACAGCCATTTAAAGCTTAACCATGCCACTTAGAATGGATAATTGCTTCATTCAAAATATGTCAATGATGCACTGTATTGTCCTCTGCTGGAAACATTATCCTTGCTTTGGCAGGATAAATTTTGCCTTAAGGATCATATGATATTACTGCCAATTTACTGTTGGATATAACGCACAAGACAAGGGAAAAATCAGTACTGACATATTTAAATCTAGCATAAACTATCAAATGGAAATAAGGGAATACAATTATCTTGGTCTTTTGTTCAATAACATTTTCTTCGTGACAATATCAACATGGGATAAAGATATTCCTGTGTTCAATTTTTACCAAACCAAAATCTGTGAGAACATGTCTTGTGATCCTGAATGTTTGCAACATTGTAAATGGTATATCTCAGTCAAACTGATCCACCAACTCTTTGAGGCTGTGTTAATTGTATGCCAATCGTAGTATAAATCTCACATTACTCAGTCTACCTAATCAATCTTCAAATTGCAAGAAGTTGATGTTAAAATTACTGCAGATAATTAGGAGTGACAACGTAGAAATTCGGTCTCGTGTTTATGGATCATTTAACATAGGAATGTAAGACAAGGCTCGTGTCATGATTATAATGAAGTCAGCCAGGTAGACTTCATAGAATATGAGTTCCCTGATTGGGGCTGTTAACGTGGTCCAATCAGGGAGCCCTGTCTGACAGATATAAACAGGCGTGTCAGAAGTTCTACTCACGAAGAAGCCAGACCAGTGTCAAGTATTATGCACGTGTAAATAAAGGGTGACGTGGTGGCAGGTTACTGGCCTGTATGGAGTTATTTCAGTGAAGACAAGAGAAAAAAATACGTTCCTGAAGAAATTCACTCACAACACTCTTCTTTGAGTTGAGGGAAGCATTTCTGGCACTATGCCATTATTTGGGAAGCTTGACTCATTTGATTCAGCCATTGAAGACTGGGCCCAGTGTGTGAAAAGAATGTGTTAACAAATTGGGGCAGATGAAAAGCAAAGAGTAATTCTCCCCACAATTTGTAGAACCACAGCTTTTTTGGTTATTAGGAGCTTAACATTTCCTGAGGCAGCAGATACTAAACTTTTTCAACAGTTGAGGGATTTAGTTATGGAATATTACGACCCCAAGCATCCTCTAATTGTGAGACACTATCGGTTTTACTTGGCAGTTTGAGAACCAGGGGAATTCGTGTTGTGATTTTCGACAAGGTTAAGATGACTGGCAGAGGCATTTGACTTTGGTTTAACCTTTAATAAGATGCTGAGAAACTGTTTTGTATATGGGATTAATGATGTAACCATGCAAAAGCACCTGTTAGGTGAAAACCAACTGGACTTCAATCAGGCACTATAACTGGCTTTGTCATTAAAAATGTGACAAGTGGAGCGTATGAGTTATAGGTTATGCCAATGGAAGTGGATACTCTCACCAGGCCAACTGAGATTGAGGGACACCACTTGAGTGAAGGCAATTGCATAGCCTCACTCATGAAATATCCTGAACAGAGTGACTCTAGGTCAGCACACAGCAAAACCCCAATACAAGGTCAAGCCTCCACCAAACTGTTAACATTTTCTTCAAGATCCGGACCAGCAAGCCATTGTAGTAGCTGCCAGTATGCAGACTCGAGACAGCAAAATAGTCCCACTATGCCTGAATTGAATAAGTGAACTCATAGGCCGGTATCCAGGAGAGTGCACACAGTCTGGCTTGGTTCTGTTAAATAGCTTTGCAACATCCAAATCAGAACCAATCAAAAAAATGTCTGGTTAAATGGTCACCCAGTTCTAATGGAGGTTGATACCGCTGTGGCTGTATCAGTCATTGCAGAACTAGTCTTAAACAAAATTCATTCTGGACTCCAACCCTTAAATTTGTGTAAGACCTAAACTGAGAACCTATACTGGGGAACCTTCACAGATTAAGGGTACAATTTCGGTTCCATAGGAGCCGTATGAGAAGCAGTTGGCTCAGTTACCACTGATGGTAGTAAAAGATTCACCTAGATTGGCTCAACATTTTTCAATTAGAAAATGGTTGTCCGAATGAAGTCCTAATTAAATACCTGGAAGTTTTTCAGGAAGATCTAGGGAATATCAAAGGAGCTAAAGCCACATTGCATGTTGACCAGAAAGCAATTCCATGATTCTGCAAGGTCCAACCACTGTCATTTGCTTTACGAGCAAAAGTAGAGGCAGAAATCAGGGGGCTAGAAAGTGAAGGAATCATCAAACCAGTCCAGTTTGTGGAATGGGCAGCACCAGTCATACCGATTGTGAAGCCTTATGGGTCGATCTGCCTTTGTGGGGATTTTAAACAAATGTCAAACAGCTTCTTGCAGCTGGATAAATACCCATTCCCTCGCATAGAGGACTTATATGCAAAGCTGTCAGGGGGTCTGTCCTTCACAAAGCTGGACATGAGCCATGCATACCTGCAATTGTGATTAGATGAGGATTACCCAGAAGTATGCTACAATTAATACCCGTAAGGATTTGTACCAATATATGAGACTGCCATTCGGGGTATCATCAGCCTGTGTCAGTTTTCAGCGGATAACCGAAAACATTTTACGAGGTCCACCCCAGGTCACCATTTATCAAGATGACATGCTAATAACAGGGAAGACCAATAAAGAGTACTCAGAGAACTTGGACATAGTGTTAGTCATTTTTTCAATGTGGGGGGCGTGGTGGGTTCACATTAGAAGGGGAAAATGTTTGTTTGAGGCACCCCAAATGATCTATTTGGGCTACGGTGTTGACAAGACTAGGTTACATCAAGTGGAAGATAAAGTTTGGGCAATCAAAAGTGCCCCAGCGCCCATATCTGTACTAGAGCTTAGGTCTTTTGTTGGATTGGTGAATTATTATGGAAAGTTCATACATAAACCGACCTCCATCCTGACATCCTTACATTTGTTATTGAAAAGGGGTCAGCGTTGGAAATGGTCTTACAGCCAAGACTTGACCTTTAGGGAAGTGAAGAAGCATTTATCGCTGCCCAAGGTGTTGGCACATTATGATCCCAAGTGAGAGGTGGTGCTGACATGAGATGCCACCCCATACAGTATCGGGGTGGTGTTGGCCCAATGGAGAGAAACGCCCAACAGCGTATGCATTCAGTACTTTGGCTAATGTACAGCATGACTACGTCCAGATAAAGAAGAAAGGTTTTGCAGTCATCTTTGGTGTGAGAAAGATCCACCAATACTTTTTACGGACGTAAATTTATAATAGCAACAGACAACAAACCCCTGTTGGGGCTACTCAAAGAGGACAAGTCCGTGCCGCCCATAGCTTCAGGTTGAATTCAGCGGTGGGCTGTCATTCTAAGTGCATATAATTACAAGTTGGAACACCGTCTAGGAGGTTCAGTAGCAAATGTCGATGCCTTGAGCAGCATCCCACTGGCAGATACACCACTGGAAGAGTCCATTCTGGTTTTAAACTTTCTGGTTACCCTTCCAGTCACCGCTGACAATATCAGACTGTGGACACAAAATGATCGGTCCTGGGAAAACTAAAACAACTGGTGGTGATAGGGGAAACCAAAGAGCCTTCACAAATGGGGAAGCAATGGCCTAGAGGTATTATCACTGGACTGTTAATCCAAAGACCCTGGATAACATTCTGGGGACGTGGGTTCAAATCCCACCACAGCAGATAGTGGAATTTGAATTCAATTAAAATATCTGCAAATAAGAATCTAATGATGACCATGAAATCATTGTTGATTGTTGATTGTTGGAAAAACTCCCCTGGTTCACTAATTTCCTTTAGGGAAGGAAACGGTCATCTGCCATCCTTACCTGGTTTGGCTTCGAGACCTGACGAGAATAAGAACACACTAGATCACCATAGAGGATGGCATTTTATTATGGGAAGCAAGAGTGATTATCCTGAGCAAAGGTCCCCACCAGATGTCGGCTGAACTCCACCAGGGTCACCTAAGGGTGACTAAAATGAAGATGTTAGCAAGAAGTTACATCTGGTTTCCAGGATTGGATGCAGACTTGGGCACATTGGTGGGACAGTGACCAGAGGGCTAACAACAACAAAAATTAGTGCCAGCAACTCACCCGTATTCATAGGAATGGCTGGGTAAAAACTGGACTTGGTTGCATTGACTATGACAGCACTTTCACAGGCTCAATGTTCTTAACCATTGTGGATGCCCACTCAGAGAAGTTGGACGTACATAGAGTTCATTCGTCAAACACGGGGACTGTGACAGAAAAGCTGCGAGCATCTTTTGCAACACACATTGAAGTGTTGATTACGGACAAAGGGTCATCATTTGCCAGCTGGGAATTTGAGTATTTCCTAGAGTCAAGTGGCATTGGGCACATAAGGACAGCTCCATATGATCCATTGCCCAATGGTCTGGAAGAATGAGCTGTCCAGAGTTTGAAGGCAGGCTTAAAGAAACAGCCTACAGCTTCACTCAAAACCAAACTGTCCCAGTTCCTATTTGATTATAGGACCACCCCTCATGCAACTACAGGGGCATCTCCAGCAGAGTTGCTAATGAGGAGAAGACTCCGCACCAGCTTAAATCTGATCTTCCCAACCTGGATGGGAGTGTGAAACAACATCAGGAATGCAAGTGCCGGACACTAGATTCTACCAAGCGAGAGAGACAGTTTACTTCAGGGGCCGAAGTTTTGTGTAGGAACCACAGGAATGGCCCTGCATGGATAAGAGGCATGGTCAACGCGAGGTCAGGTACCATGACGTACAAACTTACAGTAGGTGAGAAGGTACCGAATGAGCACATGGACCATATGAAAGCTGCAAACTCACAAACGGGGCAGGAGTAAAACATACCTATCCCCTCAGAGCAGCCAGAAGGGCTGTCGGAATCCATGGGTTCTCCCCTGCCATCCAGTGTCAAAGAAGCCTCAGAATTTGAGATCGACATGGTCAATGTCATGGCCTCCATGCCTTTACTGCTGGAAGAGGAGGGCAACGGTCTAGTACACGCTGCCTGTATCCATGGTTGAGATGGAGGAATTGGACCCAGTGTGAAATGCCCCAGGAAAGGCTACAAGGAAATGAACAGGCCTACATCCCAGGATTTAGAAGAAGAGGGATGTAGTCATTGTAATGAGGTCAGCCAGCTGGACCTCATAGAATATGAGTTCCCTGATTGGGGCTGTTAACCTGGCTGACAGATATACAGAGGAGTGTCAGAGGTTCTGCTCACTCTGACAGCTGGCTCTAAGGAAGCCAGACCAGTGTCAAATACTATACATGTGTAAATAAAGGGTGACTTGGTGACAGGATACCAGCCTCTGTGGAGTTAATTCACCACGGTTATGAAAGGCCATTCCATCCATTGAGTTCATCTCACCCAGCCACACACCTAAAACCCATTAATAGTTTTGATTTCATGCCAAGCTAAAGAAAACCCACAAGATGTAGGAGCAAAAGTAGGACATTCAACGCATCAAGTACCCTCCGCTGTTCAATGGGACCATGGCTGATCTGATAATCCTCAACTCCACTTTCTTGCCTTTTTCCCTCAATCTTTGATTTCTTTCCTAAGTAAATATCTGCCTCTCTTGAATTTGAATATACTGAATGATCCAGCCTCTACAATCCTCTGTGGTAAAGAATTCTACAGATTCACCACTCTCTGAGAGAAGAAATTCCTCCTCATCTCTGTCCTATATGTACAACCCCTTATTCCGAGATGATGCCCTCAGTCCTAGATTTTCCCACAAAGGGGAATAACCTCTCGACATCCCATGTCAAGTCCTCTAAGAATCTTGGATGCTTTATCAAGGTCACCTCTCATTCATCCAAATTTCAAAGAATAGAGACACAAACTATTCAATCTCTTCTAATAAGATGATCCTTCTGTACCTGGTATCAGGTCTTTGGACTACTCCCAATACCAGTCAATCTTTCCATTGTTATGGGCCTAAAACTGTTCACGGTATTCAAACTGTGGTATGACTGGTGCCTTGTTTCGCTTAAACAATACCTCCCTATCTTTGAAATAAAGATAGATACAGTAACTATTACTAATTAAATTTTCCAATATAGTAACATCCCATAAACACACCCCATGGCAAAAAAAAGGAAAATTCAGATACAGATTCTCACATGCAGTTCTCCAATCCAGGAGGAATAAACATCAAGAGAAAATTCAGAGAGTAGCAGCCAAGAGACATTCACTGAAGCTTCTAACTCTTTTGAATGCCTTCCTACTTTTGAAGTAAAGGTGAGTATTTCATATATACGATAACAAGGTGTAGAGCTGAATGAATACAGCAGGCCAAGCAGCATCAGAGGAGCAGGAAAGCTGCCATTTCAGGTCTGGACACTTTTTCAGAAAATGAAGGGTCTGAAGAAGGGTCCAGACCCGAAACGTCAGCTTTCCTGCTCCCCTGATGCTGCTTGGCCTGCTGTGTTCATCCAGCTTTACAGGTTGTCCAGCATCAGCAGTTCCTACTATCTTTGAGTATTTCATTTGTCTTCCTTAGTACCTGCTGAACCTGGATGCTAGCTTTTTGTCATACATGGACGAGAGTTCCTCGACAAATTCCTTTGTGCTTTCTGCACTCTTTCTCCATTTAAATTATATTCACCATCTCTACATTCTTTCCATCAAAGTGCATACCCTCTCACTTCCCATATTCCATCTTTGTTGTTTTTGCCCATTTGGTTAACCTGTCTATATCCCTCTGCCCATTCTTTGTGCCATCTTCATCACTTGCCTTCCCACCTACTTTTGTGTCATCCACAAACTTGGCTTGTCTCTTCCAAGCTATTAATATACACATTGTCAATGATTGTGGCCCCACCCCTGATTGCTGTGGCACACTAATAGTTATAGGTTGCCTTCCTGAAAATGCACCCCTGCCCTCATTCCAACTAACTGTCTTCTATTCGCATGCTATTATTTTGTAATAGAAATTCCTTCATGGTGACTTTGTAAGGGCTTTTCAAAAGTACCAATAAATTATATGAGAGAGTGCTTTATTTTCTCAAAGAAATTGAGAAGCTTTTTAAACATTATCTTCCCCTGCTGGATGCCTCTCATTATGCTATTGTTATTCAAGTGCTTTTTCAGGCCACTGCTTAGAATAGTTCCCATTATTTTCCTACCAATAATAGTAGACCTGTTTGGCCAGGGTACAAATTACCACCTACTTTGAAAATAGGCTTTTATTTTGATCCAAAGGGATCTCTCCAGTACACAATGATCCATACTTAACATGCAAACGTTAAACTGACATGTTTCTTGTGTTTTTAATTCATATGTTTGGTACTTCAATAGTTGATCACTTGATTGCATTCAGACAATCTTTTAATCTAGCAGTTGAAATCAAGAAGCAACGAACTAACACACATGTATGTGTCTGCATATGGACCTGGATTTTCCGCCCACAGTGAAGTTCTGAGTTTGTCATGATTATTGAAACCATTGGTGTCTGCAGTTAAACTGAAAATCTCTCACCGACTGATTATTCCAACTACATTGGAAGAGTTTTAACACTTATTTTAATTAAAATTAGATTACTGCAACAGAGCAACATTTTTCCCAATTGTTATTATTTACGTACATGTAATTTTTAAATGAAGGAGCAATAAACCTTGAGCAAATTTTCCTCTGGGAATTTCTGCCCGGAAATAGAAAACCGAAGTGAAAATCCAGAAGTTGCTTTCAGTGATTCTCTGCTCCTCTAAATGGGATTATACATTGCAGAGAGAATTGCATAAGAATCGGGCAGTATTGAAGGATGCCATTTGATCCATTGACCTGAACTCTACCCCCTCCCTGAGGCTCTCAATTCCAGTTGCAATCAGTTGAAGTCAGTTGCAATCTTTTCAAAAGGCAGACAGATAAGAAGCCACTCAGTAGAATCCCTGCAGTATGGAAAGAGGCTATTTGGACCATCAAGTCCACACTGACCCTCCGTAAAGCATCCTACCCAGTCCCAACCTATCCCCAAAGCCCCACATTTACCATGGCTGACCCAACTGGTACGCACATCTGTGGACACTATGTAGGAAATTCAGCATGGCCAATCCATCTAACCTGTACATCTATGGACTGTGGGAGGAGACCAGCGCACCCTGCAGAAACAGGGAGAACGTACAAGCTCCACGCAGACAGTCACCTGAGGCTGGAATTGAACCCACTGTAAGCCAGTGGTGCTAACCACTGAGCCACCATGCTGCCACACTCCCATCCACCAGGATTGGATCCCATGTCCAATTCAGAGCCAATGGGAGGACTGTCAGTAATTTATGGCCACCAGGTGAGGTGGGCAAGAGAGCTTAGGATGTCGTAAGAATGAAATACACTCTGAAAATGTAGAAATTTCTAAAAACAACATGTGACCATAGATGTCAGGTCATCCTGTGGAGGTGTAGTGAAAGGAAACATCAATAGTCTCCTGGCCTATTAGCCAGCCTTCAGTCTCACTGGGATTGCTCATCTGTCAATATAGAGATCTCAGCAGAGATCCCAAACAGAGTCTCCTTTGATCCGAGTTGGATAGCTATCACTGGTGGACAAGCAACCAGTTCAGTTTAGACTCCCACTATGGCAAGATTGTTCAAAATGGCAGTGGAGGTGTCAGGGAGCTATCCCAGTGTGTGAATCTGTCATTTTTCCCCCAGTTCTACCTCTTACTCCATCTCCACAGGACTAGGAAAATTTACAATGTGCCAGCTCTTTGGTAGAGTTAACATTTAATTTTTATATAAATCTAATCACTGTAGATGCCCAAATGGTTGTTGATAGCATTGGCAGCTGTCTGAAAGTCCAATTCCTGCAGCAATATTTATTTCTATTCACTTCAAAGTGTAGAGGAAGAAAATCCACTTGAAGCACCCAATCACATTGTTTCAACTGTTCTCTGTATTCTTTCAATCACAAGGCCACTCAGTAGAATTGAACAAATTTCATCAGTGCTTGTGTGAAGGCTAGCACAGGAATCACACCCAATTATTCTTAAGTCAAAACACTATCAAAATGAATTGATGTCTCCACATTGCTATCCATTTCTCAGAAAAATGCAATTAACTATCAAAGTGTGCAGGATTATTTGTTTTGAGACCAACTGATTTCATTAGGATAAGCACTGAAAAGCCATTTAATCTTCGAATGATAGAAGTTTACAGCACAGGAGGGCTGCTGCTTTGTTCAGTGCTTGTGCTTGTTCTTTGCTGGAGCCATCCAGAACTAATCAGACAAAACCCACAGCTCTGTATTTCCCTCCGCTTCAAATATTCATAACTATAAAGGAGCAGTAGTCTCCATCTCAACCATCCCTTGTGGCAATGCTTTCCATTTTGCAATAACCTTCTGTGTGAAAAGATTTTGTCTAACCTCTCTCCTTAGTATTTAGCAATATATATATATGAATTGATGACACTTCATCATTGTCTCCACATTCAAACAAACTAGTCTTCCTTTATGCACACTAGAAGAACCCTCTTTTGCTTCAAAACCTTATTAAGTCACTGCTTAATCTTCTCTCAGCTACGGAAAATACTCCCAGTATCTTCCTCATAAGTACAATGTCCATCTGTGACGTGACTCGGATGAACATGTGTTGTACTCTTTCAATATTGTTAATTTTCTTCATAACATCCTCCGTAACGTGTTCATAGAACTGAACACTGAGGCTGTATTTGGTCGTTTTGTCAGTGGTCCCATCCGCTAGCCACAAAGACACAGACACCCTGGCCAACCCAGCATACCCAGCCACGGCTGTTTCTGGAAGCCCTGCGATTAAGTCCCAATCAAGCACATTCTCTGCCTGTTTCCAGGGTTTCACAGACATTAGTTGAAGTGAAAATCCCAACTCTGAGAGATGTTCACCAATCAAAGGTCAAGCAGCCCTTCAGTCCCAGCAGCACCTTGGGGATTGGAGGCCATTGCTGGGAGTGCAGTAAGACCCAGCACCAGGAGTAGTTTTAGAGGTTCAGAGGTCAGACGAGGTGAGAGGAAGTGGCTAGGCTATCAGGAAGACTCTGGTGAGGGAGTATGTCTTCATATGGATGGAACAGAGGGTGCTTTCAGTGGGGATGGCTTTTGCCTCCAGTGAGACCCTTCATAGGGCACTGGCGATCAGGAGAAACTCCTTCACCCAAGCCTACAAGCAATCCATCACAGTATCTCTGACAGCCTACGTATGCGGCGTGGGTTCTCTCCATTGATGTACCACCAGTGGAGGCAAGGTTATGCCTTCAGTGGACCTTAAAGGCCACCTCAGGACCTTAATTTACTTGAGGACTGGAAGGCCATTCTCAACCTTCCCTGCCCCAACATACTCAGGGACAGTTGGAAAAATGACAGGCTATTCAAGCTACATCTTCCACAAGTTATATTGCCTCACCTTCCAACTATTTCCCTTGTGGATGTTAAATTCCACTCCTTAACTCTGTCGCACCTGAATGATTCACTGAGGTCTGTCTCGTTCCAGCTCTGACCAAGTCACCGTGACATCATCACAGTCGGTGTTACATATAGGTCTTATATTGACTGTTCCCTTCACTGCCAAGTATCTGACTTTAAAAACTCAGATGACCTGAAAGTGTTTCTATTTTCCCTGAATGTGTTCACTTTCTGACTTGGAAGAATGGGCATTTTTTGGGTACAAGGTAATTAATTTGGACTGTCTTCCACACGGTTTGATTCTATAGTCCTTTCTTGAACTGGAGGGTCTTTAATCTCATGGCAAGTGGAGGACCTTAATAATCAACAGCTATTTTTTATGGATGTTGTAGTGGCCCCTGCCACAGCAGCAATTCTTTTTCTTTTGGTATTCTGGATCTTTGCACATTGTTTGTTTCTTCTTAGTGGTGACTTCTGTAGAGTTGCATGCACCAAGAGTAGGTATTTCCTGGCATGACGAGAATAATGGTGAGTATGCTTACAAAGCAGGCTGAGAATGAACAAATTAAACTTTTACTGTCAAAAGAAACGTGTCTAATTTTCCTCTCAAGCCTTAAACAGTGACTTCAGAATCTCACCCTTTCCCAACAATTACTTTATTTCCATGAATTTACACCTTATGAAAGCC
The DNA here is from genome assembly GCF_021869965.1 of Rhincodon typus. Classification (NCBI taxonomy): domain Eukaryota; kingdom Metazoa; phylum Chordata; class Chondrichthyes; order Orectolobiformes; family Rhincodontidae; genus Rhincodon; species Rhincodon typus. The sequence continues at coordinate 45,534,791 of NC_063340.1, read as the reverse complement.
CTGACTCACTCTATTTGATCCCATTACTAATTCATCTCTCCTTCACCAAGAAGCAACAAGGTCCTATTTCCCAACAGGTAAATCAGAAGCGGGTACCTGTCCTTGCCATCACACAATTATTTCTTTGAAATAACCTCCCTGCATACTCTTTGGCCACTTTCCCCCTCAACCCTTCGCTAACACAATTCCACATCAGCTAACCACCAAATCATTGTGCCTGCTCTTGAATTAAATCAGACAACACTTCAGGCCTGCAATGCTTGATTTTGAAGCTGACAGACACCTATAACTTACATGATTCTGCCAGGTGACTTTGTGACTCAGGGACCACCATATATTTTATGCACATGCATACAATCATTTTGCACTGACATGACTACACACATTTTATGGCTCCTAGCTTTCTTAGTGCTTGCTCACTTTAGTGCTTTGGCAACTGCCAGCCTCTGTCTACTTCACATTGCTTTCCTAACTCACGCTGACTTTAGCACTGGGTTACAGGCTGCCAACCGTCGCTGTTCAACTTGCTTTTGGAGCACTCAGAGAGATGCAGGCAGATTGAGATGGTAGGGAGCACTGAACAGTCAATCTATCAATCCAACAGGTCCACGTACAGTACCATGCTACTTCACTGTCACAGCTGCAGCCTGTGCCAGCAGCTTACGTGGCTAACACACTGCATTGTGAAAATCAAAACAGGGTGACTACAGTCAGTGAAGGGATGCTGCCACAGTCTGTGAAGGGGTTCATCAGTTTCCAGCACAGGGGGCCTGATCATGGGCCACATTCAGTCCTGCAGAAGCCAGACTGGAGATTACGGGTAGGTCAGTTGGGATGCTGTGGAGACATCAGTCTTGGGGGCAGAGGCAGTTTTTCTACAACAGGGCAGGAGAAGTGGGAGGGATTGTGTACGATGGAAGTGGATGCAGGAGCAGTTAGTGATTAGGCATGAGTCAGAAAAGTGGCAAGGTGTCTCCAGTAAGCAAATAGGTCGTGAAGGGTCATTAGTTTAGGAGGATGAGGTGGGAGTTAACTTTCAAGTAGACATATAAAGTAAGCATTAGAGAAAGTTCTACTCTATGAACTTTGGTGAGGGGTGTGTGCAGTAGCAGAGTTAGAGTGATTGGTGTCCCTGTGAATGTGAGGTAGGAGAGGGGAGATGGTGGAAACTGTTCTTGCAAAATGCAACAGATCAGTAACCCTCTTACAGTATCACTGGACATCCCTTTTGACCCATTGGCCTATGCTGCAATTTCAGTCAAAGCTGTAGCTTTGTGTTATCAGCAGTTTACAAGACTGAACATCTTAAGCACATGTGCAATTGTTGATACAACCTGAGAATAAAAATAGATCCAATACTGACTTCCTGGAGGATACAGTTTCTAAAGTTTCTCTAACCTGCTCGGATGAGGAGGAGGAACACGACAGACACCTACAGATGCTAAAGATGCCCTCAGAAGAATGGGATACAATGCTCAACTCATTGATCACCAGGTCTGATGTGTCACAGCAAAAAACTGCAACAATCTCCTCAGAAGACAGACACAGGACACAACTGACAGAGTACCCTTCATCGTCCAGTACTTTCCCAGAGCAGAGAAACTATGCCATGTTCTTCGCAGCCTTCAACATGTCATCAATGATAACAAACATCTCACCAAGATCATCCCTACACCTCCATTTCTCATCTTCAAACAACTACCAAACCTTAAGTAGACCATCATTCACAGCAAGCTGCCCAGCCCTTAGGACAATATCAACCACAACACCACACAATCCTGCCACAGGAACCTCTGCAAGACATGTCAGATCATCAAAATAGACACTACCATCGCATGTGGGAACAACACCCACCACGTGCACGGCAGATATTCATGTGACTCAGCCAATGTTGTCTATCTCATACGCTGTAGGCAAGGATGCCCCGAGGCATGGTATATTGGTGAGACCATGCAGACACTACAACAACGGATGAATGGACATGGCACAACAATCGCCAGACTGGGATGTTCCGTCCCAGTGGGGGAACACTTCAGCGAGCAAGGACATTCAGCCTCCGATCTTCAGGTAAGCGCCCTCCAAGGCAGCCTTTGAGATACACAATAACGCAGAATCGCCGAGCAGAAACCAATAGCCAAGTTCCGTACCCATGAAGACATCCTTAACTGTGATCTTGACATCATGTCGTGCTTTCCCAGGATGGAAATGACTATTACGAGGGGGCATAATTTTAAGGTGATTGGAGGAAGGTATAGGGGAGGTGTCAGAAGTTGGTTCTTCACACAGAGAGTGGTGGGCGCATGGAATTTACTGCCGGCAGTGGTAGTGGAGTCAGATATTTTAGAGAATTTTAAGTGACTCTTGGATAGGCACATGGATGATAGTATAATGTAGGGTATGCAGGGTAGTTTGATCTTAGTAGGATAATAGGTTGGCACAACATCGTGGGCCAAAGGGCCTGTACTGTGCTGTACTGTTCTATGTCCTATGTCCTACGTTCTATGTACACATAACCTCATCATATTGTCTGTATTTGTAAAATTTTCCTTACTGTTCTGTTTTGACACCATCACCTTGGTAACTTGTTATGATCTCCCTACGTTAATTAGTTTGTACAGTTTTGGATTATTATTATTTTGGTTAGACCCTCGGCATGCGAATCTTGTAGCTATCATGTTATTTTAGCGCCATTTAGCGCCATTTTATTTTTATTTTTTATAATTATCTCTCTGCATCAATTAATCAGATTATAGGATATCCTTTCATTTGCTATTCAGCTGTTGACACTTTAGTCACACCGTCAGACACTTTTGATCACCTGCAGAGACTTATTATTCTGTCTGGCCACAATCCACTCATACCATTTGTATGATATTTTGATTTCTCTGCCTATAAATTCTGTGCCTGTGTGCTTCTCTTCACTTCACCTCATGAAGGAACAATGCTTCAAAAGCTTCTGATTTCAAATAAACCTGTTGGTCTGTAACTTGGTGTTGTGTGACTACTGACCTTGTCCACCCCAGTCCAACACTGACACCTCCACATAATTTCTCTAACCTAAGCACTGCTCATTTATCCCACCATTTATTTGTTTCTATTTGTCAACGACTTTTACAACTGTGTTGCTTCACTTCTATATTTCCAGTGCTCCTGAATCTTTCTACCAAGGAATGTGCTGATAGTGTTCGGAAAACGTATATATGGACAACAACCACACCAAATACATCTTTTTATCAATCCAATTAGCTAACACTTTAAACATAACTATTAAGTTTGCCAAACTTGAGCGTGCTTTAACTTGTCTGCACAAGTCATATCCAGCTTTTAATTTGATGACTGCCTCCCATTGGCATCTCTATATGAAGCACCATGACAGTTGCCAGTGAGACTGTCAAAGTTTCAAGCTAATGGCTCTCTGATTGGGCCTCCAGCAACAATAATCTGCCAAGGACAGCAAGCATTGAGGAACTTGTAATTTTAGCAAGCGCGGGCTTGGAACCAGCATTTGGTTCCAACACAGGACCTCACAGCCTGCAGTAAAATCCAGTGCCATGTTTTCAGCGCTGTAACTAGGTCTCTTTACAAGCAGTTCTACACATTTTAAACTATAGTTAAAAGCACTTCAGTGTTTCTAAAAGCCCTTATTATATTTCATTTCATACTACTTCCAAAGCTTTCTTCTTTTTTCAGTATCATCTTTCTCAACACCCTTTTCATCTTCCAATTACACTTCCTCTAATCCTTACGATTTTTTTCCCGTATTATAACACAGGTCCATTCTTCAGCAATTTTTCAATGTCAGTGATGGAGCTGTACTGGGACAGTTTAACTAGTTCTGGAACATGTGTTGTGATTCTTTTGGTTTGGGAATATATGAAGCAAAGGTCTTTAGGCACTGACTGATCATAGAAGGGGAAGTTGTTTACTGGATATATTAAAACCCATTCGGAATGTAAAGCATCCAGTTTTGTTCCACTGATGTATTTATCAGTGAATTGCTGCAGGAATGAAAAATAAATCACTTGAGCTAGTCATAATTTACAATTTAATTTCATATTTATATTCAATTGATCTTTGTGAAATACGATATAGGGACAATACAGTTTCAGCTATTGTGTGCAGTTGGGAAGATGCAATTGAAGTAATTATGTGTTTTGTGTATAATTGATGTGAAATTTCATTGTCCTTCTAGAGCTTTTTCTCCTCTTCTTCTTAATTCTATAGTCTGTTGTGCCACCTGGAGTTATATCTTAAGGGATGAATAGAACAGAATCAGAATACATATATCGAATACCAAAATAATTTTAAGTTAAGGATATATTTATGTTGCTTGTTTGACTAAAACCCAGTGGAAGAATATTTAGAAGAAAAATGTTCATGCAATTACAGAAGTTAATCAAATTGTTTCTTAGGTAAAGGGCATAATTTGCTCTGCACTTCATTTGTTTTAAATTCAGGGATTGAACTTTTCAGCCCCCTGTTGGTACATCAGAGGGTAGCAAACAGGAGATATGAAAAGTTAAGCAGCTGGCCAGTCCTATGCCTTTCTACCCAAGCCTTTCCTTAACAGTGCAGGCTGCTCTCAAGAAAGAACGGGATTACCTCTTTTGAGTGTCTCCTGTGATCATGCCACTCTGAAGACTGATAATTCCTTACATACCTCCCATCATGACTTCTAAAATGAGATTCCTCCATCCCGGTTCTCACATCACCAAGATTTCCAACCCTATGCATATGAAAAAGGCCAGAGTTTTCATATCAGTAAAATGATTTCTAGAAGTTAAAAAATAATTTCAAAGTTATTAGGGTAGTTTCTTTACCCCACAAGCATCAGACCATTCTGATATTATCTATCAGCAACTCCTCTTGAGATAATGGAAGGTAGATTGGTTCATTAGCTCTGTGGAGTATGTTTTATTTGCCTTTAATAATCAACATTGTTCTCTCATTTTGTATGGTTTTGAGACATGGGTGAGTAACCTATTACCCAAGAGTGAAAATAAACCATTGCAGCTTCAGTGTGTTGCCTGTAGAGATCCAAAAGTAATCTGGAATACACATTCAAAGTTTGACATTTGGTAAAAGACAAGATGAAATTTTTGAAAACAGGGAAAGACAAGATAGATAGAGAATCAGTGGGAAATCTATCCTTTATTGAGGATGGTGTTTCTTTTAATCCCATTCTCCAAACAACTGTTGAACAATGAGATGAGAATCTCACTAATGAGAGGCAAGAAACTTATCTGTGTATATTTGAATGGATGAACATGTAATTATTAATTCATCTCAATTCATTTATATGCAGTTTCCTATTCTCCCACTGTTGGATAAAAACTAGACAGCGAGCTTCCCAACATGAATATGAGTGGTTACCTAGCAACTCAAGCTTGCTGTTAGCTCCTGTGACCCTCCATCTTGAACACCTGTCACCACCATTGACCACAAGACACAGGAGCAAAAGTAGGCCATTTGGCCCGTTGAGTTCACTCTGCAATTCAACGCAATCATGGCTGATCCAATAATCCTCAACTCCACTTTCCTGCTTTATCCTCACTAACTTAGATTTTCATAATGATTAATTCATCTATCTCAGCCTTGAAAATGCTTAATTACCAGTCTCTACAGACCTCTGTTGCACAGATTCAACACACTTTGAGAGAAAAAAAATCTTTCTCATCTCTGTCTTAAATGAGTGATTCCTCACTCTGAGATTATGCCTAGACTCTCTCAAATGGAGATACAACCTACACCCTGTAACCCGTCCAGGCCCCTAAAAGTCTTACATGTTTCAATAAGGTTGACTGTCATTCTTCTTAATTCCAATGAATACAAACCCAAACTACTCAACTTCTCCTCATGAGAAAAGCCCTCCATTCCTAGGATCAATCTAGTGAATCTTCTCCTGACTGCTATAATACCAATATATCTATCCTTAAAAAAAGGAGACCAAAACTTTTCACAGCATTCCAGTTGTGGCCTGACAATGCCTTGTATAATTTTAGCAAGACGTCACTATTTCTATACTCTACTCTCTTTGAGATAAAGGCCAACATTACATTTGCCTTTCCTATTAAATGCTAAAATTTGGTGCTAGTTTTTTTTTGATTCATGCATGAGGACATCCAAATCTGTCTCCAGCTTTCTGCAGTCCTTCTCCATTTAAAAAAAAAATTTAAAAGCTCCTCTAATCATCCTACCAAAGTGCATCTCAGGGGTCCTTGCATGCTGTCCGAGCACTCACTGAATTTACACCTACTTGGATGATCACAGTATCTCTGTGTTGCCTTGTCGTTTTGTTCATCTTTACCTCAGTCAAAGCTTAAGTGTCAACCCTACTTATGGCTTGACTTGCATTTTAGCACAGACACAAATCTAGGCAGCTTATCATGGTTGTCAGCAGTGATCTGCTCAGGAAGTGGTCATGTTGCTGTAAGTCACCGTGCTACATCAGTATCACGCCTGCAGCAGCATACACAAAAAATACTGTATACTTCAACTAAATTGCCACATCTCAAAGTCTAAGCGGAGTAGTCGTCAGTCAAGTGAAGGGAAACAGCCTTCAGTCAGGGGCTTCCAGCGCAGTAGGTTAAAGGCAGCCTCTGATATCACAGTCAGGCAGCCGCTCGTGACTTGGCATCTGTAACTCTATTGTCCGGAGAATGTACCATGGAGCCCTGTCAGTTCACAGTGTTAACACTCCAGGAAATGAGGTAAATCAGTCAGATCAGTTAGGAGGTTTGGAGGGCTTATCAGAGCCCACTGCTGTGAGGGGCAAACTGGGGAACATAATTCTAGGAATTGGAGGCAGCTTGTTAGGATCCATAGGGGACAATAATTGTGAAGGCAGATTTGTACAATACAATAACTGTATTAGGTGAGGAGCCTATAGTGCATCAGAGGATTCGGATTACGGTAGGATGGAGTGTCATTAACAAGCAGAATGATCCTGGCCTCAACAAAATGCAGCAAAATGGTCGTCATGACTAAGTTAAACTGTGGTGGCAGTGAGGCTCAAGGTATAATGTTGTGAGATGCAGTCATAATTCAAAGAGGTGGCTCGGAATGTGTGGGAGCTCAGTACTAATGGGCTCAACAAGGATTCCCAGGAAAAAAGGATCATGGCGGTTTAGGAGGAGCTCCATGATTACAAGACTGAGCCTACCACTCAATGTGTCAATTCGCGACCTGCATCACCTTTCATACGTATGAGCACAGGAAATGGAAAATAATTGCGACCACATCTGGAGTGGGCAAAATAAGTGCTTTTTTTCTGTCTGAGGACACAAGCTCAACTCATGAGTGACATGAGGCAGTTGCATGATTCAGGCACTTTGACTGTACAGGGTGAAGATATCTGTAATGAATGTGCTGGCATTGTGGAATGTATGCTTGGAAATTGAGTACAGTCAAGACCCACTGTGAAATTGCTGATATTGAATTCCACTATTCCTACAGTCATCTCAAAAGTTAAAACTTTAAGCAAGCTGCTTACAGTTCTCTAATTTAACTGTCTGATAGACTTAAGTTAACAGAAAACACTGACCAGATTTTGGTGCTTAACAGGAATCTGCTATTTAATAAAAGAGATCAATTCTAACCACAAACAAACAAAATATACATGATCAAAAACAGAAGTTGCTGGAAAAGCTCAGCAGGTCTGGCAGCATCTGTGAAGAAAAAATCAGAGTTAACATTTCAGGTCCTGAACTGATGAAGTTCTACGGAAGGGTCACGGGACCCAAAACGTTAACTCTGATTTTTTCCTTCACAGATGCTGCCAGACCCGCTGAGCTTTTCAAGCAACTTCTGCTTTTGTTCCTGATTTACAGCATCCGCAGTTCTTTCGGTCCATATGTAAAATATACATGATCAACTTATAAGTCTGCTAACTTAATCTTTATTCCCTTCCATGTAAGCACACGTAAACACAAATAAAGAAGCATGGATTTTATGGGTGAGGGAAAAAGTATTGGGGAACACAATTCAATAGCACCAGAATTTGATGATGTCCCTGTTGCTTCTTTGAAGTTCTTCTGATCTCTGATCTTCAAATTTTAATATCTTCACTAACTTAATATTTACGATAATATACAATGAATAGTGTCATTTTGAAGTCCAAGCCTGAAGATGATTCTTGACATTTCCATTTTCTTGACCAAACTGACTTGAACCCCAAACTCAGTGTGGCATCAAACAACACAGCGATAAAAGAGCGGCAAATTTATGTGGCATTTTCTTAGCCATTGCTGTGACCTCATGTGTAAAGGTTTTGTAGCCTATTATCCTTTTGACTGCAGAATTAATCTTCCGGAAATGTAAACTAACAATTTAACAGAGGTTTCAGACCCACACAGAGCTGATTAACAACTACTCAGCCTCCCAGCCTGTTCGTTAGCAACTCCTTTGTCTGTCCAACTGTCTTTCTCTCTCTTTGGACTCTATCCTATCATTTACTCCCTACCCCACCCACCTCCCTATTTTCTGCATACAAACTGACGTTTTCCCAGCCACCAGTTCTGAGGAAGGGTCACTGGACCCGAAACATTAACTCTGTTTTCTCCTCCACAGATGCTGCCAGACCAGCTGAGCTTTTCCAGCAACTTTGTTTTTGTAATAGCCCTTCACTGCTGTTGTAGTGGGAAGGAGTCCATGAAAGGTTTTGGGTGTAACAATCTGATCATTGAAATTATTATTTGATGGTTCATATTTACCACTTTCATAATAGAACTTCTTTTTCCAAAAAAAAAGCTTATCCAGTGCTTTTGCATGTACTCCAGTGAACACCAACCAGATAGAGAACTGCAGATACATATCTAGAACAAACTCAACAACCACAGCTTCAGTCTGCTGCTATGTTGACAGGCACAAATAAATCCCCAATTAATGCCATTCAACTGAGTGCAATTAAATTATAATTTACTACAGAGTTGACTTCCTCCAATTCCATTTCAATTTAATCCCCTCTTTCTGACCCTATCCTTTCCTTTAGTTATTGTTATGCCACCTCTGGTATTCAGGGATTGTTAATTTAGCTAGAGACACGGGTAATTTGGTGGGAGATTTGTTAAAACAAACACAGTTAACCCATTACATTCCTACCATCTTGAGTTATGGTTCTTGGCTGGAGACACTTTAGTACAAATTTAGAAGTAGAAGAGGATGTAGGATTGGGATGCAAGGGGTGGTAAGAACGAGAAAAATTCCAAGTGTGTTGGGATCAATATTCCATTTCCCCATCTCCTCCACCTTTATCCCAAGCCCAAGGGATTTGGATCAGGCACACTTACCTATGACTGATCAGGGGCCCTCTCTGGAGAATTAGCAAGCAAGCTGATCTATCAATGCTAACTTCTGCTTGGCTGAAAATTGACACAGTCAATGACTCCACAGAGATTATGGAAGTCTAGGTTTCCCATCCTGAACTTTGTTCTTGACCTTTGTAACCTGGCCGGTAAATATCCAGGTCTTTAGTTCCTATTCAAAGCAAAGCTGACATTTTACTTCTAAAGGCTGGCTCATCAAAGCAGAAACTACCAGGAAATTTCTTCATTTCTAACAGGATGCATTACCATTTAATAAAAGACCAGCGATTTCAGATTCTTATTTGGAATGTCACAAGAAACATATTTGCCTTCTCCCTTTCTTCTCTAAACAGTCTTGTTTGAGATATTCTTTTATTATGCATTACCTGCTGCTTTTTGTTTCCAATCACATGTACCATTCCATAGGTAAGACCTCCCAGAAGCTCATCAGGCATGGGTCATTATCCAGTCATGTCCTCTCTGACAATTGAACCACTAAACCACTGCTCACCGCTGCTGAAGCATTCTCTCAACAATTGTTCCTCCAAAGCCCCTTCTCCAATTCTCCTTGCCATCTTACTATTTTACTGATGAGATGCTGCAACACCAACTGACTTTTCTTTTTAAGCCTTGTCAGCGGATGGGAGCAATTCTACTTCCTGATGAAACACCCTGGAGATATCTTTCTAATCTCTATTCGTATGCTGAAGTTGAGAATTTATTGTCATTAAAATTCTGTAAGCTTGTCGAGAAAATAATTTTTGCTCAGGGCTTCAGGAAGCCTGATACTCAAACCAAGTGCTCCATCCTCACAAGCAGACAAAGTAGTGTCAGGAGGCAGCCTACCAGGGGAGGAACCACACACAGGCCACTCAGAGGTCTCCTCTAAGGACGCTCCAGACGTGGCTGGGCCCTCCATCTCCACTCTCCCCGGCCCCTCCAACAAGCCAAGGAACATTCTTTGCCTCTGACAAGAAGATACTGTGTCATCAGCAGACTTTAAATCTGTAACCTATCTCAGACATTAATAAAAATTTCCTCTATGCTATCCTGTCAGAAATAATACCACATATTTCACTTCAGTTTCAAAAAATGTTTTTTGAGCAATATACACTCCTACTCTTGGATGATTTTTGTATCCCACTGCTGTCAGTGTGAGAAATACAAGCCCCTTTCTGGGCCCAGACTAACTCCAGTGTTGATTGAGAGAAGGAGGTCCTCTTTGGGCTTTGTATTTAAGAGCTGGCTTCTCCGTAGGTCTAGAGTTGCAAGATCTTTGTCAACATGAGAGTGAAGTGGCAGGAGAAATGTGCGCACAGGCTAAAATATAAAAGGTGAAAGATGAGGCAGAGTTGCCGGTGAACAACTGCTGAAGATGCAGTATTACACAGGCTTTTTTGATTCTTACTTGGCAAATGGACTCTAGTACTTCTCTTTTTCATCTTTTATGAACGCCCAACCATGTGGAGGCACCTCAGATATTGATCATTAGAGGATATTGTACCTCAATCTGTTGTACTGTGCCTTTTTTTAATTCATTCGCAGGATGGGCCAGCATTTATTGCTCATCCCTAATTGCCCAGAGGGCAGTTAAGAGTCATCCACATTACTGTGGGTCTGGTATCCAGACCAGATAAGGAAGGCACTTTCTTTCCCTAAAGGACATTAGTGAACCAGATGGGTTTTCCGACAATTGACGATGGTCATCATTAAACTCTCAATTCTAGGTTTTTTTACTGAATTCAAATTCCACTATCTGCCATGGTGGGATTCAAACCTGGGTCCCCAGAACATTGTCTAGGTCTCTAGATTAACAGTCCAGCGATAATACCACTAGGCTATCGCCTCCCCATTCGCCTTGTGTATAACAGTTGTGGAACAACATGTGAAAAGTCAAGACAAAAGAGCTGGGTTCTCAGCTTCCCTGGTGGTCAAGTGATACATCCTTCACTTGAGGTCTTTCCTTCTCAATCGATTATATATTTGTTGAAATTATGAAACATGTTCTTAAATGTCTATTTCTGCTTCTCTATCGCCTTACCTTTTAATCTATTTTGCCAGACCACTGTAGCCAATTCAGTCCCTATATCTTTGCAATTGCCTTTGTTTAAACTTAAGACATTAATTTTAGACTCTGATTTCCCACCTTCAAAGTAAATGTGAAACTCTATCAAGCTATGATCATTCTTGTCTAGAGGACCTTTTTCTGCAAGATTTTTAATTTATCATTTCTCATGACCGAGCCTAAAATATCTTGTCCCTGACTGTTTCCGGAATGTGCTGTTCTAAGAAACTGTCCTGAGTGCAATCTATGAACTCATCCTCAAAGCTACTTTGTCAAAATGGTTTGTCTAAACGATGGGAATTTATAAGCACCCATAATAACTGCAGTACCTTTCTCAGAAGCCCCTATCATTTCTTGATTCATGCTTTGTTTTACAGAAAACCTACTATTAGGCAGTTTGTAAACAAGTGATTGCATCCCCCCACTGTTATTTATTTTCACCCAAATTGTTTCCTGATCTTGATAATCTAAATCAAGATAATTACTCACCACTCACCTATTCATCCACTACCAACAGACCTATCCCACCTTACAGGAACCTAGGAACAAGAGAAGGCCTTTCAACCCAACTAGCTCGCCCGACTATTTAATATGATCATGGCTATAGAACATTTCAATATCTTTACTCACCTATCTCCATAACCATGTAATTAGAAATCTGTCAATCTGTAGTTTTATGCACTCAAAGACTGACCTTCCACAGTCCTGTGTGGTAGAGAATTCCAAAAGTTCAGACCTCTATGAATAAAATAATTCTTCCTCATCTAAACTGGAGAAAGGTCAAGTTTGGGGTCATTAGGCAGGATCTAGCAGTTGTCAATTGGGTAAGTCTGTTTGAAGGAAAATGAATGACTGGCAAATGGGAAGCTTTTAAAAGTGCGATATCAAGGGCCCAAGGACAGTATGTCTCTGTTAGGGTGAAGGGAAAAGCTGACAGATTTAAGGATCCCTGGCTGAAGAGGGATATTGAGGCTCTGGTCAGGAAAAAAAAGGCATGAATTAGGTTTAAGCTATCAGGCTCAAGTGAATCCCTCAATGGCTATAAAAACTGTAGGAGCACACATAAGAGGGAATTCAGAAGAGTGAAATGAGGATATGAGATGGCTAGAGACGAAAGAAACTGCAGATGCCGAAATCCAAGGTAGACAAACAGGAGGTTGGAAGAACACAGCAAGCCAGGCAGCATCTGGAGGAAAGGAGAAGTCAACGTTTCGGATATTACTCTTCTTCAAGAGATACTGATCTGACAGATAAGGTTAAAGATAATCCCAAGAGGTTCTATAACTATATTAAATGTAAAGGGTGGCTAGGGAGAGAATAAGTCCCCTTAAAGATCAGCATGGCCGTCTATGTATGGAGACACAGGAGATGGGGGAAATTTTTAATAAATATTTCTTGTCTACTGCGTAGGGAATCATAGATGCTAAGGAAATAAGGGAAACAAGTAGAAATGTTTTGGACTGCATACATATTACCAGAGAGGAGTTGTTTGCAGACATAAAGCATGTTAAGGTGGATAAATCCCCTGAGTCTGATCAATTCCACCCTCAGATGTTGTGGGAGGCTAGGAAAGAAATCGCAGAGGCTCTTGCACAGATTTTTGCTTCATCTTTAGCCACTGGTGAAGATCCGGAAGATTGGAGCGCGGCTAATGTTGTTCCATTGTTTAAGGAAGGTAGCAAAGGCAAGCCAGTGAACTACAGGCCAGTGAGCCTGACATCAGTGGTTGGTACGTTGTTGGAGAGGATACTAAGGGACAGAATCTACTAACATTTGGGTAGTCAATGTCTAATTAGGAATAGTCTAAATTAGGGATAGGGATTTGTGCAGCAAGTCATGTCTGACACATCTTTTAGAGTTTTTTGAAGAGGTAAGCAAGAGGATAGACAAGGGTAGGGCAGTGGATGTTGTCTATATGGACTTTAGTAAGGCCTTTGACAAGGTCCTGCACAGCATGCTAGTCGTGAAGGTTAGGGACCCAGGGAGAGCCAGCTAATTAGGTTCAAAATTGGCTTGATGGTAGGAAGCAAAGGGTGATGGTTGAAGGTTGTTTCTCAGACTGGAGTCCTGTGACAAGTGATGTGCCACAGGAGTTGGTGCTGGGACCTTTGTTATTTGTTATTTATATAAATGACCTGGATGTGAATGTACAAGATACGATTAGTAAGTTTGTGGATGATACAAAATTGGGAGGTATCGTTGGTTGTGAGGAAGGTTATCAAAAATTACAGCGGGATCTTGATCAGATGGGGAACTGGGCTGAGGATTGGCAAACACAATTCAATATAGATAAGTGTGAGGTGCTGCACTTTGGAAAGTCAAACCAAGTTAGGACTTATACAATAAATGATAAAGTCCTGAGAAGTGCTGTGGAACAGAGGGACCTAGGAATACAAGTACATATTCATTGAAAGCAGTATCGCAGGTAGATAGGGTGGTGAAGAAGGCATTTAGCATGCTGGCCTTCACCGGTCGAGCCGTTAAGTACAGGAGTTGGGAAATTATGTTACAATTGTATAAGCCATTGGTGAGGCTGCACTTGGAGTATTATGTACAGTTTTGGTCATCCTATTATAGGAAAGACATAGTTAAACTGGAAAGTGTGCAAAGAAGATTTACGAGGATGTTGCCAGGACTAGTCGGCTTGAGTTATAGGGAGAGGTTGGCCAGTACAGGACTTTATTTCTTGGAACGTACGAGAATGAAGGGTGACCTTATTGAGTGTATAACATAATGAGGGGCATAGATGGGTTAATGCAATAGTCTTTTTCCCAGGGATGGAGAATCGAAAACTAGAGGGCATAGGTTTAAGGTGAGAGGGGAAAGATTTAAGAAGGACCTGACGGGCAACTTCTTCACGCAGAGAGTGGTGTGTACATGGAATGGGCTGCCAGAGAAAGTGGTTGAGGAAGGTACAATTGCAACATTTAAAAACATTTGTATAGATACATGGATGGGAAGTGTTTAGAGGGATATGGATCAAATGCGGGCACTTGGAGCTGGCTGAGTGGACGCCATGGTTAGAATGGACCAGTTTGGGCTAAAGGATCTATTTCTAAGCTGTATTACTCTATAACTGTAGGCTCTATCCCAGAACAAAGTGGTATTCCCCTTATTTTTAAATTGTGCCCCTTGCTTTTTGACTCTGCAAGCAGAAGAAACATTTTACCTGCATCTACGCTGTCCATCCATTGAATATTTGGTAAGTTTCTGTGAGATCACATCGCACTTTTTGAAACTCTCGAGAATAGAGGCTCAGTTTGTCAAATCTGTCTTGATTGGACAATCTGGTCATCCCAGGAACAAGTCTGATGAGCCTTTGTTGCACTCTCTATGACAATAACATCTTTCCTGAAAAAAGGAGACTAAACTGTGCCCACTACTCCAGGTACAATCTAGTCAAGCACTTATATAATTAATGCAAAACTTTGCTACACCTTCACTCACATTCTCTTCCAATAAAAGCGAGCGTTCCTACACCTGCAGGCTAGTCTTCAGTGACTTATTGACTTGGATACACAGGTTCCTTTGTATATCCACATTTTCCAACCTCTTAAAGATTTCAGATATACTATGCACATCTGTTTTTCCTATCAAAGTGGATAACTTCTCATTTTACCACATTATATTTCAGCTATCATATTTGTATCCAATCACTAAGACGATGTAGCTATCATATTTGTATCCAATCACTAAGACTATGCAAATCCTCCTGAGACTGCTTTGTATCTTCCTCACAACACATTCTCGCCTGACTCTGTATCATCCAAAAATTTGGAAGCATTTCATTTGGTTGCCACCCCTAAGTCACTGATATATGTTATGAACAGCTGGAGTTCAAGCTCTGAGTGATACCCCCTGAGGCACAGCTCTCTGTTTCTATCATTTAGCCAATTATTAATCCATGCCAGTACATTACCATCATGTTTTAATCTTTCAAATCAAACTCCTGTGAAGGAATTTTTCAAAAGCCTTCTGAAAATCTAAGTATATTTTGGCTGTTCTTTATCAATTTTGTGTGCAGCATCTTTGTTAAACTCTAAAAAGCTCATCAAACACAACTTCCCATTTGCAAATCCATGCTGACTATGCCCAAACAAACCGTTGTCAATCAGGTATCTATTTATCCCATCCTTTATAATAAATTCCAACATTTCCCCACTGCTGCTTATGCCTAACAGATCTGAAGTGCCTCCATTGAATCCTAGAATCCCAACACTATGGAAGCAGGCCATTCAGCCCACCAAATCCATACTGACTCTCTGAAGAGCAACCCACCTAGACCAAACCCCCTCCTATGTCCCTGTAACCTTGTATTTCCCATGAGTAATACAGCTAGCCTGCACATCCCTGGACACCATGGGAAATCTTGATGGCCAATCCACCTAACCTGCACATCTTTGACTGTGGGAAGAAACCAGAGCACCTGGAGAAAACCCACACAGACACAGGGAGAATGTGCCAACTCCACATAGACAGTCACCCAGGGCAGGAATCAAATCACCAAGTCTGTGAGGCAGCGGTGCTAACCACTGAGCCACTATATCGTCCTGTTTTACTTGTTTTCTCTTTTGCACTTTTCTTAAATAAAGGGGTAACATTTGCTCTCTCCCAATCCACTGGAACCTTTCCAGATCTATAGAATTTTGGATGGTAATCAACAATGTCTATAACCACTGACTTCAACACTCTGGAATAAAGACCATAAGGTCCTGGGATATGTCAACTTTCAGCCTCATTAACTTCTTCAGTGCAATCCCCTCATTGATTCTAATTTGCCTCAACTCCTCATTCTCCCTTACCATTTGGATCTACATTTCTGGGAGATATCTTATCTTTTCTTGAAATATCAATTACCCTCGCATATTTCATTCCCAGCCTTGGTTATCTTACAATCATATCTTTATATTGGCTATCATACTCATACATTTTAATTCTGTTATTGATACATTTATATTGCTATGAACGATACATGAAATCAGATAAAGCACCTTGAATTTTTCTTTTTACCAAATTTCCCTAGTTTGACCCTATATACTGATATACACTCAGCTTGTCTCTTCCGTCTCTTCCCTGTCAAGCTCTGGCTATCTTTCCCCAGAATGCCTTGTCCTTTCGCATTACCGTTCTCCTTATGTGAGCTGACCTCCTGGCTTTACTATTTACCTTAAAGCTCCCATCTCGGATAACTCTACTCCAAATTACATAATTTGCTAGCACGCTGGTCCCAGAGCAGTTCAAGGCCAACTTCATCCAGTCCATCAAGTCCAAACCAACTGTCCAAAGAGCATTTCATCCAAACCACAACCCCCAACTATTCCTGCATTACCCATGGCTAATCCACCTCGCCTGCACATCTTTGGACTGTGGTAGGAAACCAGAACACCCAGAGGGAACACAGACATGGTGAGAATATGCAAATGCCACACAATCCCCAAGGCTGGAATTGAACTTGGATCCCTGACAGTGTGAGGCAGCAGTGCTAACCACTGGGCCATTGCACTGCCCCAAATGTCACCTTGTCAAAATAGCAATAGGAACTGCCTTCTGTGTGTTCTGGGTCTGCTATTTTTGAGAGTAAGTACAATCTGCCATCTGTTACAATGTAGTTTAGTGGACAGGCAGTTCCAGGAGTCAACATAAATAGTGTGGCAAAATGCCTGTCTTTATCATCTTGTCTTATTGCTGATTATAACTTATGTGAACTTTTCAAGCTGGCCCCCTCAGATGCTTGTTCATGTTAAGTGGAAAGATAGATGGCCTGTCTGTTGCTACCTTAGCAGTGGTAATGCAACCTGTGAAAGTGTCCTTCCCTGATTCAGAGCACGGAGAAACAGATCACTTCAGCCCTTGGGGTATCATGATATTGTAGTGCAGCCAAATACCACTGATATCCCAGGCCCTCGGATGGCAATTACCTGGAGTATTTGAATAGGTTTAATAACAACACTGAATGGCAATGGAAGATTACTACAATAAATAAATATTAATGTGCAATATACAATAAAGCAAGTATTGTAATTATTAATGTGAACAATAAAACCACTGTGATATTAGCTTCAGTTTTCGGGAGTATGTCAGATCTTTGTTTGGATTCGTTGCTTCACTGTTCTTAGAATATTTCATTTCAAAACGAATTCCTTTGAGAATGATCCCTCTTTGCATAGCAAGCGAATGAAGGGCAAAGTGCTGAGACAGCACGAGGCATTTCAATCATGAAAGAAAGATGAGTACACCATGGCAAAGTTGGGAAATGAGGTGTCCCCAGGGAAAGATAATAATAAATCTTGCCCAAGGAGGAGCAGGGGTGGCAGACGGGCATGAACTTATTGCCCAGAAGCTGCAACAGTGAAGTGAATCATGCAGCTGGCTGCATGGGTGGTTTGGAAGTTGCAAAGGAGATACAGCCTCAGGGTCTGCTGGAGTGGTGCACACACCCATACTCTGTCATTCCAGCATGGGTCCTCAGGACAGAAGACAGGGAGAAAGGGGCACAGGGAATCTGGTGAGCACTCCTTCCTTACAAGGTGACAATTGCACCCAGTCAGAGGAACCAACCCACGCAACATCTTGGATGTTTCCCCTCAGGACACACCAGCACTCCACCTTTACCTACCAACCCTTCCCTGACCTGTGAAGGTTTGAGCTGAGGAAGGTCAACTTGCCCCTGGCGAGTATCCCTCGGCGTGTTTGCCCCATCCAGACACAAGTGAGCCCAGGATCACCTAAGCAAGCCCCCAGGACCAACAGGCTGGAGCTGAGCAGTCTGGCTCCACTCCAGCTGTGGACCCAGCAAGTACACTGAGGCAAAGTGCACAAAAAAATTCTTGAAGGCAATTTTGTGACTTGAATGACAATGCACAACAGACCAATGCATCAGGATGGCCCTGGAGCTCCCGTGTCCTCTATAGTGCAGGGGTCTGTGTGCAATGTTCTTTCTCTTTACAAGCCCTAACTTTGGTGTGTCCTGCAGCCCTCTTTGTCCGAGATTGAGTCACTGACCCCACCTGCTGTAAGTGTGGTTACAGTGCACTTTATTCCCTAGTGCATACTTTCGATTCCCAGCATGATGGAAGGCAGACAGTTAGGGATCTTCAAACAGGAGTTTTCAGCCTCCACCTCGGTGAGACCCCAAACATTCAATCCCCTCCTGGTAGCCCTTCTGTAAACTCCATGGGTTTCAAACATCCCCAGGATCACCCCAGTGTAAATGAGCCTGAATCTGCTCAAGTATCCCAACCAGACCCTGGCCTATGAGGTGAACATGTCAAGTGTAGTCATACACTGCTCCCTGTCTTCAAAGCCAAGCTGTTCCTGACTGTGGACAAACACTCCCCTTCTGCATGAACCCATCCATATCTTACCATATGTCCCGCAACCTTTGCAGATACTGTTGCCCTCTTCAGAGATGTTATCCCACCTTCCCTCAATGTATAACGCTCAGTCCTGAAGAATAACTTGTCAAGTCTCCTTTGTGTGGCACAGGCTCCTCTGTTTCTATTGTTTCTGCAGATGGCCTGACAACAGCTTAACCCTTTCAGTGACCGAAGTGGACAGTCCTGCTCCAGGCATGTCCAGACCCCCGAGCGTTTCCTGTAAATCTCCATGACCATATTTGTTCTAACCTCTAGACTGGCCATGATCCACTCCCTGGACTGCAGAGGCAGAAGTTCCATGATGAAGAACACGCCAAGCAGATGCCTGACCATGGGCAGTCCCCATGGACTGGTATTGGAAATTGCCTTTGCCTGTGTCGGGAGCCCCTGACTAATGGTGCCTCCATGGGTTAGTGGTGTGGTGAGTTGGGGGATGAAAAAATTGAGGGAAGATACTGCAAACTGTGGTGAGAGTGGCAGAGAACAAACTTTTGTGGGAGGTGGGTGAAGTAGCAGAAATGGAGTGAGCGTGGGGTATCAGAGTGTGGCACTTGCCCTGGAAGAGCAGAAAAGGTCATTGATCTTCTTGAGGTACTGCTGGCTGGCTCTCCAGACTGGAGAGAATGCATTGATCCAGGTGTCGACCTCAGGCCAGGCTGGCAGGGTCTGGTACCATGGCCTCCTCTGCCCATAGCCTGAAAAGACGTCATCTCTCCTCAATGCCATTCTGTCTATTGGAATGTCCAGGTTCATATGAGACAATCATGGCAACATTTACTCCTTTTCTAACACCTTCTGAATGACTGCCTGTCACCACACAAGTCAAAGTCGGAATACCAGTGCTGGTCCTAATGCATAGTGGCCTCTTAAATATACTGCAGGCACCATAGCTGGTGGCTTTTCAAGCAGATATCTAGTGAGTGATGAGTTCTTCTGGGATCGATGCACACAAGATAGGGCTAGAATCAGATGGGAGGAGCGCCAAAGGGGAGGGCGTGGTAGTTAATGAGCTGCCTTTGGTAGGATTCAGCAAGAGAAACTGTCAGTCAATAAAATGTAAAATTCAACCCCTGTAAAACAATGGTGTACATTTTCATGATGAGGTAACTTGCAAATGCAATTTTGTTAATTGTTGCATGGTGCATTGTATTTTATTTAGAAACAAGAAGAGCTGCATGTCTTTTATAGTCGAGGATATATTTTGTGAGCCTTTCCAACTTGGAGCCTTGTTTGGTGGACACACACAGATCAGCATATCCAAAATGCAGCTCCCGATTTTACAATCATTAATTATAACTGATTTAATTTTAATCATTGGAAACTCAGTTGCACACAACAGTTCACAGATGAGCAGTCAATTGGTAAAATGTACTGAAGAACTATTCAGCTGTGTATTTTAGTCTCCCTAATGGGAAATTCAAAAATGCAAGATTTGGATAGGGACAAAATGAGCATTGGGGGAGGGAAGTGCTGGCTGGCCAGGTTTTTATTTTCCCAGGAAGTTGAATTAAACCATATATTCAAGCATACTGAAAACCTGAAGTAATTAGAATCCATTTTAACTTCTATTAAAATAAACAGTAAATTATTCTTAATATTCATTCAAGAGCTGTGAATGTCTGAGAAGGCAGGCAGATGTGTCTTTCATAAATTGCCCTTGAGAGGCTGGTGATGAGTTGCTGCAATCTGTGTGGAGTAGATACAACCATAATGCTATTAGGAAGGGAGGTATGGGGGAGGGTTTGACCCAGTCACAGTGAAGAGACAGGGAAATGGTAACCTTGTGGTCATGATACAGAATTCATGGTCCAGAAGGCTCAATATATGGCGTGTTCAGAAAAGCATGAAATCTGTGGGAATTTCGATGTATTTAAGTCATAAATCATCTAGGATAAAAGGCTCATCTCAGTAATAATGATTATGAAAAGACTGGATTATTGTAAAACACATCTGGCACATTAATGGCCTGGAGGAGGGGAAATCTGCTTTCCTGGCCTGACCTGTCCTAGGTGTGACTCCAGAACCACAGTAATCTGTTTGATTCTTAAGTGCCTTCTGAAATGTCCTACCAAGCCATTCAGCCATATCAAACTGCTGCAGATTTTTTTTTTTCCTTTTACATTTTCTTTTTCATTCATGGGATGAGGGCATTGCTGGCTAGGCCAACATTTAATGCCCATCCCTAATTGCCCAGAGGGCAGTTATGAGTAAACCACATTGCTGTGAGTCTGGAGTCACATGTAGGCCAGACCAGAATGGCAGTTTCCTCTCCTAAAGTGAACCAGATTGTTTTCCCAACAATCAGCAATGGATTCACCGTCATTGTTAGACTCTTAATTCCAGATATTTATTGAATTCAAAATCCACCATCTGCCGTGGCAGGATTCAAACCAGGTGCCCAGAACATTTCCTGGGCCTCTGGATAAACAATCCAGCATTAATACCGCTAGGCCATTGCCACCACAGCATACACATAAAATAGCATAAAACCAGATAGTTTTGATCTAGGCACTTCAAACTAAACCCTGCCCAGCCAATACTGCAAAGTCTTACTCATTAACATCTGGTTACTTGTGGCTAAAGAATTTGAGTTTCCCCATAGTCCAGGGGCATAATTGATCATACAACATAGACATACTCATTAAATCATAATTTACAGTCAATATCCAAGACTCCTTCAGCACAATCCCCGAGTTTATCCTGACCCACTGGCAGGACAGATCCAGCAGATTTCAAAGTACTGTTGGTGCAGTCAACAATGCTTCTGGACCCCATAAGTCTTATGGTATTGAATCACATTTGGGCAAGGAAACCTCCAGCTGATGACCACAAACTACATCCCCTCCACTACCTCAGCTGATGAATGAATGCTCCTGCATGTTGAAAGAAGCACTGAGAGTAGCGAAGGCATAGAATGTACTCCACATGGGAGCTTCACTGTCCATCTCTAGAGGTTACTCAGTTACATTACAAGAGACTGAGCTGTCCAGTTCCAAAAGGACATATTGATCAGGCTGGGGACAGAACCAGCAAAAGGGAGAAACCTAAATCTAACAACCCAAAAGTGGACACCCATTAGAAATTAAGTGTTATAAACCGATGTAGAAATGCTCTCACCCACAATATGTAAGCTCTTTTCTGTTATATATCTCTAACTCTACTATTAATCCAGATCAACCCAAGTTCAATGCCAGGAGCAATCTCAGTCATACATAAGTAATGCAATGCTAACCTGGTGAAGCTCCAAAAACAGGATAATGTGCACACCAAACAGTGAACACAGCTTGCTTTATACTGAGCAAAGCAACATCAAAGCAGCAGCCCTGACAGATCCATGCCTGAATGGTGATAGACAAATAAACATCTAATTGGAGAAGTCTCCACAAATCTTCCCTTCACTTAAGATGACAATTTTTTTTGACATTCAATAGTGTTACAGTTGATAGACAGAATCTCCTTTATCTGGAGTTTTTGGCAATAAATACTGTGGCGACAACAGCAGGTCAGAGCTTGGGAAATCCGTGGTGAGTAATGTTTGACCAGGCTCTCCAAACCTGTCCGCCAGCAATAAGACACAAGTCAGAAGTGCCATGGAATAGTCTGCACTTGGCTGGATGGGTATAAATCTGAAGAAAACTTGTACATCTAAAGAGTAGAGACAATGAGGCAGAATCTTATAGGGGTCTAAATGATGTGAGCTAAGGTGTGGCAGAATGTCAGTAATCATCGCCTGTTAAACGCATCATTAATACCCAACCGACCTCACGAATATTCCATCTCCCATGTCACCAAACTCACCAAATAGCCTCAATGTCAGCAAAGCTTTACAAGGAAATTAATGCATGCCCCTGGCAGATTCAACTTAGTGTTTGAACTGAACAAGCTCAATTTTGGAAACTGGCATCAACACTTCAGGGTTACTCTTTGTGCATCAGCAACATGCACCAAGACCCACAGACATTGTGCAGGCTTTCAGAATCCTCACGCCTCATTTCCGATCCATTTACTGCACTTCAGTTCTGCACATCAAGCTGCACAGGTAACTATCTTTATTGTAATGCTGCAGCAAGGACACAGTGCTCTCGGGGACACACACACACAGCTCATGGACTGTACCTGGCTGTATCTCCAGACTCTTCACTCACTGACAGTGCATTCACTCACTGCTAGATGCACTATCCCCTCAACCAAAGATACCATGTTCATATTGCCACTCTCTTTCCTTACCATTTACTGCAGACACAATGCCAGGGAATTTGTCATAGTTGTCAGCAGGTTTCAGCCCAGTTAAGTAGCTTAGGTTTTGCTCAGTGAATCCCAGCAGAGTAAGTCCAGGGCAGCATCTGATACTCTGGCGGGCTCTGCTTGGTATGGTGAGAATCAGGATTTTCTCCTCATAAGGGGTGAGAAGTGAAATGATGGGCTGCACGCCACCCATCTTAACACTTTTTGTCCTATTATGGACTGTTTTCCTTAGAGTATGAGACTGAGACACAAATATTGAATGAGATGAAAGTGGGTGGCACAGCAGTTACTGTTGGTCCAGGAGGTGTAGGTATCCCAGGTGAATGAGTGCACAGTGCAGAGGCAATGCAGGGTTAGTGGCATTGGGAGCTAGGGTCCATGAGAGCGAGTGGTGTGGACGTGTAAGAGGAGGAGGGGATGGGCCTTGGTGGGAGGTGGGTACAATAGCAGAGGTGAGTGAGTGTGAGGTATCAGAGAAAAAAGGGTGACACTTAGATGGGCAGAATGGAGAAGGACATTGACCTTCTCCCTATAGTGCTGAGCATTCCTCCAGATGGCTGAGACAGCTTAGGGCAGCAACTTCGGAGCAGGCCGGTATGGTTTGGTGTGTGTGACCTCCACTGCTGGTCCTGGGGAGGAGGAAATCCCGTTTCAGCATCATTCCATCCAACAGGATCTCCAGGACCCTACCCACAAAACACGGCACCAAATTCCCTGTCTGCCATTTCCAGACCGAATGTCAATAACCATGAAGGGTGACTCCAGACTGTCTGCTTGTCTGGGAGCACAGCGTGCTTTTGAAGGTCGCATGGGAACAAGAGTTTCTGGCATCTCTGCTGGATGGCAAGTTGTTGCAGGAAGGGTGTGTGGTTTGATAGGGCAGATTTTGGATGTGAGAAATGACATAGTGACATAGTAGGTTATTAATGAGGTGAATTTGGTAAGAAAGGGAGTCAGAACTCATTAATCCTCATGGGGACAAACCCGCCAATAAACTCAACACAACTAGGATGTCGCCATATAAAGAAAGATTCAGCCCCGTGTTATATAATTGCACTAAAAGTAGAATCCTTAAACAAATTAGCAATCCTAATACACCTAATAATTGCGAGTAATATTACTTTGTATTCAACCACTTAGACCATTGTAACTTGATCAGTTCTTCATTTCAGTTAAGAACTGAATTTTGTAAGAGACTATTACTCGATCATTGATCTAACCATCCTGTACCATGAGATGGTTTTCATAGAAATTGTATGCAAACAGCTAACTCAGCAGAAGATAGAGATCAATCGATTAGGTGACACACTTCAGAATTAATTGAGGTCAAACAATCTACACAATAGTGGTTCATTAATCTATACAGATCCAAAAAGCAAAGGAAAGCATATGGATCTTGTATTAGAAATAGACAATTAAAAACATTTCAAGACAATATATCATATCTTTATTGAATCATAAAGCTCAGAAGAAGGCCTTTAAAATCAATGCTGCTGTTCAAGTCCTTTGTATGCCTTTTCCCTTATTTGTTTGCCTATATTTCTGTTTTTCAAGAACCATATTCAATTTCCTTGTGCAAGCTACAGTTGAATTCCAGAGCATGACTACTTGCAAGATTAAAAATATTCTCTTCATTTCCCTCCTGGATTTTTGCACATTATCTTAAATTTGTCACCTTTACTTATTGTCCTTCCCTACCAGTGAGAACACATCAGTGTAACTGGAAAGTAGAAGATCTGGACATTCCAGATTTTGCTTTTCATTTAGAAAATGAAGCACAATGAAGCCATCTAAAGGTCACATCATTTAAAAGCATCAGAAGTTGTCAGAAAAGAAATATTATTTGATATTATCAAGGATAACGAGCTAGATAAGTCGTAAATGAAAAACAGAATTTGGGAAATTTTAAGTCCCATCTCAAGATGTGGTGAAGCTGTGTCTTAGCACATCCAAACAAGTTAATAAAAAGTAAACAAAAAACAGAATCCAAAGATATTATCAATAGATGATTTATCAGAGGAGCGGTAAGGCTCATTAGGACTAAATAAAGATCTATTAATGTGGGGTTGCAGAAGGACTGGTGAAGATACCAAATGGTATTTTGCAGTAGTATTTACCAAGGAAGAGAACTTTGCCAAAAGTGTAGAGAGCAAGGAGGTTGCCATGATATTGGTTGAGATGAAAGCAGATAAAGAGGAGGTACTAGAAAGGCTAGTGGCATTTAAAATACAACTGTGGATGGGATGCAACGTTTTCTTGCTAAAGGGAATTAAGGATTTAAATTGCGGAGGTGGAAGTCATAATCTCCCAGTCCTCTTTTGCTGCAGAGTTGATGTAAAAAGGACTAGAAGGCTTCAAATATTACACTCTCGTTCCACAAAAAAGGAAACAGATGAACTTGGCAATTATAAGTGTCTTGGATCATAGTTGTATTCAAGCAGTTCTTTTGGATTCGATTAAATATAATTAAGAGAAGGCTCAACAACAGCAGTTAGCTTAAATATGAATGTTTATTAGATGATAATAATGATTATAGTGGTAACAGTCATAAATGGAAAAGAAAAGAGAAAAAGTAACAAGTCTCACACCCTTCTGCCCATTGGGGACCCGTTGATCGATGGCTGGTCTGGAGGCTTAGATTCATTCCTGGCACTGTTCACGTTCCAAGCCAAGGCAAAGTCCAGTGACTTGGAACAAAACTCTGTCTCTCTTGTACAATGTAACAAACAGCCAGCACAAAGACAGAAGACAAAACTGCTAGCTAGTACACAAAACACAGCTACAGAAAAACTGCAGTCTTCAGCCCATAAAGGAATGTCCACAGGACTCATTCGAGGTCATGCAGCTTGTTGAATATCATCATTAACTTTCCCATCCTTTACAATCTATTTTCTCATGCAGCTGTCGAATATCATCATTAACTTTTAGCCCTTCAGCCCACCCTATAGAATAGGTAAGTCAGTTCAGATGGGAAACAATAATGGGGGAAAAAATAATTAGTCATTGGTGGATGAATGGAGTCAGCACATATTGGTTAAATGTAGATCACGTTTGAATAATTTGTTGGCGTTTTGGATGAGGCAAATGAAGGAAGTGCAGTAACTATTGTGTAGAGAGATTTCAAATTGATGTTTGGCAAAGTAGCACACACTAGACTCCTGCACCAGCCGAGGTTATCTTGAAGGACTCTCCTTGTCAACCCCTCCTCTCAACATACACGTGACGACCCTTGGGTTAAACACCACCAGTACTCTCTCTCTAATGACAAAGCAGCATTATGGATTGATAAGGCTAGGTGACAAATTAGGTTTGTTAGCAACAACGATAACTATGGGATAAAAGGGAAAAAGCAATGTATGTAGAAGATTGGCTAAAGATGTGAAACATGCATTACAATTTTTTGCACTGAAGAAATGTATACAGTGGAGATCCCCAAGAACCACTGCTGTTTACGATGTTTAGTAATGAATTGGTTCTGGGGGGTACGGGTATAGTTTTGATATTTTTGCGTGAAAAACTTGAAAGAATAGTAAACAATGCAGAAGAAAGTAGTGGATGAGCTAGTGGAATTGACAGATATATGATGAAAATCAATGCCTGAAGGTGTGAAATGGAACATTTTGGTAAGAAGGAATGAGTAGGGACAATGCAAATGAAATTGTACAATTTGAATGAAGACACAGGAATACAGAAAAAAAACTGAAATGTCTGTGCACAAATCTCTAAAGGTGGTAGGACTGGTTGACAAAACAATTATGTTAGAATCGCTCTAGAGACAAGTCACTGTTTAACACGAATGAATTTCCCAGTGAGCATGAAATATCTCTTTTGTAATTCATTAACAGGATGAGGGCATCACTAGCTAGGCAGCATTTATTGTCCATTCCTAATTGCCCAGAGGGCAGTTCAGAGTCAACCACATTGCTGCAGGTCTGGAGTCACATGAAGGCCAGACCAGGTAAGGATGGCAGTTTCCATCCCTAAAGGACATTAGTGAACCAGATGGGTTTTTCCTACAATTGAGAATGGATCCATGGTCATCATTAGATTTGTAATTCCAGATATTTTTATTGATTTCAAGTTCCACCATTTACCATGGTGGAATTCAAACCCAGGTCCTACTATCTCTGAAACAATTTTAACCCCACTGCGAAGCCTCTTCTAAGGATGCCTACCCTGAAGAAGTTACCCTCCTCCCTCTGGAGAAACCTCAGTGGATCTCTCTCCCACTTCAACTCTCTCGTAATCTCTTTCTGAAGAAGGGTCTAGGCCCGAAACATCAGCCTTCCTGCTCCTCTGATGCTGCTTGACCTGCTGTGTTCATCCAGCTCTACACCTTGTTATCTCAGATTCTCCAGCATCTGCAGTTCCTACTATCTCTTCCCAGAATGTTATCGTGCTCTCTTGGATTAACTGTCCAGCGATAGGCCATCGCCTTCCCCTAAGGGCACATTTTAAGATTTTACTTCAACAAACAGACTGAATTGATTATAGATGAAACATTACTTCAAAAGCTAATAAACCAAACCTAAGAAAAAGTTACTAACACATTAACTAACTAACGCAACTGAGATACATCTTACATTCCTCCTCACTCACCACTATACTTCAGGCAGACATGTAGCATCACAAGAATAAGTCCAAATTTCCTCCAACTAACTTACTTCTCTCTGCCTCGTGAGTTCAATACTTCTAGGTCCTTCAAAAGTTGTTCTACTTAGGCTGAATTTTTCTGAAGTGAATTTCACCATGAAAGTCCACATCAGGGACTCCTTGCTCCTTAAATCTCAAAAAGTTTATTAAAATCATGTCCCTTTCCTTTTGAACAGAAAACAATACTTTCACAATCATTCTGCTTGGTTGTTAACACAAGACATCCTTTCCCTGCTTTTCATAGTGGCAGTTGCATTGTTCCTCCAAACAGCAATATTTGCCTTCTCCCTCTCTTTCTCTCTCTGCAACAGCAGTCCCCAGTGCAGAATCTGTCACTTGATACTTCAACAGGTTTCTATTTAGGTTTTTTCCCTCATGGCAACCAAATTACGTAAGCCTGTCCCCAGGCTGAAGGTTTTTAATATGACCTCACAATCTACAATACTCTGTTTCATCTGAAGTTAAAGGTGCAGTTTTAAAAGATAAATATTTTGTAATGTCCAGCATTCATTGCAATTAATTAAGCATACAATGTCGTAAAGATTAGTGGGAAGCCAGAGCATTGTGAAGTCTTTAAAAACCGGCAGAGGTTAATTACAAAAGCAATAATGGGGGAGAAAATGAAATATGGAGTAAACTAGCTTGTATTGTAAAATAAGGTTGCAGGAGATTTTTTAGATGTCTGAACAGTAAGAGAGAGGCATGGGAGGATATTGGGCTAATGGAAAACTAGACTGAAAAAGTAGTAATCATAAAATCCCTACAGTGCGGACGAAGGCCATTCAGCACATCAACTCCACACCGACCCTTCAAATAGCGTCCCACCCAGACACACCCCTCTACCCTATCCTTGTAACCCTGCATTTCCCGTAGCTAATCCACATCTGTGGACACTATAGGCAATTTAGCATGGCCAATCCACCTAATATGCAGATCGTTGGGCTGTAGGAGCAAACTGTAGCCCCCGAAGGAAACCCACACAGACATGGTGAGAATTGTCAAATTCCAGAGAGACAGTCGCCTGAGGGTGGAATCAAATCCCAATCCCTGGTGCTGTGAGGCAACAGTGCTAACCACTGAGCCACTGTGCCTTCAAATGGGGAACAAAGAAATGGCAGAGGAACTGGATAGGTACTTTGCATCACTTTTCACAGTGGAAGACACCAGCAGCATACCAGAACTTCAAAATGGTCAGGGGGCAGAGGTGAGTGTAGTGACCATCACTAAACAGAAAGTGCTTGGGAACCTGACAGGTCTGAAGGTGGATAAATCAATCAGGAGAGATGGACTACTGCCCAGAGTTATGAACGAGGTAACTGAGGAGATTGTAGTGGTGATCTTCCAGGAATTGGAAATCAAGGAGGGTCCCAGAGGACTGGGAAATGGTTAATATAATACTCCTGTTTAAGAAGGAAGGGAGGCAGAGGGCAGGAAGATATAAGCTGGTTTGCCTGACCTCAGTCGTTGGTAAGAATTTAGAGTCCATTACTAAGGATAGGATTGCAGAGTATTTGGAAGTGCATGGTTAAAATAGGGCAGAGTCAGCATAGCTTCATCAAGGGGAGGTCATGCTTGACACATCTGTGAGAATTCTTTGAGGAGGTAATGAGCAAGATAGACAAAGGAGAGCCAGTGGGCAAAGAAGTGGCAGATAGAATACAATATGGGAAGTGGGAGGTTATGCACTTAGGTAGGAAGAATGGAGGCATTGACTATTTTCAAAACGGGAAAAGGCTTTGGAAATCTGAAGCACAAAGGGATCTGTCTCTCTTGGTGCAGGATTCTCTTAAGGTTAACATACAGGTTCAGTTGGCAGTTAGGAGGCAAATGAAATGTTAGCATTCATTTCATGAGAGCTATATTACAAGAGCAGAGTACTTCTGACACTTTGTAGGGCTCTGGTCAGACTGCATTTGAAATATTGTGAGCAGTTTTGGGCTCCGTGTCTAAGGAAGGATTGCTGATTTTGGAAGGAGTCCAGAGGAAGCTTACAAGAAAGATCCTGGTGATGAGGAGTTGTCATATGAGGAACGGTTGAAGACTCTGGGTCTGTACTGGATGGCATTTAGATGGATGAGGGGGTGGATCTGATTGAAATTTACAGAATACTGAGAGGTCTATTAGAGTGAACATGGAAAAGATGTTTCCAGTAATCGCAGAGAATAGGACCCAAGGGCACAGCCTCAGAATGAAGGGATTATTTCTGTCTTAAATGGAAGACTCCTCGTTTTTAAACAGTGGGACGATTAGGTTCGATGTTTGTTGTCATAAAGGACTGCACACTTGAATGAAATATTTGTTGTTACAAGACTTTATTTACTTGAAGGAATATAAATGCAATAAATGTTTTTCTTTACTTATGAGAGAATTATTCTCAATATGGTGAAGTCTGGAACAAACATTTCAAACTTTATTTTATAGAACTTCATACATACCTCATTTCTGTATGGGTGCTAAGGTCTGCCCATGGTGAATGCTAGATGAGTTGGCTTGGTAGATGTTAAAAAACAAATGGTGATAGCTAGGGAGTATGGATTGGTATAGCGTTGGCATAAGGACTATAAAGGACCATGGAGGTGCAGAGATATTAGTTGCCATGAAGTGCATGAAAGGATATGTGGGTGGGCAGGACTGCACTGGATGGGATAGAGGTCATGAAGGGCCATGGGGAATGGGTACAGATGGGGCTTGGAGTGTGCGTCGGAAAGAGGAGACGATGGGAGGAGAGAAAGTGAAAAATGAGGGCTGGAGAAATGGTGTTTGATTTATTATTTCATTATCCAGCTTCAACCCAGCACCAGTGCATCAACAGCGCTCCACCACCACCCCCACCCCAGTCAGTTTTGTATAAATATATGGTAATGTTCAAAAATCAAATCACTCTGCATTTTGCAATATAGAAGCAGTTTTCAGAATTAAAACAGGGACATGTTTTGAGAATTTCCCACAGACACTCTTCCTTTAAGAGCTACTGCATTAGCCCTGCACCAAATATACAGCACACTAGTCTCCCTGACAAAACTTTTGCATGTTAATTTCCTAATCCAACTAATGAAAGTGGAGCAAATGTCATTGCAACCTTCTACAGTACTGCCACGGGCCAATATGAATCTTTTTTTTAACCAAGTTAGCTGATAACCCTCAAGAATTGCCCCAGGGAATGCAGTTGAGAAACATATCAGCCATGATCGAATGGTGGAACATTCGATGGGTCCAAAGGCCTAATTTTGTTCCTGTATCTTATGGTTTTATAGTCTGCAGAAATTAATGATCTATCTTTAGGAAATTGCCATAAACAAAACCCAGGAGTATAATAACTAGGGAGTTGTAGCATGTTATAGGTTTGAAAAACTTGGAGGTTTGAGATCACATAATAAAACCTCATGGAAGGAGTCAAACTAGAGTTAGCACCTCTACCTCATGCCTCAAGCATTGGTCACTAAAGGGCATTGTTGATAGGTGACCATCATATTCAACGTTAACCTTTCAGGTGACTAGGATCCATGCACAGACAATGCATAAATTTTTGCATTGTTGTGAACACAGATTTCTAATAATTTAAGCATACCCTATCTACTGTTTAGCAATATTTGAAGACAGTTAGAGCTGGTGGTGAGTTTTTTTACTCCACTCGGCAAACTGTTGCTTTCCTGTCCTTAATAGAAAAACTGTCTGGCAGGACTACACTTGGAATTTCTTTAAAAATTGCTACATAGCTTTTCCAGAAGTGTGAAGAAAACCCCAATTTGAGCACACGTGGGGTTTCCAGCAAAGCTGTAATAGCTGAGCAGGAATAGTGCGAGAAAACTCCAGTTTCATGTCGGTGCGAATTTCACTTGATAATAGTTTACAATTGCATAAACAAGTTGGGAGAACACTGAATCTATAAATTATGTAAAGTTAATTGGTTTAAAGTATGAATCGATGTTAGATTAAACACTTTGCACAAAGAATCACACATTTCTTCGCAAGTTCCAACAAAATGACATTTGATTAGTGATATTTGATTAGCACGGCTTCATAATATAAAAAAGCTTCTTGTCACAAGTCTTCTGGCTGATAAATGGAAATACAACAGTCAATACAATTGTAAAGTGAAAATTGTGCAAACTTGCTGTGAAGAAGCAAATAATAAAAAGACCCCAAAAAGTTCAAACTTTTTCCTTTGTTGATAATTGCTTCAGTGCAAGCCTCACATAAAGTATTGCAATCAGCAAGGCAACAGTGTCAATCAGTCACTATAGCTCGTAACAAGCCTTGTTTTGAAAGGCATCAAATAATTAGATTGCAATTCAATAAACCAGATAAGAAATGATTCAAGTGTATGGCTGGATTTTTCTTTCTGAAGAACCAAGCAGCGTAGTTTGAAAGCATGTTTTATAAAAAGTAAATATTGATGCGTACCCAAAACCTAGCTCGTATTACATAACTACGTTCTATTGTTTAATAGATAAATATTCTAGTACAAGTTTAGATTTAGAAGTTCATGTTAAGAGCAAGTAGTAAGTGTTGAAAGATAGGAGGAAAAAAGTTGCTGTGTTATAAGGAGTAGCCTGAAGAAAATATGTGTTTTGTCTGTTAATATAAATATATCAGAAGGCCATAGTCCAGGGACATTTAATCAGATTATTGAAGCAAGCGTAAATGATCAGTAATCTGAAGTTAACAGTGTAACAAAAGACATAAAGAATCAGACAGTTAAAGAGTTCAAGTTACGTGTTGACTTAGAGTTAAATTCTATCGCTCCAAGCCAGCATGTTTGCTGGTTGGTAGGGAGTTCTAGTAAAAGTCCCTGGGTTATATATTCACCATACACCTGCCTGCTGTCCTCCTGTCTACTATCTCCAATTATCTGCAATTTTACTTGGCGTGATCAAACTTTCTTGCCCTTGAATCCAAGAAATGGCCAATTAGTCACCTCACTTTTGAGCATGGTGTGAGGAGCTTGAAAGCAGAGAAGAAGTCTCACTGGTGCTTTGTCCTGCTGGGGTCTCTCCGATATGACCCACACCACCCCCCTCCTCTTACTGCTTTCCTCAGGTCTCATCACAACTTCCCAGCATGAGAAACCCCACAGTTACCTGGTTCCTGGAGTCCTAGACATAGAAGCTGGAATCTGGTTGTTGTTCCAGTTGTAGTCACTGCTTGTACTGATGCTGCTGGGATTTACAGAATGACTGGCTCACCAAACTGGTTGGCTGCCTTCAGTGGGAGGACTTCTGCCTGGGTGAGGGATGAAGGTCCTGTTTCCAGCCAGTGAACACTCCTGAGAGCGTTAAATAGTTATCAAGCTACTGTGAGTATTGGACATGTGTTCCCCACCAACTTTTCAGGGGGAAAGGTTGTGGAAGAAGCCACACCATCTGAAAAATCCTGCCAATATATCTCCAAGTCAAATGGATCTAAATAAGTAAGTTAGCAACTTATCTCAGAACGATTTTTATTATTTAGTAAAGAATCTGAATAGGTATGCTGTAGCACCTTTCATGGCCTCAGGCATCCTAAAGTACTTAATTGCACCTTTTAACAACAGTGCCATTATGCATAACTCCCGTGTCAAAATCATCTTTGCACTGAGAACAATAAAACTGACAGCAAAATGCCAGAATAGTGTTCTGAAATTCCTGAAATGCTGCAGAAAATTTCAGTCTGAGGAAATATTTTGTCAGGACGTGTGCAATGATTTAACTTCATGGATCTGCCGCACAATTGGACAGTTACAATTCAAGTAAGGAAACCCGTGAAATGGTTATCAAACAATTAAAACTGAGTCGTTACTATGTCAGAATTTCTTTCTCTGTCCCTCTTCATGTTTTGAGTCAACATTCAGATCTTCACAATATATTCCTGTTTAAAAAAATATTAAGAACCCTCAAATTGCAATTCTGAAAACTCTTATTATCATCTGGTTTCACTGCGTAAAATTTATACATACTTGCATTATTAGAACTAAATCCCAAGTGAATTAAGATCCTATTGTCTATTAAGCAAGAACTGATGGTGACCACTGTCTGCTTGAAATGATAATTTAGTCTGATGTTTTAAATCCGGTTAGTTAATATAAGTGTAACTTTCAAAGCCAAAGTGGAACACTCAACCATATTAGCACTTACTCCATCACAAAAGCTCCTTTGAATAGAAAGTTTTGTTTCCCAAGAACTTAGCTATTAACAAAATTGAAAACCGCAGTTTACTGCAGTCAACCTTCACTTAGTAGTCCAGACCAAGCAGAAAACCACATATAAAGCGAACCTCAAGAATAAATTGGGCATTGCTTCAATGACAGTGTATTACAAATGTTCTTTCATTCAAGTCAGTTATGCCTTCAGAGCTTGTGATTTATAATCTTTCTCAGATGTGAAGGAACTTCCATAAGGTACCATCGGTGATGCAGTATCATATTTATCTGCTCACTGTTCCCTTCTAACTGTCCATAATTAATTTTCAGACCAGAACAATTAATATTTTACTAGGCAGCAGTTTTAAATGTTAGTAATTTAATAAATGTGAGATTGGGTCATAGAAGAGCCCCTTTTTTTCTGCATTCTCTAATATCATTTACTAAGATCCTTGTAGAAGCATCAAATCAATAAAACAGTTGAATATATCACTTTTGTGATCTGGGAGTGCATATTTACATTGCCTGCTACAGCCATAATTCTCAAAAGTGGAAGCTTAAAGGCAAAATATACACTTGTGAATTAATAAATTACTATTGGCAAGTTGCACAAAGATTCTAGAATTACTCAAAATGTCGTACAAAGGCTCCAGAGATTCTCCATCACAAAAAATAAACAAATATATCATCACTGGCTGAATTCCAGGCAACCTATGCAAATGATAGCCACAATTTACACTCAACTAATACTGAAAACAAAGCAAAGGTCTATCTTATTTTGTGGTATTTCTGATGAATAACAAGTAGATTTATGGTGAACTTCTGACAGAAGCATGATGATTTTTCACTTCATTTTCTTTTTTCCAAGCCTTGATTAGCAATGACCTGCCTGTCCAAGTGAAAGCTGCAGGGTAGTGAAGTCCAATCCTTTCAAACTATTAAAAAAATATGTCTCAAACCAACGCATGATGACAAAGACAAAGAAACCAACCATTGCCATTTATCATTATTTTCTGTTCCAGTATAATCTACTTCCTAAGGAAGTAGAAAGTAAAGAACTTGAAAGAATATGTTCTTCTATGAAGGCCCTGTTAAGCCCTCAGCACAGTTTAGGGCACTTTACAATCAATGCCCTATTTTAGAAGTACATTCACAGCCATAGTTCCAAAAGGTTTAATATACTAGTACGTGGT
The DNA here is from genome assembly GCF_021869965.1 of Rhincodon typus. Taxonomy (NCBI): domain Eukaryota; kingdom Metazoa; phylum Chordata; class Chondrichthyes; order Orectolobiformes; family Rhincodontidae; genus Rhincodon; species Rhincodon typus. The sequence goes on along the minus strand of NC_063340.1, from coordinate 45,499,839 downwards.
GTAGTGATTATAACAAGGTCACCCAGCTAGACCTCATAAAATATGAATTCCTTTACTGAGGCTGTTAATCCTGTCCAATCTGGGAGACCTGGCTGACATAAAGAGGTTGAGCATCAGGGATACTGACAGTCTGGAGTCTGACTTGGTATGAGGCAGTGCTATAGTTAAGGACTATTCATGTTAAACGAAGGGTGACTTGATGATGGGATATAGGCTTCTGTGGAGTTATTTCACCTGGAATAGGGTTGTACTATGAGGAAAAGGCTGGACAGGTGAGGCTTGCATCAGTTTCAGTTTAGAAGAGGAAGAGTTGGCTTGATTAAAATATGTAAGATCCTGACAGATCTTGATAGAGTAGGCATGGAGAGGATATTTTCTCCTTTGGGAGAATCTAGGGACCACTATTTAACAATTAGGTGTCGCCCATTTAAGATAAAGACAAGGAAAAGTTTTATTTTCTGTAAAGGGTTGAGAGTCTTTGGAACTTTGTTCCTCAAAAGGCAGTGGAGGCAAAGCCTTTGGATATTTTAAACTGTGGAGTCGAGGTAAAAATCAGAGCATCCATGATTTCACTAAATAGTGGAGTTTCTCAAAGAGGCGAGTGCCCCACTCAGCTCCTAATTTGTATGTTTGCATGTCATGTTGGAAAGGATATCAACAAGTTTATACACATTGTCACACAAGTAGCAGAAGGTTAAATCACCAATTAATCTGTGGATAAAATTGATCTGTTAATTTTGAAAGGACAGCATTCTGAAAACTGGATTAGAATGTCATACACATCTTGAAAGAACACAAAATGACAAAGAGCTCGTAGTGGGGTGAAGTTCACAAGCTAAATTTGGAACTAATTCACTTTTCTTTCTCTGTGGCTAGTTCAAAATCCTGGAATACCCTTCCTAACAGTAATGTGGGAAAACCTACATTCACTTGGACTGCGGCAGTGTGGGAAGATGATTGCCCAATCCCTCTTCAAGGCAGTTACAGAGGGGCAACAGCTGCAGGCCTAACTGCTCGTGCATAAGTTTCACAGATGAATAAAAACAAGTTGGTTGAACCTTGCTGAATTGGAATAAATCCAATTGGGGTATTGCATTCAGGTTTCAGCATTGTGCAAATTCACCAAAATTATCATTTGGGCCAAGTTAGTTTAACTTGTCTTGTAATCCGGTCAGTGTGCAAGGATAAGGGATGATCTAAACAAGGGATGTGAAATGTCAAATGGTTTTGTTAAGACACACACACAGAGAAACTGTTCAGAGAAGCTAGAACATAGGACACAATATGAAAATTAGGTCTTGACCATTTAGGAATGACATCAATAGATAGTGTAAAGCTACAACTTGTTTTCCAAAGGGCTATTGCAGCTAAATCAATTGCAATTTTCAAACAACGATTCATAATCTTTTGTTTGGTAAGGCTATCAGCAAATTGATTCAAAGTGTAAATACATTTGAGGTGTAGTTCTGTTGTGATTTTATTAAGTGGTGAAACAGACTCAAAGAGATAAATGTTCTACTCTTGATCCAATAAGAGAGGTGTGATAGTGGGAAAACGGGGAGGTCCCACTTTGTAATGCAGTTTATGCATGGACAGGTTTGTCAAGAACCCTAATGCATCTACAAACCTAGGATGAGTTAAAAGTTCCTCCTTGATGTGCAGTTCCTTCTTCAGGAGAAGGTAGATATCTCATTGATTTATAGAGCATTTCATAACAAATTAAATCCTTATAAGGTGAAAAGGCTTTGCTAATAATCCAGTCATGTCCATGCTGACAAAGTATATGACATAAACGACTTTAGAGACCAATGCAGTAAGCAGCAGACAGAAGTTCCGAAGGATAATTTGAGAAGTCATGAAGAGATGAAGGTGGGAGGCAAGTCCTTTGCACATCCAGCCATCCTGCCTGACCAATAAAGGTACATACTGTTCATATGTATTTTTGTTGTAGAACTACTGTGCTTGATTATGTCTTAAACTCTAATTAACTCAGTATACCCACTGCATTGGTTGTAGTCAAATCTTGAGTAAAATTATCTCAATTGACAAAATTTGCTCAACATCATGAGAAAAATGTGATCCTATGTGATGAATGGCTCTCCTCGGCCATTGGCCAGAGCTGCACATTGAGGGCAACCCTACTGTATTTCCCAGAGCTTGTGATCTTCCACCATCAGGAATGTTCAGCCCTCTCCTGTAGGACTTTGAGTGACCACGTCAGCAGGAGAAGGATGAGGAAGAGTTGGATTTGTCTATAGCTGACACATCAGACTGTTGGCAATTTAATAAGTAAAATCTCAAAAGTAATCATCCCTGCATCGTTGTCTTAGCCAACAGCACATTGGCTTAGGGCAAATTAGCTTGAAGGAATGAGTGTATGGCTCAAAGACTGTTACAGGAGAAGTGTGCTCTGGTCTATGGGGCACTGGCGCCTGTACTAGGGAAAGTCAGTACAAAGATGGCACAGTGTCCACCTGAACTGTGCTGCAACTGGTGTTCTAGCAAGCTGCATAACTTGGGAAGGAGGGAGGGTTTTAAACTAAATAGAGGGGCAAAGGATCAAATTTGGAAACATGTAATAATTTAGAGGTTAAATAGAAGGCAAGGTAATAATATGGATATGATAAACTGAGATTAACAGGAAGAAATAAACAGTACATGTCTAAGATCAAATCAACAAATAAGTCTGGAGGTCGCACAAATAATAAAAGAACAAAACTAAAGGCTATGTGTCTGAATGCAAGTAGCATTTGGAACCAAAAAGATGAACAAATAGAAATGATTAAGTATGATCGAATAGTAATTAGAAAGACGTGACTGCAAGATGTTATAAATTGGGACCTCAATACTGAAAGGTACAGAAACATTTATGAAAGATAGAATCAAGGTGAAGGTAGCTCTGTTAATCCATAATTGTATCAGCAAGCTGGAGAGGGGTGACCTACATTCAGGAAACCAGGATATGAAAAATATTTGAGTGAAGGTAAGAGATGTTTAAGACTCAATAAACTGTGGAAGTGTAGTATAGGTTCCCTTAGAACAGTTAGGCTGTGGTTTGGAGTATAAACAAAAATAATGGGAGCTTGCCAAAAGGCTAAGATAGTAATCATGGGGGTGTGTAATCTGCATATAGGCTGGAAAAATCACATGGTGCAAAGCTGGTGTAGTTGAGGAGTTCATAGAATCTTTTAAAATAGTTTATTTCAACAGCATATCCTGGGATTGTTAAAAGAGGGAGGGATTTGTGTAAAAACTGAGTAAACATACTGCAGATGCTGGAGTCAGAGATAACACAATGTGGAGCTGGAGGAACACAGTAGGCCAGGGAGCGTCAGAGGAGCAGGAAAGTTGACATTTCGGGTTGGGAGCCTTCTTCAGAAATGGGGAGGGGGAAGGGAGCTGGGAAATAAATAGAGAGAGGAGGAGTGGAGATGCAGTTGACAAATCAGAACACCTTCTGGTCGTGAACCATTTTAACTCCCCCTCCAACTCCCTGTGTGACATGTCCATCCTGGGCCTCCTCCAGTGTCACAATGATACCACCCACAAATTGGAAGAGCAGCTCCTCATATTCCGCCTTGGGAGCCTACAGCCCAATGGCCTAAACATGGATTTTAACAGTTTCAAAATTTCCCCACCCCCGGCTTCATCCCATGTCCAACTTTCCCTCTCATTCCCGCCTCCTTGACCTGACACAACCTGCCCATCTTCTCTCAAACCTATCCGCTCCTCCCACCTCACTGACCAATTCCCACCACTACCTACCTGCACTCACCTACTTCTTCAGCCCCAACCCTCCTCTCTCTATTTATTTCCCAGCTCCCTTCCCCCTCCCCATTTCTGAAGAAACATCTAACATTCCTGCTCCTTTGATGCTGCCTGGTCTGTTGTGTTCCTCCAGCTTCACACTATGTTATCATAAACAAATTGTAGCTGGCAAGATGAATTCTCAAATTGTTAAAAAGAATTATCAAGAGGAAGTGATAAAGGAAACTGTCAAGCAAGACATTTAATACTCCTGTCCTTTAAATGTACAAAACCAAAACACTTGCATGGAGCATTAGAAGAACTCATTACATGCTATTTCACTCTGTTCGTTGACATAACCCTGAGGGTTATCATTATTGGATTAGTTCTATATGACTTATTTCAAAACCTTCCATTGCAACAGCAGTGTTATACTTCCCTCATCAACACGTTTGTGTAATTATCAAGGCTTAAGTTGTCAAATTGTACAAGATACATGTTTAGTAAAGGATAGCTTTATTGTATGTAGTTTTAAAAAGTCATTAAGTTGACAGTTCCTTAAGTACAAAATACTGTAATGTAGTTTCCAGGAGGGAAAAAACTCAAGCGTGAACTGACTTAGAAGTAAGGACACATTTTGTGTTTGGACTGGATTGAGTCTAGCATTCACAGTAAACAAGAGTCAAAGCTAGGATAGCAATTAGTCTGAAAAATGGCCTGAAGGCAATAAATAAAAAGGTAAAGGTACAAATTAATTTTAGGTTTTTTGCTGAAAATGAGCACTCTTCCCATCAGTAAATTGAAAATATTTGGATAGAAGTGAATATTTGTGTTAACACAGATAATCAGACATCGACTGAATGCTGCAAAATCTGTCCGCAACACGGAACAAAAATAAGACAACTGCAGGAGTCTTTGTGTTTGCCAGATGATTGTCAAAGGACAAAGTTAGAAGTTAGGACATTACCATTCAATATTTAATTGTCACGTTTTGGGTTGGTTTTCCTAAGAACCCCAAGGTGGCTAAATGCATTGTCACAATTTTGCAGGTTCCTGTACAAATCCAGAAGTGACTAAAATATTTGCCATTGGTTTGCTGGTTCTGTAAGAATCCAAAGTCAGTACGAGAATCTAGGATCGGGACTAAAGGTAATTTCTTTACAAAAAATGTGCACCCCTTGTCAGGAATCAGCAGAGAGCACACAGCAATGGGTGAAAAGTGTATAAGAGCAAGCAAAACATTCTGCAATATCTGGGAAATGTGCATCTAGAGCGGATAAGGTAGACTCACAAATTAGAGTTGCCTGATAGGGCAGAGATTGGTTAGAGAGAATGAAGGATCGTAGAGTGAGTGGCAGCTCATGGTTTGACATATATGGGGCATGAGAAGAATGGGGTTGGGGGAGTTTGTGAGGATTGGAGACCTTTCTCATGTTGTTTTTAACATAAGCTGGAGCCCTGAGACAGGTCTTCAGCCGAGACTTCTCCTGTATTCGAACTGTCTGCCCTCATTCTGCAACACCCAGACTAACTCCCAGGGGAGCCAACCATGACAAATCAAAATTCCAGGCACATCTCCCAAGCACGGGTTATGGAGTCAGGAAACGTCCTGTCACTGGAAGTGTTCTTGACCTGGGAATGAAAATTCTGCCCTTAAGGACACATTCCACTCCACAGAGATATACACTGTATTCATTTTCATCTTCAGCTGACATGTTACACATAGCAGAAGATTGGTCAGCAGGCATATACCAGCACATGAACCTTCCACTAAACTTAAACATTACTTAGCTAATGTCTTCAGTTCTTTGTATTTTGTTTTTAACTGTATATCAGTGTCAATCAGTGTCCCTATTTTCTGTCGTGAATCTTTGTTTTCATCTGTCCCATTGTGTATAAGAATAGTAATGGTCCAATTCTTCCAATCAGTGTGTCAAAATGCCTGTTTCCAAAACTGACCAGTCAAAAAACTATCCATTTAACCTTCTGTCAAAGCACCCATTGGAGGATCCCAAAGAACCTGCCTTTGTGCAGAATTCCAATGTGACAGCAATGAAGAGAATCTGTGCAGAAACCAGGCACCATCCATTCTATTCTGGTATGTAATTAACAGTCTTAAAGCTTCTCAGTGCGTTAGAGAATGAGTATGTGAGTGAAAGGGTGAGTGGAGGCGTGAACGAAGACTTTATGCACACACTAAATGGTGAAGTATACAGAGATGTGAGTGGAAGAGTTAAAGAAAATGTGAGACATTTTCAGAATGCCCTGAGAGCAGGGGAGTTATCCATCCAGAAGTTCAAACCTCCCAGGCAATTTGCACTGAGTCAGTGCAATGGGACCTCTGTAAGGTCCTAACACATATCTTGTGTGGTATATCCTGTCTTCAATGATCCAGAGACCAGAAAATCTATGCTAATGTGAATTTATAATATTCAACCACTGGCATTGTAGATAAATTTGAAAAACGAATTGCAAATGGAATAGTGTCCAACCCACTTCACATTAAACCACAGTAATTTTCAACTTAATGTTGTAGTTCTTTAAAAATACAACTTAAAGTCAAACGACTTTAAGCAAATCAGGTTTTCCCATTTCAGCCAATATAAAAACAATAGTTAGGTTCTGAAGGGCATTTACCTTCAGAAAAAACATTAATGCATTATATTACATAAGTTAAAGCATTTTACGTTCATAAATTTGTATATTCACAAATCTAGAATAAAAGAAATGTGCTGATTCTTTCTATTTACTTCCCATTGGCCATCGTTCCCGCTCATCAGTTTCTCCCATTCACTGACTCTTTCCCATTTGCTATCCCTCTCCTGCTCCCCGAATGTCTTTCCACTCCTCGACTCACCTGCTCCTGCTTCCCTGTCCCACTTCCTCAGGCTTTCAGCCTCTCCTGCTGGCCGATCCTCCCTCTCGCTGCATCTCCCAATTGCTGCTGCCCTTTCCTGAGTGTGAAGAGGGGAAGCAAGAGGAGTTGTGAATGGGACGGTCAGGGAGAGAAATGATAAGGCGAAGTGCTGAGTAGAGAAGTGTCCAATGAGAGAGTTAGGGAGTTGGAGAGACCCAGGGAGTGGGGAGACCACTCCAAAATGGTAGCAATTGGGTCATGTCACTTTATGTGGCCTCCGTGTGAAACAGTGCTCTGCTGGAAGTCCCAATGTGAAGTGTACATATTGCCTGCACTATATCCAGAACATTAAAGTGAAACTATATTGAATGAGGTTGAGCTTAAATTTGGAAATTTTTGCATAGATTCTTAAAATAAAAACGTGAAGCTATTTTGATTAGGTCTTAACTTTGAGATGTAAGGGATAATTTCATGTCTTCCACATTGAAAAGGCTGCACTCATCTCGAGGTGTGAGTCAGATATTAGTCAGTACTGTAACTCCATTGGCCCCATGATCTAACTCTCGCTCGCTTTGAGCATGATTCTCATGTGCAATGTGAAATCCAGGAATATCCACAGTGGAACAGCCATATGGAATACTGCTTGGCCTTTAAGAAGCATTCACACAACATCTCGAGACTGCCAGTACAGAAACAGCTGAATTTAAACTCAGCCAAGTTTAAAGAATTAAAAATAAATCTGGAATACTTCAATTTGTTTTTCTTCAGGTTCTTAATGTAGTTTTGTGCTTGTCTTTACCGGGTATTTTGCCAAAGCAACCACACTTTTGAGCTCTTCATTCTACTGAGCTAGGACTGATTGAGTTTTGTGACAGGGTAATTATTTAATGGGGATCTGCTGGTGATCTGCATCAGTCTGGCTCTTAGGCAACTTTCTCCCCTCACAATGAATAACAGCGACACACTGTAAAAGTAGTTACCTTAAATTATAATATTCTTACAATTCAGTTATTCAAATTAAATTCCGCAGGTTGAATGAAACCTGTAACCTCTTTCAGGCAATATTATATCCAAGCCTGAGGCTGTATACACACTCCGAAGCTGAATCTTTGGCCCTTTGCTTTTTGTGATCCATGCTAATGACTTGCCATCTGTGTTAAGCTGGATAGAAGTTTACGTCAAGGGAAATCTTTTCATTAAATATCAGCACTTTATCCTTGCAGTTTGGCATAATTTCCAACTGGCTAAGAAATAACAATTTATCCTAAAACATTAGGAAAACTAATTCACATCTTTGTATGTATGCCCATAAAATGTAATGACTCTGAATTTTGTATTAGCTGTAATGGCATCTCATTTAATAAAGTTAAAATATTGAATATTGTGGAAAATATTTACTGACAATTCAACAAAATGACTGCATTTTTTCAAATGGATCTCTCTCTTCCAATCGGTGCTTCCTGCTTTCAGAACTACAATTATCCTTGACCCTTTTTTGACAAAATGCTCACATGCGTTCCCTCTATCATTGCAAACTACTGCCTACGCACAAACCTTCCTTTTTCCTTTAAAGACCTTGAACATGTTTCCCTTCAATATCTGTGCACATCTCATACAATTCTCTATTTGAAAATCTTCAAACAAGTTCTAACAGCAGCAATTTGAATCTGATTTTAACTCTGTGTAACCAAGTAGGTTTTGAATGCATGAAAACTAATTCCTTGCATGTCAGCCTTGGTTAAAATTATGAATGAAATTTTCTGGTGCCTATGGCCATGAGATAGTATCCTTTTCTGTGATGTGCAGGCTTTCTGCAGCTAATAACATTGCCAACCTGCTCCCTCTTCTCCATCACTGCTCTCCCTCGTGAGTCTTCTCAGGCAACCTGTTCTGAGTGGTTCCATTCATACAACTGTAGCCAGAACATTGCCTGCAATGGCTTCCCTTCCTGTTCCAGACTATGAAGCTCCCCAGATCTATCCTGGAAAACATATATATCTGCAACATCAGATGTGGAAGTAGAGTTAGCTTGTACAAGGACACTTATGATACCAAGCACTAGATCGCAACCTCCTGACCCCCTCTGCTGCTTTTGGGCTGTCATTCATCTGACGTTCAGGCTTAAATAAATCCTCTACCACAACATTACCCATCTCCATTGTAATCTCAAACTACCCACTTTAAATCACCATCCATAATTTTCTAATCTTGACTTCAGCGCACTCCTGACCAAAACCCCATCAATCAGCCTCAATAAATTTTGCATCATTGTCAATTTTGCTGCCAGATCCTGCTAGTGACCATATCATATTCAACCCTTTCTCAACAAATTATATCTAAGCCCATTTGTTTCTCTGTAAACAACGCCCAGCAGAAAACCCCACATCCCCCACTTTCCAGTACATTCCACCTAGCCTGCACGTCATTGGGCAGTAAGCTAATGCACCATGCAGACACAAGGAGAATGTGCAAACTCCACACAGACAGTCGCCTGAGAGTGGGATCGAACCTGGGTCCTTAGTGGTGCGAGGCAGCAAGTGCTAACTGCTGAACCACCATGCTGCTCCTACCTGAATGGATATTGAAGTTTACTTATGGAGATGGGGAAACAGAGGAAGATTATGAATTGTAATGTGGCAGGATCACACCTGATACTACAATCTTGGAGGGCCCACTAGCAGATAGTGTTTCCTGGTAAAAATGGAAGAAATATGTCAAAGGCAGATTGCCACAAGCTGAGCAACAGGACTGTGGTGCCATACTCCTGGAAAGAGTGCCAGCAGAGATTTAATGATCTAATTAGTGTAGGAGAATAGTGAGTACAATGACAAGCTCAACTATATCCTGTTACACACATAACATCAACCTTTTCACTCTGCTCCTCCACATCAACCCTCACATCGACTTACCTCACTTAGTGCTTTGTCTATGCACTTCCTCACAACACCATTGTCCATCCATCATGTTCCATTAGTCTTCTTCCCCTCTTTCAAGAGGAAAGAATATAGAAAGCCAGGGAGGGGCAGAGAAACAGAGATGAACTTCTAACCATATAAAGTTTTCATTATCTATATAGAGTTGTCCATCTTCTACAGGAGCTTTTATGTGTACTTTTTTCTATTCATTTGTGGGATGTGGGCATCGCTGGCTGGCCAGCATTTATTGTCCATCCCCAGTTGCCCTTGAGAAGGTGGTGGTGAACTGCCTTCTTGAACCATTGCAGTCCACCTGCTGTAGGTTGACCCACAATGCCATTAGGGAGGGAATTCCAGCATTTTGTGTCCCGCAGGAGGTGATCCGAAAGGATGATAAAGGACCTCAGAGATGAAAGGATTCTCTGTGAGGGCTAGCTCTCACAGACTGTGCAGCAGTTCAGATAATAACACTTTGGTAAGATCATTGTGTCAGAAAGTTGGGTTTTCAGCTGAACAGCAGCTGGTGGAATACAGAAACCATGGTGCATCAAATGGCAAAGGATAATCCAGGTTCTGTTCAGCGACAGGCAAATACTGAATTTTAGGCATCATTCCAGAAGAGGAAACTTCTGGATCAACAGCAATGCACAGGCAGATGTTCTAGTTGCATCGTGCAGACCTTCAGAGAGACTGGAGGATTCTGGTCAAATAATAGACATGATCTTCACATGCTATTGCAATGATGTCTTTGTCCATGGAAAACATCACCATTGCCTAGGCATTGAATGTGGGAGCAATGGCAGATCTGCCTTTACTAAGAACTTACACTTCTACTTGTCACCTTCAATAGGAAATCTCAAATTTGACTGTTTGGTGTTCCACTGATGTCCAGCAAAGCGATATCTAGCTCATTGCTTGCAATGAATTGCAGTTGGACAATGACAGGGAAAATGGTGAAAGAGGTTGATGCCAAGGAAGTGTTAAACATCTTTTATTTGGAGGAAGTGAGTGAACTTGGAGATAAAGTTGTTCAATGTGAGAACAAATACAGACAGGTGCAGGAGGATAGCAGCTACTGGGGACAAGTTGGGTGTCCATTCAAGGAAGAGGTGGTGATCTCTCAGCGCATCCTGTTATGTGCTGGAGATGTTTGGTTGAAGGATTGCAATGGGGATCTGCATGAGACCTAGCATGGCTTGCCGATATGGAATATTTAGTACATTCTTTGTTTCAGACCTACTCAGGCCTGATTTCTCAATGCTTTTTCTGGCACATGATGACTGGATCCATCCTGTTCTATTCTGCAGTGGAAAATTTTGGTAACTTTGTTTCCAATTTCCACCCATTCTCTTCTTTCACATAGTCTATTTACAACTCTTCCTATCCTTGACATCTCTTTCCATTTCTGTGGATGGTTGTTGTGATATAATGTGAATAAAACCTTTCATGGTGCATACCTTACACTACCATCAATCATTATTACCACAACAGGACATGTTGCACACGTTGCATAATTTGAAGCCAGTCAGTTAGCACCAGCGATTAAGGCCAGATACATACTTCACAGCAGTGAGCATTATCCATGTGTAGTCTTCAAATAAAGGACTCAAATTAATTTTTCACCAATCCGTGTGTATGATTGGTACATTTACATCAAAGCAGAAGAATGCAACTTAAACTATGAACCACTCTGTTATAACCTGACTCTCACCTGACTATACATCCTCATAACTCACTTCCTGGAAAATTCTACTCCATTCTCCCAGTTGCTCTGTCATCATTGCTTCTGTTCAAATGATGCAAACTTTTCTGCAACATGATTGGCATGACCCTCGACCACATCCATTCTATTTCACACAATTCTGTCTCTCCACTTCCCCTCCCAATGTCACAGAAGTGTTCATGTTGCCCTGACCTTCCAAGCAACAAGCCTTCATGTTCAAAGATCATTGTCCATCATTCTTGTTGAATCCAGCCTGATGCCACCACCAATCATATCCCTCTTCCTCCTCTTTCAGCATTCTGAAGGGATCATTTCCTCAGTCATTCGCCATATCCACTCACTTTCCTAAAGAACTCTTCCATACAAGTACAGAAAATGCAAAACCGTTCCTTTTTACTCCTTCCTTCTCACCATCCAACAGCCTCAATATTCCTTCTAAGTGGAATACTGATTAAGTGTACTTTTCTCAGTTTGGTAAAGTGAATTCATCGCTCATGATATGGTCTCCTCTATAATCGGGAAACCAAAGGCAGACTGAGTCGCCACTTTGCAGAACATTTTCATTCAGTCCATAAGTGTGACCCTGAACTTCGAGTCACCTTCCATTTTAAATTGCTACCTTACTCCCACTCTGACTTTTCTGACCTTGGTTCTGCAGAGTTCTAATCAAGCTCACTTCAAGCTTAAGACGCAGCACCTCATCTTTCAACTGGCTGCTATATAGACTTGTGAACTCAACATTGAGTACAACAGATTTGGATCAAGATCTCCATCTTAATTTTGCTTTGTGTTTCTTGCTGTTTATTTTTCCACATTTCAGTTTAACTTTTTTCACTGTACAGTCAAATGTCAAGTTTTCTGTCATTCACACCTTTTTAATGCCTTTACCTTTGGCCTTGCAACATAAATCTTTTTGTTGCTTATATTGCATGGGCAGGTCAGCCGACTACACTTTATGAGCTGCTGTTCATGATGAAAGTTGCTGCCATCAGCCTGTTTAAATGTAGGAATCCTACAGAACTTGCTCGGCTGAGTGTGGTAGAAGAGAGCCACTTCCTGGTCTAAATAGAAGGGCCTGTTGTGGTTATCAAGAGATAGACCTAAATTTTCCAACTCCTGAATGATGAAAGATCAGGCAAATCAGTTGGGAAAATATGATAAAATTGGAAAAATAAAATTTTCAATGTCAAGAAAGAAAGGTTCATCTTGCGACCTCTTTTGAACATGAATCTCGCTAGTGAACTTTGAGATGCCTATTTGTTGCTTTAACATGTCATTAACATGTAATCTCACCTCATTGATATAGTTTGCCGTACTCCCATGCACTGGAGAGAATCTAGATGGTGACAGTTCCCGATATGAAAGTCAGAGTGGGTACCTGGTAACTTCAATTCCTGCCATTTGTTCCTCCAGGCTTCCATCATGGACAACGTCTTAGGTTAGGTTCCATGTGCAGCAACCAGCTATGCCCTTTGTCCACAGAGGTTAGTATAGGACAGTTGCCAACCTCACCACATCTTCATGGCACCATGCTACATCAGTGTCACATCTCCAGCATGTGGCAGCAGCTTACAGAGAAAGCGTACTGCATGTGCATTTGTATCCAAATGTCCCAAAGTCTAAGGGAAGTAATCCCCAGTCAAGTAAAAGTGGACACTTGTCAGTCCACAGTCAGTCGAGGGCAGTGTCTGATCGCAGTCCAGGAGTTTGGACACAATAAGTTAGACACTTGGGCAGTCAGGGTCTGGGGTTCTCGATCATTACAGTCTGAGGAGTGGGACACTTGGGAAGTCCTGAGGTTCCAGTGCAACTAGTCCAAGATAAGGCAGTCAGGGATCTGCATAGCAATCAGTCAGGGGCCCAGGTCACTGATCAGTCAGGGCAGAACTATCAACGTTAAGTATCAGAATGTTCATTGCTATGTTTGTTGACTATGAATAATTTACACAGACTCATTTATGATATTGCTGAGGAAAACTGTATGAAACAAATGGAGAGAACATAAGCTATAAGAAAGTATTAGCAATGATTGAAGATCAATTTATAATTCAGAGAGCTTGAAACTATCCCAAAAAGCAAAAGCAAATATTTAATTTTAGATTTTGTAGTAACTGTACAATATTGTTCATGGAAATATAACTGGATATATGTCAATTTTGGAAATGAATCTAACCCTAAAATGAAGTCAGTCCTCTTTGAGTCATGTATAATAATTCATTGGAGTAACATCACCAATGTCAAAGGTCAAAGTTGAGGTATTTTGTGACTGTCCTCGGAGTCTTCCATGTCCCATTGTATGGAGAATGTGAATGTTGACTGAGCATATCACTAAGAATCTGTTCCATTTCTGATATTCCCCATATACGTTCATTGGACCGATGTCCAATGAATCAAGACACAGCAGGGGTTATTGTCATTCTTGCTGTATTGCTATAAAGGCACACAGAAAAATGCAAGAGGAACAGATGCACCAACAAGCCAAGGACCAGCAGCAATCTCCAGTGCTTGTCAAACAGGCTCCATATGAAGACGTCACAGCTGAATGATCCCTCAGGATGGCAAGGAGGTAGAGAAGGGACAGAGTCTATCATCCACATTGCCATTTCCTCCAAATGACTGAGGTGCAATGCCACTGCAAACCGAGGAGGTCCAGAACACTGTCTCAGAAATGCGCCATCTGCTGGATTTGGGGTTTATGTACTGAAGTGGTAGCCAATCTATCCAGAGTGCCAGTGATGCCAAAGTTTTTTGCCACTGGCTGCTTCCAAGTATCCATGGGAACCCCTGTAGAATCCCACAACCTTCGATCCACCAATGCATTGAGGCTGTTACTGATGCAATTTGTTCTAGACCCCACCATTTCAGCACATTTCCCCAAAGCAAAGTCGATACGGCAACCCAGGCAGTAGGTTTTGCCTCCTGAGGATGAAGGTTTGATGCTGGGATAGTCAGGGGGGTGGAGGACTTGGAGTACAATCCAGCTAGAATGTACTGAATAACCTGAGCATGCTGAGTTGTGCACAACTGGACTGTGCAAACAAGAGAATTAATGGATGTTGGAGATTACGGAGAGTGGCAGCTCCCACCTTACGAGGGAGCAGGAGGAGCATCACCATCTACATGACAGTGCACTGTAACATTGGACACAATGAGCCACACAGAACTTAATTCGCAGCTTATTCCAATACATCAGAATTGGTGAAGTGATCATTTATTGACTGTCAATTTGTTGCTGCTCAAAAAGCAAGCAGTTCTCTGTCTGTTCCTAGCAGCAAATTCAGCATTTCTTTTCTTTTTTTTTTCTTCATGTTTATACTTGATGAATAAAAGTGAACATATTCAATCATTTGAAGGCTTTCCAGTAAATGATGTTTGCAAGTTGAAGAATAGGAAGATGTTTGGCTGCACCAGACATGAGGACAAATGCTAAAATGGCGGTAAAGGCTCTCAGGTGGGATAACACAATAGCTGGGTAACCTGTTTAGCTTGGTTCTTAAATAGCAACACATTTACAAAAGTGCACTTGTTTTCACAATGTAGAATCAACCAACTATGTGCCCTCAGAAGCATTTCTCTTTAATTCCCTTCCCATTATGTGTACTGTGAGGGCAGCTCCTGGCTGACAGTGTGTGACCTGAGTTTATGGTTTAGCTTCAAACATTGTGCTTGCATTCAGAAATTCCGGGAAGTTCCGGCAATGGCAAGTACTTCCGCCAGTGTTGAGCAGATGGCATCATGAGCATGGCATCATAGTTGCATGGTTCATCGCTAATGAGGCAAGCTGCAGAGAACAGAGTGAGAAAACTTGCTAGAGCTCATGGAATTTGCCAATATTAACACTCAGATTCCTGGTAAAAAGTTTAGCCCATGAGTTCAATTTCTCTCCATAGGTGTTGCCACATCTGCTGAGCATCACTGGCATTTCCTGTTCTTATTCCAGACTTTGAGCATTGGCAGCATTTTGTTCTTGTTATCTACTTTCTTGAGCTATGTGTGACTCCAGTTCTGTACAAATGTGGTTGGCACTTAACTTTGGCCTGAAGGAAAAGAACACACGTATATTCATATCTGTTTCTGTCATCGTATTGTCTTGCATCGTACAGCATATCTGTAAACTTTTTTTTTTGTTGTGACTTCATTATGAGGCTTTACAATAAATTAGCCCCCAGCTAACGTAGAATTCTTTCTCTACAACATTGCAAAAATGTTTTCTCAGGTAAATCTATATCTTCCAGAATATAATCAAATCCATTATCATAAAATGTAGATGGAAGATATGCCAAAACAGATTAAAAGATTCTAATATGAACAATATAAAGAGCTTTCTCAGATCAGTGATTCATTCATTTGAAAGAAGAAACTGGCAAGGGATTTGAATGACTTACCCTGCTGAGTGTGACAGCTTGCTTCTGACAGCAAGACTGCTTGGTGCAATTTTGAGCTGTAAATTCAAAGATGTGTAGAGACTTTTAACTCTCTTCAAACATTAATAATCTCAGTTTAGGGTGGCTGCTGCAATGTTTTAGTTGTTACATCATTGATAATTATTTTGCACTTTTCAATTTTCTCCATCAATATTTTCCACTCCTGAAAAACCTAATTCATAGAGTCATAGAGGTTTGCAGCATGGAAACAAATCCAACTCGTCCATGATGACCAGATATTCTAAATTAATCTAGTCCGATTGGCCAGAATTCGGCCTGTATCCTTCTAAACCCTTTTTGATCATACACCCATCCAGATGCCTTTTAAATTTTGTAATTGTGCCAGCCTCCACCACCTCCTTTGGCCCCATTATAGTGCCAAATGTTCTCCAGTATCTTGACCAACTGGATATTATTCATGTGTAAATCTGGAAAACGTATTTTGGTAGAATATATAATCCTGCAGGTCATCTTGCATTCAGCAACAATAACATGTACCTCCAGAATGCCTTCAACATTGAAAAGTTTCCAAGGAGAATCAAGATAAAAGTTGAGAAAATAGATGAAAGAAACAGATATAGGGCCCTAGATGAGGACTTGGGAAATATGTCAAAGCTTTTAGTGACAACCTGGGACCTTTAGAAGGTTTCTAAAGATAGGAAAGAGTCTAAAGATGGAGAGATAGTGCTGAGGTTCAGCCGTCAGTGTTGAGCTAGAGGGAGGTGGTGAGCAGAAGTCTAGAACGGTGCAGGGCCAAGGTTACAAACGGTGCAAGATGGGGCATAAAATGGAGAGCTGGGCAAGATGAGCCCTTTACATTCATAGTGATGCGTATAGGTAGCGAATGGCAGGCAACTGACCTAAGGAAATAAAAGCTTGATTTTGTACCAGTTTGAATTCGTGAACAGCTCAGATTGAGGGAACAGCGAAAAGGACTTTGGATGAATTGTGCAGTTCATCACCAGTAGGAATGTAATAAAGGCAAAGCTAAGCAATGTTGTGGAGGTGAATAAATGATATCTCTATGTTTGTGAAATAGGGAATTTGAAGCTCAGCTCAAGGTCAAACAGAACAGACTTTGTACAGCACGGTACAACCTGAATGAATGGTAGAGGAGGGGAAATCAAGTGAATATTATCACCTACTACATAGCAAGATTTAAGATAAACATTGAGAAAGGTACAAATAAGTCAAATTATTGAAGAAGTTATTTTAAGCTGATAAAAATGCATTGAGAGAAAACAGACTGGAAAGTTTTATTGACAAACAAAGCAATAGAACAGCAGCAGAAATCCTTTAAAATAAGGATCAATAGAGTCCAGGAAAAGAAAATACACGTCATTAAAAAATAGGAACAATATAGCCAACAATGATGCACCATGGATAAATAGAGAAACGAGGGCAGCATTGAAACTAAGTAAATTAGCAATAAGGGGGAAATGTTGAAAGGAATTACAAAAAAGGTTATAAAAACATTTTTACAAATAGGAAAGAAGAATTGCACAAGTAAATTGGCAGGGTATTAAAAAATATTAAAAGTATTATCCAGACACATAAATAACAAGACCAATGAGAATAAAAATAGGGCCATGGAATGAGAAACAAAATAAACTCAAAGGCATGACAGAAAGGCTGCAAAGCTGTTAAATAATCACTTTCCCTTGATCATTACCAGGAAGATTAACATAATGCCATGAAGAAGACATTAACAAAGACATTGAGATAGAAAGGAGAAAAAATGATTGATAAAAACAATTAGAATCAGATATCTGGTGTGGATGGACTGCACATACACACTTTAAGAGAATATGTATATATCAATTATTGGAAGGGGTAATTCTGCCAGAGGTGAGTGAGTCCTCTGTTTAAAATCAGAGTCAGAACAAGTCCAGGAAACGAGAGACCAATTAAATTAAGGTCAGTGGTGGGAGAGATAATGAAATTCTAGTCCTGTCTTCTTTGAATGTGTTGTCACAGACCTGTTTCACTTAGTGGTGGGAAATAGCACTTGCACTTCGACAGTATAGACTGACTAAACTGTTACCTTGACTCACTAAGAAGTGAGGTCAGTGCAAGGTTAATACATGTAAAAACATAACTTACTTTCAATTTTATGTTGGCAATATACTATGTTCATTAAACAGGGATGTAATTCTATGTAAAATAGCTGAAGTTGGCCATTTTATAAGTACTTAATTTAACATCAGGTGAGATACTTACGCTGTTGAGTCAACCTTCTATGGAAAAGACAGAATGAAATTTGATATGGAACATGACAAGGCATTTATGTTTGGAAAGTCAATGGGTCTGCAATTTACTGAATCAGGACATAATTGCACCCCTAACAGAATCTAACTTTTCTCATCAGTATATCGGAAAAAAGTAACAACATTGGGTGATAAGATACAGATTGAAAAAAGTCAAATTGTCACCATGTCACATTGAGAACTCGCTTAGTGAATTAACTCCAGCTATTGAGCACTCAGACCAGTCTACTGGCCTTGGTATATGTGAGTTTAATTCTATGATGAAGTACTCTGAAATAGAAAATTACATAAGAGCCACCAAAACAAATAAAAAAAAATTAATTCTGGAGAAATCCATACCAAATATTTGATCTATTCATGATTTAAAGAATTTTTTATTTTCAATATTTCACAATCTAATCTTCCTGGTAGGTATTTTAATACAGCTAGTTTCATAATATTTTATGGGTGAAAATAGTAAAATCTTTGTATGCTAAGAAAGTGGAAAGAAGTTTGTTAAAGGTGCTTAAGCTTCTGAAACACTGATTCTGAAGGGTATGGTATTCTATTTGTCACATATCTTAGTGAGATTCTGTGCATGGGGCATACTGTACATGAACTGAATGCTATTGAGTAATCATTCATTAATGTCTATTGAATGTTATTAGATATTCATTCATTTTGTGTTAATGCACTCTAAGCAAACTGTGAGTGAAAAAAGTTTACAAAATTGATTCTGTTGAAACAAATGATTAAGAGAAAGGAAATCGTGAAAATTATATAACCGAATGCAAGTCACCAAGTGCTTGCTTGCTTTGCAAAATGAAGTATAAGTGGAGGGAATATGGTGGATTTTGAATAATTTGTTCGGAATTATTTTCTGGAAAGGTGATGATCTAGTGGAATTATTGCTAAATTAACAATCCAGAGGCACATAATAGTCTGCCACCCAGGTTTGAATCCTGCCATGGCAGGTAGTTAAATTTGAAACCATTGTTTGTTGCCAGGAAAAAAAAGACAATCTGATTCCTTGAGGGGAAGAAACTGCCATCTTTCCTGGTCTGGTCTACATGTGACTCCAGACCCACTGCTATGTGGTTCAGTCTTAACTGCCCTCTGGGCAATTAGGGATGGGCAATAAATGCTGGCCTAGCCAGTGATGTCTATATCCTGTGAATGAGTTAAAAAATTGTCTATATTAATTCAATTTTTTTACTTAGAGAGAAGGAAATCTGTTAATTATATATTAGGATATTTAATATCATGCAAAAAGTGGACATTTACTGGGGAATAATTTGAATCCCCATAAAAATAGAAGTTGAAAACTGTAGATATTGTATGAATGAAACTGTGTAATATGACCATAATGAAGATTGTAGGAGTAAAGCAAGTCTTGCAAAAGTTTTAAAAGGGTCCTTTTTGAAATAATGGCAAGAAAGAGTTCACAAATGACAGTTTAGGGCTTCTTCCAAAATTAATATGGATTCACCAATTAGAGAAAACACACAAACCATAGCCTACAATGTTTGTTTACTTATATTGACATGAAAGACAGCACAATGCAGGGATTTATGACTAAACGGCATGCACACAGAAAATGTTAAGATTCAGAGTCATATTCTAATCCCATAAAACAAAATTCACTCTCAGCAGGGAAGAAGTTGACCAAACAAATTCAGCAATGTTCACTTTCCAGGATATGCGAGGCCCAGGGTTACAGGGCATTTGACATTATATCACATTTCGTAAAATTGTCTTTCACAGGAATTTAAAGTGATCAAAACTAAATTTGGAGATGAAGAGGGGACATCTTATCATAAACTGCAGGAAGTGTGTTTGGTTGCAAATCCTAGCGGATCACACGGATCAGCTGGAGCAGCAATTAGAGGCAGTGAGGAATTTACAGGAGCCAGGGAGTGTGATGGAAGGCAGTCTCAGGAAGGTAGAAAAACCGCAAATACAGTCGAGTAGATGGGTTACCTCTAGGAAAGGAAGGAGGGGTAGGCAGGTAGTGCAGGAGTCTCCTGTGGATACCCCATCTCAAACAAGTATGCTGTTTTGGAAAATGTAGCAGGTGAAGGATTCTTAGGGGAATGTAGCACTGACAGCCAGGTTTTTGTTACTGAAACTGGCTCCACCATAACGAGGGATATATCAGGCTCCAAGCCACCAATTGTGATAGGGGATTCTCTAGTCAGAGGCACAGACAGATGTTTCTGCGACCAACAACAAACTATCAGAATCGTGCATTGCCTCTTTGGTGCCAGGGTCAAGGATATGTTGGAGAGGATGCAGAATATTCTCAAAGGGGAGTGGGACCAACAGGAGACCATGGTTAACATTGGAACTAACGACATAGTTAGTTGGAATCTCTTCTGGAGTAGAAGTGAACTGTATAAGAAGGACAGATTGCACTTGAATTGAAAGGGGGCTAATATACTGGCAGGGAGGGTTTAAACTGGAGCTGGGAAAGTCCCAGGGAGATATTGAGAAAAGACATCAGCCTGAGACTGGTGCAGTTGTGAAAAGGAGCAAGTCAAACAGTTAGGGCAGGCAGGAACAAATCAGACAACGAGATAGGAGTGATAAACTACACCACATTTATTTCAATGCAAGAGACCTGACAGATAAGGCTTGGTTGAGAACAGGGAACTGGGATATCATTGCTATTACAGAGATGCAACTCGGGGATGGACAGGATTGGCAACTTAATGTTCTGGGGTATAGATGCTATGGAAAGGATAGAAAGAGAGGCAGGAGAGGTCGGGGGGAGTATTGTTTTTGATTAGGGATAACATTATGGCTGTACTTAGGGAGGATATTCTGGGGATTGAGTCCAAGGAAGTTATTGGATGGAGCTGAGAAATAAGAATAATACTAGTCAACAGGGCTTGTGTGTGAGAAATCATGTCTCACTAACATGATTGAGCTTTTTGAAGAAGTAACAAAGAGGATTGATGAGGGTGGAGCAGTGGACATGATCTATATGGACTTCGGTAAGGCACTTGACAAGGTTCCGCATGGTAGATTGGTTAGCAAGGTTAGATCAGGTGGAATGCAAAAGTCCTTCAGAAGTCCTGAGGAAGGGTCGCTGGACCTGAAACGTTAACTCTGTTTTTTCCTTCACAGATGCTGCCAGATCTGCTGAGCTTTTCCAGCAACTTTGTTTTTGTTCCTAATTAACAGCATCCGCAGTTCTTTCGGTTTTGATTTGAATACAGAACTGGCTCGAAGGTAGGAGACACAGGGTGTTGGTAAAGGGTTGCTTTTCGGACTGGAGGCCTTTGACCAGCGGTGTGCCACAAGGATCAGTCTTGGGTCCACTGCTTTTTGTCATTTGTATAAATGATTTGGGTGTGAATATAAGGAGGTATGTTTAGTATGTTTGCAAGTGGCACCAAAATTGGTGGTGTAGTGGACAGTGAAGAAGGTTACCTTAGAGTACAATGGGACATTGGTCAGATGGGCCAATGGGCCAATGGGCCAATGGGCCAAGAAGTGGCAGGTGTTGCATTTTGGAAAGGCAAGTCAGGGCAGGATTTATACACTTAATGGTAATGTCCTGGGGAGTGCTGCTGAACAAAGAGACTTTGGAGGGCAGGTTCATAGTTCCTCGAAAGTGGAGTCCCAGGTAGACAGGTTAGTGAAGAAAGCTTTCAGTATGCCTGTCTTTATTGGTCAGTAAGTTGAGTATAGGAGTTCTGAGGTCATGTTGTGGCTATACAGGACACTGGTTAGGCCACTTTTGGAATATTGCATTCAGTTCTGATCTCCCTGCTATAGGAAGGATATTGTTAAACTTGAAAGTGTTCAGAAAAAAAGTTATAAGGATGTTGCCATGGTTGAAGGGTTGGAGCTATAGGGAGAGGCTTAATAGGCTGGGGCTATTTTCCCTGGAGCATTGGAGGCTGAGGGGTAACCTTATAGAAGTTTATAAAATCATGAGGGGCATAGATAAGGTGGTTAGAAAAGTCTTTTCCCCTAGGGTAGAGGTGTCCAAAACTAGAGGGTGTAGGTTTTGGATGAGAGGGGAAAGATTTAAAAGGGACCTAAGAGACAACTTTTTCACGCAGAGGGTGATACATGTATGGAATGAGCTGTCAGAGGAAGTGGTGGAGGCCAGTACAATTACAAAATTTGAAAAGCATCTGGATAGGTATATGAATAGGAAGGGTTTATGGGGATATGGGCCAAATGCTGGCAAATGGGACTAGAATAATTTAGGATATCTGGTTGGCATGCATGAGTTGGACTGAAGTGTCTGTTTCCATGCTTTATAGTTCTATGAGTCTATGGCTCTAATTACAAAAACACAGCTATGTGCAAGGAATCAATTGCATTGTATCAAATATACTATAAGTATTTATTACCATGATACGTAATGTCAGTTTTAGTTAATCAGCTTCAGTGAATTGCACTCACTCAATGATTAAGTTAACTGTTACATAAATATTTAATTTATTCATGGGATGTGCGCATTGCTAAGCTGGCCAGCATTTACATACTGCTCCCAGTTGCCGTTCAGGTGATGGTAGTGATCTGCCTTCTTGAATAGCTGCAGTTCTCACGCTTTAGGTAGACCCACAATGCTTTTAAGGTGGGAATTCTAGGGTTTTGACCTAGCTTCTTGAGTGTTGTCGGAGCTGCACTCATCCAGACAGGTGGGGAGTATTTGATCACATTCCTGACTTGTGCACGGTTGATGATGGTCAGCAAGTAAGCAAGTGAGTTACTTGCTGCAGTATTCCTAGCCAATGACCTGCTCTTTTAGCTATTGTATTTATATGACTAGTCCAGTTGGGTAACTCCCAGGATGATGTTTGTGGGGGTTTCAGTTATGATAACACCAGTGCATATCAAGGGGCAATGGTTAGGTTGTATCTTAGTAGAGATGGTCACTGCCTGGCATTTGTGTGGCATGAATGTTACTTGCTGCTTTTCAACCCAAGCCTGGACATTGTCCAGATATTTCTGCATTTATATGTGGACTGCTTCAGTATCTGAGGAGATATGAATAGAGTTCAACATTGTGCTATCTGAGGAAACTTCTGCAGAGGTGTCCTGAAGATGAGGTGACTGACCTGCAAAAACCACAACAATCTTCCTGTGTGCCAGGTATGACTCTAATCAATGGAGAGTTTTCCCCTGAGTCCCCCTGATTCTAGCTTTGCTAGGGGTCCTCAATGCCACACTCAATCAAATGAGATCTTGATGTCAAGGGCAGTCACTCTCACCTCACCTATGGAATTCAGCTTTTCTGTCCATGTTTGAACCAAGGCCTTAATAAGGTCAGGCTATAATAAAAGAATCTGGGGCAGTGAGCAGCAAAACATACAACAAAGTGTCAGGATTAAAGGAATTTCTCAGACTGGCAAAAGGTGAGAATTTGTGTTCCATCTCAATTAATGTTGAGGCTACTATTGAGGGGCCCCTAGAAGAGCCCAAACAAGTAATTGCTGAGTTGGTGCTGCTTGATGACACTGTTGATGACACTTCCATCACTTTACTGATCATTGAGAGTAGACTGATGAGGCAGTAATTGGATTTGTCCTGCTTTTTGGGTGCAGGATATACTTGGGCATTATCCATATTGTGGGTAGATGCCAGTGTTGTAACTGTACTGGAACAACTTCGCTAGGGGTGCGACAAGTTCTGGAGCACAAGTCTTCAATACTATTGCCAGGATGTTGTCAGGGCCCATAGTCATTCCAAGTGCCCAGTCCTTCCAACCATTTCTTGAGTGAACCAAATTGGTTGAAGACTGGCATCTGTGATGCTGGTGACTTCTGGAGGAGACCAAGATGGATCATCCACTCAATGCTTCTGGCTGAAGATTGCTGCCAATGCTTCAGCCTTACCTTTTGCACTGACATGCTGGTCTCCCCCATCATTGAGGATGGGGTAAGTTATGGAGCCTCCTCCTCCAGTGAGTTGTTTGATTGTCCACCACCATTCATGGCTGAAAGTGGCAGGATGGCAGAGATTAGATCTGATCAGTTAGTTTTAGGATCACTTAGCTCTGTCTGTCACTTGCTACTTATGCTGTTTGACACACTTGTTATCCTGTTTGTAGCTCCCCAGGTTGATACCTCATTTTTAAGTATGCCTGGTGCTGCTGCTGACATGCCCTCCTGCACTCTCCATTGACTTAATGGACGGTCTAATTTTTTTCTGCAAAAATTAAAATGTAAAACCAGACTCCCTATTAGCAATAAGTCTATACAGATCTACTTTCCTAAAATCCATCAAATGTTACAATTCCTTGTTTTCACTTAGATTTTGAGTTGCATGTTTCATTCTTTAAGAAACTTGCATATTTTAGAATTTATGTTAGTGACAGAAATCTACATAAACCAACTGATAATCTGACTCCATATTCCCTTAGGTAGGGGAGTATAATAACAAAGGGTTTTTACTCAGACCTTGATAACATCTGGGGAATTTATAATCTGCCTTTAATTTATTAACATGATTGGAAGATGGAATAATCTCCTTATGGAGAGATAGATACGATTTAATACTCACATTGGAATCTGATTTTCTCTACTTGAAGTTAAAAGGAGTTGATAGAAAGGTACTCTTGATCATCTTGTCCCAAGAAGAGGCTTGGATTATTCAGTGAGAGACTTCTGAACTGTAACTCTCTAAATAAATGTAAATTTGTGCAAAGACTGGCTCTAGGTCTATCCTGCTGAACTGGCTGTCTGGAATAAAAGGACATGTAGCAGTGAACTACAAAACATGCAACAGAATGTCAGGGTTAAGCAAATTCCTTAGACTGGCAAAAAGAGAGAAATTGGGACCTTCTGGGTTAATGCTGAGGCAACTATTGTTCATTATTGACACAAACAATTTACACTCGCTTTGGAAGTATGAATTCAAAATTAGTGTGTAGATGACATCAAATTAGTGGATGTAGTTGATACAGGGAAAAATAGCAATGCAGATGTGAGAAGTGGTATTCTTGGAAGGAAATATGAGGAGACCACATGCTCCTTGGAGAATATGTGTCAAAATGTAATGGAGAATCAGAGGGATCAGGTGTAGAGATATACAGGAAGTAGCAACAGGGGTTTCTAAGCCAATTTAACAAAAGCAAGAAAGCACTGGATTCATTTCTCGAGTCATAACATTCAAAACAGGAGACATTCTGTTGAGATTTAAAACTAGAATATTGGTTAGACCTCACTGAGCTGCGAACAAGCCTCAATGTCCATAATTTATGGAATGGATATTGAGGCTCAGGAGAAAGTGCAAAAAAGGATTTACTAGCATTATATCAGGATTAAAATTATTCTCTTCAGGATATATTAAACATGCTGGAACTCTTTTCTATAGTAAATAGACCTAAGCGTGACCTGATAGTGAATCTTTAAGATTATGAAAGGACTTGATGAGATAAACATAGAGAAGTTGTGGAGGCAGTATCAGAACTCGGAGTCATTAGTATAAAATAGTCTGTTCGATTGAGCAAAATCCCTATATTCTGAAATACTGGACCAAAACCCTGGTCTTTTCAAATAGGTTTTAAAAGTTAAAAAAAAGGTAGCTGGGCTATGCGCTGGGAAAATTACATAGAGATAGCTGCTTGGAACCATTGTTCAACCCGAAAATCCAATTCACACATCCAGTCTAAAAGAGCAATCAACTAGGCCTAAACCCCACCCAACACAGACGGAATGGGTCCTGTCCAGGTACCAGAATTCAACTTCGATCAATATTCATGCACAAAGCTACTGGACGTTTCACTTAATCAAAATACATTTCCACCTACTCTTAACTATCAGGAAGCCAATTGCCTCAAAAGGGAACAGCAGTAACACAATAAGAAGGGCAGATTTGGCACGAAGATAAGAGACCTGCAATTAATATAATTGCAGGGCCCAACCTCACCTGAGAGAGTTATCTCCCAAGAGCCAACTGTATAGCTACCTGTAGAAGAGGAATCCAAGAGAGCGATTCTCCCTGGGACCTATGCCCATAGCTACCCCAAGGATAGGGATCTAAAAGAGCTACCGCCCCAAAAGCCATCCCCACAGCCATCTCCAGAAGAGGAGTCCAGATAGCTACTCTCCCCGAGAACTTTCTGCACAGCTATCTCCCTGAAACCTATCGCACAGGCCTGTTCCGGGAGAAACAACGGCAACTGACCATGGCCAGCAGACCTGACGACCGACGACCTCCGAAAACCACCGGCCCGACCGACAAGGCTTCAGGCACATCCTGAGGTAAAAACCGGCTTGCAAAACCACCACAAAGTGAGAGAAACCAAGTACTCACCCGATGAAACCATTACGCGTCCCACCACATCAGCAGACTCAATTGAGGCCCACACCGTCTGAAGTCTTCATCAAAGCACTGGTTCCGGCAAGTTGTATTTCAAAATTGCGTTATCCCCAGTGGTGAGTTTATATTCTCGAGACCCCAAAGTATCCAACCTAGCTAGCAGGGAGGGGAAGGTGGATGGTGGCAGTGCAGGGAACCCCAAGGTTAGGAAACCTGATTAAAGTTTTTCTGATTTAAAACTACTGTTTAGCTTCTAATAGTATTTAGCCTGTATTTAATCTAATAGCATACTTAAATACTGTCCTCTGTATAATTGGCAGTGTGAATTTCACTGTTTTGTATTTGTCTTTTATTTCTTGTAATATACTTACCTTTTGTATTCAATAAACGCAGAGATTCTTTTGCCTACAGAAACACTGTACTGCTGTTTTTTTTTTAATTTCACATTCCTAACTAAGTCCAGTGTCAGAACCAGGGACTGGGAGGTGGTGGGGGGGTTTGTTGGGGGTGGGGGGAGGTTGAGGTTGTGGGGGAGGTGATTCGAACCACCTAAAAATCAGCAAATTACTGATCGGAGACCAGATCCCTACAAGTCAACAATAAATCTAATAAAGAATTCAGGCATAGTATCTTTAATTGGAATGGTTAGAATACAGTGATCAATATAACAATGAGTTGCTGATTGAGGTCGATAGTATATATGTATTTAGGAGCAATTTAAATAAGAATGTTAGGGAGAAGGGAATATAAGGTTATGTTGATGGGGTTAAATCAAGGAGGGTGACAGGAAGCTGAGGGAAAACATAAACATCTGACCTGTATCTGTGCTATAAATAGTATATAATTTTACATATGAAAATCAAAGAAAAATAAAGCTTTATTGATTAGTAAAGGAAAGGAAAAGACAACAGATACTTAGCTTTCTCAGGCAGAAGGCTGTAATTTCTGACTTTTAAAGATTTGTTTTATTTGTACATCTTGAAATGATCACTGATAAGGCTAATCACATAAAAATGAGAAAAAAATCATTGCATGAAGCAATGATTAAACATTGGGAGAATAAAAAAAAACTTAGAAATTCTCATTAAGAGGGAACAAATCATGAAGATAGGCAACTTATATACAGAACATATATTGGATTAGAGTGTGTAAGAGATGTGTGCTTTTTATTCATTCAAGGGGTGTGAGCATTACTGGCAAGGCCAGCATTCATTATGTATTCCCAACTGTCCTTGAAAAAGTGATGGTGAATCATCTTGAACTGCTGCAATCTACATGGTAAAGGTTATGCAAATATTTAAAGCAGTAAGACACCTTATACAGTTGTGTTTTGAGAGCAGTGAGTTTGCCGCACTTCCCGGGCCACTGCGCAAATATAAGGAAAGTAAAATATCCCAGTCAATCCTGATTCTTGAACAATGGCTAAACAATGTATTATTCCTTTATGATGCTGCATTGTACTTACTTTAAAAAGCTATTAATACACCTTTATATGTCAACATGCTTTAATTATGTCAAGTGTTTGAAAACCTACATTAGCAGTCTTGTAATGTCCTGCAAATTTCTTCTGCACCCACTTCCAGGTTTATGTTTGAGGTAAAATGCTATCAAAATAGTTCTTAGGGCTAAAGGGATCAAAGGGTGCAGAGCAAAAGCAGGAACAGGTACTGAGTATGATGATGAATCATGATTGTATTAAATGGCGGAGCAGGCTTGAAGGGCAGAATGGCTTACTCCTGTTGTTATTTGCTATATTTCTCTTGCTGTCTCTCATTGCATTGCATTAGCTGTACTTTTGAATGAAGGGTGTCCTGGTGATACTTTCTGCAGAAGTATCACCAAAGCAGATATTCCTCAAGAGCTGTATCTTGATTATCCTAGCTTTTAATTTCAGGGCCAATTTTCCTTTAATTTAGCTGGCACCCCTCACAAGAGATTAGCAATTGCGTTAAAGAGTCAAGTACTATAACATATGCATTCTTTTCAACTACAGCTGGTTTCCATTCTGCTCCATAGTGGGTGAATATATACTTAACAATAGCCCTTCCCACTTGCATAACACTATAGTTTGCTTACTTAAACATTGCTTGCCAGGCAAGGATCTAGCCCTCAAATGTATCAAAGTCTATATAAATCTACAAGACTCGGTTTCCTTCACAGACTAGCAGAACAATCTGTGGTATTTGTGGGTAGAAGGATGCAGTTACTATTTCTCTTTCCTTGGTGAGGTCTAAGGGCCTATTTGGTGTACAGTGGCAACCACTAGTGAGTCTAAACTAGCAGATGCTTTTATCTGAACAAGATTGCTATCTTGTAATAGATTCTATCAGGTACAAGCTACAACAGTAAGATAAACATTGTTACTATAGATACAGGCCTACACTCCATTAGATTTGAAGATGTTCTACCTTATCCCCACTCAATCATTCACCATTTGTGGTTCCTTTACTGGCACATGAGATATTTTCCCATCCTCAATCAAAGTACTAGAGGATTTATGTTTACTTAGAGTTATCATTGTCACCAGTACTAATAATTCTGCTTTGGAAGGTAAAGAATTGAAACGTTTCACTTGAACTTGTGTTATCTCATCACCTGACATCAAATTCAAATCTGCAATAATAACTTGTTCTGGAGATGACTTTGCTGTCTGAAAATTTTCAGTTAGAGATTCATCAGTGAGCTTAAGTAAATTGTACTGCTCACTTTTGATATCATGCTCAGGCTCATTTTTTGGTTATTTCTGCCACCTGAAGATTCGTCAGTGATGATAAAAATGTGAAACATTTTCCACCACTTCTTTATAGATGTGGATTTCATTCCTGTTGACAGTATTAACTACCTCCTTAATGCTAATATAAGCAAACTTAATAGATTGTTCCTTCTTTTTAGGTTCTGCCTTTAGTCCAGGAAGCCCAATGAAACATTCTGCTGTTTATCACTTGACCAGTTGGATGACAAGAGTTTGTTCCTGGGCCAGTTGTTCTCTGACTGGCTTCTCTTTGAGTAGAAACCAAAGGAACTGCGGATGCTGTAAATCAGGAATAAAAACAAAGTTGCTGGAAAAGCCTAGCAGGTCTGGCAGCATCTGTGAAGGAATAAACAGTGTTAACGTTTCAGGTCCGGCTACCCTTCCCCAGTTCTGAGGAAGCATCACCGGACCCGAAACGTTAACTCTGTTTATTCCTTCACAGATGCTGCCAGACCTGCTGAGCTTTTCCAGCAACTTCTGTTTTTGTTCTCTTTGAATAGACTTGACAAAACTCGTCATCTCTTGATTTCTTCTGTCTCTTGAAACAAGCCGAATATCCATTGTTATCTCAAGTCTGTTGAGGTCAGACATGCTCAACAGTGGCCATTAATTTGAAGTTCTTCCCCTTGCCCGATGAGAATTTCATTGATGAAATCCTAACCAGGAAGTCTAAGGAAGATCTTTGTGTCTTTATGGAATCTGTAACTGCCAGCTATGACTTGTCTTTAAGATCATTCTAGTCCACATTATTTCCTCTGCATTTTTAGGCAGGTCTGAGATAAAGACATTAATCCTGATGTGCTGTTTCTCCCTTGTTAATCTTTCCATGAGTTCTTGCTGACAGTTTGTTTGTTCAAGCACTTGCAGCAATTGACTGTCTGCATTAGCAGTTTTTAAAGCAGTAAAGTCTTTAAGCTGTACCTTCACTTGGCCTTGTGGAAATGTCTTTTCCAATATCTTTTCACCATTTTATCTTGTGCAATTAAGTAACAATGTTGCCTGCTGATCACCAAATGGTATTTGGGGTTAAAGGATTCTGCAATGATTCCTCTTTCTTTTTTGTTAAATTAATCACAGGATTTGGACATTGCTGGCTAGACCAGCATTTATTGCTCAACCATAATTGCCCATAGGGCAGTTAGTGGTCAACCATGTTGCTGTTGTGGTCTGAAGTCACATGTAGGTGGAACCAAGTCAGGATGGCAGTTTTCTTCCCTTAAAACTCATTGGTGAACTAGATGGGTTATTTTGACAATCAGTAATAGTTTCATAGTCAGAATTTGACTCTTAGTTTCAAATGTATATTTTATTGAACTCAAATTCCACCATCTGTCATGGCAGGATGCAAATCCTGATCCACAGGATATTAGCCTGAGTCTCTTCATTGATCAATAGCCAAAAGATAATAACACTAGACCATCACTTCCCTTTGAGTAGTGTAAGGACTTATTTAGTTTATAGTTGCAGAAGGACAACTCCTTGTGAGTGTTAATAAGAAGAGGCATGTGTCTTAATTAGATGCAGTGTTCAGCACAATAGCTATTAGGTATAAGTTATATAAATTCATTAGACATTGTTATTAAGACTATGACAAGGCTCCTATTAGGAAGTGCTTGTAAATGTTTTGATTAATTAGAAACATGGGTGATTTAGTGGTCAAAACAATTTTCAGAGATCAGTGAAACTACTTGTGGATAGTAAAAAAGACTTTGAGACCAATGGATTCAATCCACAAGTTCCTACAATGTTCTGTGTTATCCTCACCCAATCATGTCTCTCTGACAGTGACACTATTTACTGCCTTACTTATGACATTATCAGACTGGATGGGTCTAAATGCAGTGTCAAATATTCACTTTTTCACAATCATTACCTTATACAATACATTCCATCAACATCTACACATGAATCATTAACGAAAATAGTAAAGACCCAAGGTTCTGACAAATAGTTGTGAAGCAGACTCATTGACAACAATTTTCTGCAAATGGGCACTTAACCAATTTTCAATGCATAGAGATAGATTCTTTCAGGATTCCCATTGTTAAGCTTGTTAAAGGTTTTCCCAAAGTTCTGACAGACTATTTCTGCTCAATTCCCTCATACAACAGTCTGGTAACTTCTTTAAAATTGGAAGATATTCTTTGGAAGATGTTTCCATAGGTAGGAGAGACTAGGACCTGAAGGCACAGCCTTAGAGTAAAGGGAAGATCCTCTAGAATGGAAATAATGAGAAACTTCTTCAGCCAGAGACTGGTGAATCAATGGAATTAGTTGCCAGAAAAGGCAGTGGAGGCTGGGTCATTGAGTATGTTTAAGAATGAGATAGATAGGTTCTCAATTGTCAAGGGGATCAAGGGTTATGGGGAGAAAGCAGGACGCTGGGGTTGAGAATCTTATCAGCCATGATTAAATGGCAGAGCAGATTCGATGGGCCGAATGGCCCAATTTCTGCTCCTATGTCTTACAGCCTTATGATAATCAAATTTGCAAGCTATTATTTCTTTTCCAGTCACAAAGGGCATCTTTAACCATTCTTTAAAGGATCTTACATTCTACGAAGTCAAGGTAATGTGTCTTGGATGTCTTGGTTCTGCTTATTCTAAATATATATCTTGCCAATGAACTAAATACAAAGTTTGTTGTAATTTATATCCAATTTTGGATGTTTAAACATTATCATGTTGATCTATCTGTGAAACTATTTACCTTTGTTATGTATGCCTTGTGATCAGTCGGTACCACTACACATCATGGTGTCTGAGCTCTGTGTCATTGCTCACTATAAGGTGGATTTGCTGCCACTGTCCTTTTTCAGGGTAAGGATTTACAGGGGCTTATGTTATTATGGTAAAGGCAAATCACTTGGTAGTCTAACAAGAAACATTTCTTGTCTTAAACAACAGGTACTTTATTACATGGGAGCAATAATGTATAAGTTATACTGATATCATATACTCAGTTATAGAGATTACGAGAAGGTCCCAGATGGAAGGTCACACTCCTTCAAGATCCTAAGCGGTTTTCCCAATAAGCCCATCTGACCTTATCATAATGGTTGGTACCTAACGCACTCCAAAGCATTAACCCTATCAGACCCTTACAACCTTATATAATAAGTTGATTCTTAGCGCAGATAGAACTGAGATTCCACGACACATCATCCCAAAGGGTTTGTCCAATGATCCTCCATTGTTGATCTCAATAGTATTGATGGGCTCAATGGGAGGATATGTAATTTTTATGGAGTTGATTAACCCAAATGTTACCCTGGACTCACCTTCAGTGCTTGGTCTTCTCCATTTATCCTGATCCCCAGATGTGTGCTGTCAATGTGGGTGAGGGCAAGTTGCCCACCTGTACCCTGTCTGTCTCTTGCTACAATCCCTTCACTTACCTGCCATCCTTAAAAAAAAGTAAACATGCTGATGACAAGCAGATAAATTGTCTTAGGAAGTAGCATTTGTTTCAAGTGTAGTTTTAAATTGGTGTATTGCTGTAAAGAACCTGTGCTGGTGTAGCAGATATTCAGCAACCTGCATGGTTCTCATTCCAGCAATCTTTCAACCTCCAACAGTGCTTAATTATGCATTGCAGATGGTGCAAAATTCTGTAGACTTAGGGAGTTTTGATTTTCTAGTACATTAAACATAAACAGAAGTTAATTCCACATGTTTGTGACTATTTGCAACTGTGTGTGTTTTAAAATTTCATCTTCCCATGACTCCCAAGAGGTTGCTATTAATTGGGTTCCTGGTGAGGTGATTCCTCTCAGATACATAAAGGTAGAAATTTATGAACATTGTGCCCATTTTCTGGATGAAAAAGATGCCAATAATCATCAGATTTTCAGGGCTAAACCCTGTCCCATGGGTATATCTAAATAACATCCCTCATGATATTGTTGAGGAGTTTCAGACATTTGCTCAGTTTAGGACCCCTTAGGGAAATTGGGCTATCCTGTTTTTGACAGATATTTCTGTTATGAATCTGGCCTAGCATAACATAGAAGTAAGATGATTTTTTAATTGATGAAAGCCAGAAGGAGCAGAAGCACAGCTCCAGCTACATTTTGTTCTTATTGCCAGCTATGACTGAGGTCCTTGCTGATATCCATGCTCACTCTTCCTGACACATCTCTGAGGGTTGCTATACATGAGGCAAACAGGACAAAATTTGTTGCCCTTAAATGATGAGCTCCTGTTGGAACTATTGGGAGCTAACCCAAATGGCTTAGATAAGCCCACTACCTCAATTTAGAGCCAGTCTCAGGCTTCCTGGAGTAAATATACATTGCTAAATGGATCCCCATGAATTTCTACACCATACGTTTTAAAAATAGTTGTCTTACCAGACTGGTAACAGGTTACAATTATAAAGTAATGCGGTACTTCTTAAAAAGTGGAAGGATTAATCTAGCATACTTGGGTTCTTTGGATACCATGTTTGGTGTCAGTTTAATTAGTTATTAGTATGCTGCTGCTTCTCAAACATTTGCCTTTATTTGACATTGGATGGTGTTAAGGCTATTGAATCTGTAACTGCCTTTTATTTTTATATCTTTGGTGCAAGAAATTGATCAGCATAATCTAAGTACTGAGAATGATCTCTAAAGTACCCGCTATTAAACCTTAAGCCTGTATTAAGTGACAAATGCTGAGCATCTGCAGACAAATCATTGGAAATCAACATGTGAGTTTTAAAAACAAGAGGGAGAAAAATTGATGGAGACATAAGAGGGAATGATTCACAGCATGGTTGAGTGATGAAAACTGTGATAGGATGATTGGAAGGGATCAAACAGAAGAAGAGACGAGCAATAAGGAAGGGGCCAAACTATTTTTTGGGAATGGTTAGTGAGCCAGGAGTTAAAGAGCGCTCCTGCTTACCATATTTCTGGTGACCATTGATAATCTCTGTAAGAATAACTGTTCAAGATAAGCAAAAATGAGAATAAATGGAATAAATGGTAAGAATATACAAAATCCAAGTTTCTTGCCTGCTTTTTCCTCTCTATTCTATCCAGACTACTCATGATTTTGTAAGCTCTACCAAATCTTCTCTCAGTCTTCTTCGTTCCAAGGAGAACAGTCCCAATTTCTTCAGCCTGCCCTCATAACTGAAGTTTCTCATTCCTGGAACCATTCTTGTAAATCGCTTCTGCACTTTCTCCAAATTTATTCACGTCCTTCCTATGATATGGGGCCCAGACCTGCACACACAGTTCTCCTGCAGACTTTACATTCACCTGATCTGTTGACTGTTTTTGTAGTTTATTAAAATGGAGTTCCCTCAGCAGGTAAAAGTGACTCTCCTTGACATCATGTCAATATTTGAGCAAGTGCAGCATCACGGGTTCTGAGCAAGATTAAAGCCAACAGGAATCAGGGAAGAAAGAACACACAGATGTGGAGATGAAGTAAGCCATTCAGCTCCTTAGGCCTCCTCCAATATTAAAAATCACTGCTAATCTGATTTAATCTACAATCCCATCTATTCCCAACAAACATCCACCCCCTTGCTTACTTGCCCTACCTTAAAAATATGTAAAGACTATTCTTCAAACACTTATTGAAGAGAGCTCCAAAGAATCACAACCCTCCATGAGAAAAAAAGTTATCATCTCTGTCTTAAATAGGCAGCCACTTTTTTGTTTAAAATGTAACTCCTGGTTCTGGATTCTCCCACAAGAGAAAATACCGTTTTCCACATAAGGACTGCAATGTTCCCTGGGGATCTGATGTATTTCAATCAATTCACTCTCGCTGTCCTAAACTCCAGGGATGTAAGCTCAGTTTGTCCAACCATCACTCATAAAAAGGCTGTCCACACGATGGAGTCATACATATCACAACGGAAAATCGTTGTTCCTGCTGGAGCCCAGGTCATCTCTGGAGGCATTGGTCAGGTAGAGTCCTTGACTCACCGTCCTTCAGATGCTTAATCAAAGACATTCCCGCTATCATTAGGCCGGAACTGAGAATATTCGCTGATGATTGTACTGTGTACAAAACCATTCAGAGCACCTCAGATACTTCGACAGTCAATGTCTGCATCTAAACAAATCTGCAAACATCCAGGCTTGGATTGATACATGGAATGTAATACACAGCACACAAGTACCAGGCTGTGACCATATTCATCAAGGGGGAATCTAACTATCTACCCCAATGTTCAAATGTATTACATTCACTGAATTCCCCCATCATCAACATTCTCAGGCTTACCATTGACCCAAATCTGAACTGGAACAGCCACATAAATACTTTGGGTTGATAGAGAAAGTCAGAGGCTGGAAACCCTGCAGTAAAATATTGAACTTCTGACTCTCCAAAGACTATCCACCATTTAAAATGGACACGTCAGGAGTGTAATGGAATACTCTTCTCAGGTCTAAATGATAGCAGCTCCAAAAACACTCAAGAAGTTTAATACTGGCCAACATAGTACAATATGCTTAACTGCAACTCCATCCATCGCACCAAATATTAACTCTGTCCACCAACATCACACAGTTGCATCAAAGAGTAGCATCTACATGTTGTACCGTAGTAGGTTCCATAACTGCGACATTTATCACCCAGAAGAACAAGGTCCACAGTCCCATGGGAACACCACCACCTCAAGTTCCCCTCCAACCTACACACCATGCTGACTTCGGCCTGTATGACTGTTACTTTACTGTCACTGTGTGCAAAAACTAAACTTCTTGCTCAGACAGTACAACAGATGTTATGCTATTGTCACTTCGGTGATTCATAAAAGTGGCTCAACACCAACTTCTCAAGAGTAGTTAGAGATGGGCAACAAATGCTCTCCTTGCCAGCCACACTCACATACTGTGAAAGAATGCCTGAAGTTGGAAATTGGTTCACTTCCCTTTTGTAACAAAACACAAGCAAGAGCACAAGAAATAAGAGCCATCAACAAGCCATACGAAACGTTGAACATGCTGTTCGATTCAGTGTGATTGATCTTATCTTGGCCTCACTTGCATGTTGCTGCCTGTTCTTTAACACCCTTTATTCCTCATGACTCAAAAATCTAGATCATCATAGAGTACATTCGATGGCCCAGACTTCATTGCTACAGGTATAGACAATTCCAAAATGAACAATGCTATGAGAGAAGACATTTTCCCTCACCTCCATCGTAATTGGGAAGCCTCTTATTCTTAAAGTATGCTTCTTATACCTAGCTTCCCCAATCAGGTGAAGTGTCCTCTCAGTATCAACCTTCTCAGAATCTTTTAAGTTCAATGAAATCACCGTTCATTCTTTTAATCTTCAATGAGTCTAGGACCAACCTGCTTAAACTTTCCTCATAAGACAAGCTGTTTCATGCCAGGAATCAATCTAGTGAACATACTCTGAACTGCCTCCTGTGCAAATATATCTCTCCTTAAATAAGGGTATCCAACCTTGAACACATCAGTCTGGGTATGACCTTGCACAGACCTATATAGTTGCAGCAAGACATCCAGACTATTATAACATGATCCCTTTCACGAAAGGCTAACATTCCATTTGAGTTGCTAATTCTTGCTGTACCAGCATGCTAACCCCTTATGTTTCTTTTATGAGAATACCCAGATCCCTCTGTACTATAGCATTCTGTAGTCTCTCTCTATTTAAATAACATTTTAGTTTTCTAATTTCCCTACCAAAGTAACCTCAAACTTTCTCACATTATACTTTATCTGCCTTCTTTCTTTGCCCAGTTACTAACCAAATTATATCCCTTTACAGACTCCATGTACAGAAATGGAAAACAGGAACTCATCTTCACAAGAGTGGTCCCTTGATAGGAGTTAGGTTTCCTGTCCACTAAGAGATAAGGGATCAAGAATAGAGGTTGGTCAGTAGAACCTGGCACTCATTTAGAGTCCCACAGTAGAATCATCGAGGCTGTTCATTATCCAGAGAGCATTCTCTGCCAATTGAGTCAAGGCTAAAATGCTGCTTATTAGGCAAAGGCAACTTGCCTGCCTTTTGTCTGATACATTTACCTAGCACTGTTCACTGGAGGAAATGATACTTTTAAGTTTCCTTTATCCCTGAGATTGTCAACTATAATTGGATTACTCTTGGTATCTTCTACCCATGATAATAACTAATAAATATTGGTCCAAATTCTTTGCCATTTCTTTGTTTCTCATTATTATATCCTATCTCATTCTCCAAATAAGCAACATTTAGTTTAGATACTTTCTCTTTATCTTATGGAAGACCTTATCTTCATTTTTTATATAATCCCTGCTAGTGTAATATCAAAATCTATTTATCCCTCTTCACTTTTTAGAATCATCCTTTTTTAACTTCTAAGTTGTTGCAAACATTCTAGCTAACTACTGAACTTCCCAACACTGGATGCATTTTCTTTCAGTTTGGCACTATCCTTCACTTCCTCAGTTAGCCCTAGATGATTTATCCTTCTTTTGAAATTTTCCTCTTTCAATTGAGTGTAGCTTTGTTGAGAATTAGGATATATCCAGATAAATATTTCTTTTTTTTATCTACTGCCTTACCATTTAATTTATTTTCCAGGTTTACTTTTGCCAATTCTGTCTTCATACCTTTGTAATACTGTTACTTCAGTTGAAGACAGTGATTCCAGATTCAAGTTACAATTCTTCAAATGAAACATAAAATTCCATTATGTTCTGATTGCTGTTCCAAAGAAGATCCTTTACTGTGAGATCATTAACAAATTCTCTCTCATTACATGTTATCAAATCTATAATAACCTTCTTTTTCTGGTTGGTTCCACAAGTTATTTTTCTACGAAACCTGTCTCAAGTTTATTCTATTAACTCAGCCTGAAGGCTGCCTGTGCCAATTTGATTTTTACAATTTATATGAAAACATAATTATTGCAGTGTCTTTCTTACAAGCCTCCAATATTTACTGATTTATACTCTGTCTGACATTGTAGCTACTGTTAGGGGGGCCATGCACAAAATGCATGTTCAAAATGTGTCTTATGTCCTTTTCTGTGTCTTATTTCTACATAAACCAATTCTGCATTTTGATTTTTTGTCCCAAAACCATTTCTATACCAATTTCAATTTTTATTACTGGAGATACAGTAACTTCTTTTCTTTTCTGCATATCTTTCCATGATATTAAGTTTGTCTAGTTACCCAGCTCCCATCCTTGATTACTTTTCAGTCATGTCTCTGAAATAGCTATCATATTACACACATTTCTTTCAAATTGTGCCTTAAGTTCATCTATATTTTGAGCGCTGCATGCATTTGAGTAGGAGCCTGTATTCTTTTCCTTTTACCATTTACCTTATTCTGACCATAGTTCGTGCACTTGCACTCTGCCCTATACTGCTGCACTCTGATTATCACAACCCATATCACTATCCTACTCTACTGTCTTGTCCTTTCTCTATATCATGCTAAATTCCTCCTTATTTAAGCCCTCCATCAACACCACCAAATGCCCCAAACCACCCCCCTCCACCCCCACCCCCACCCCCACCCAACACCTCTGGTAAAAGCCCTGTCTACAGTCCTAGGTATTTAATTTTCCAGGACACTGATCTCAGCATAGTCGAAGTGAAGCCATCTCTATGGAACAGCTGCTTCTTTCTTTAGTACTAGTGCCAGTGGCACATGAACTGAAATCCATCCCTTTTGAGCCACACGTTCAACTCACTGACCTTAATGACAATGAGCAAATTGGTTTGTGGCATAAGAGTCATAGTGTTATATAGCACGGAAACAGACCCTTCGGTCCAACTCATCTGCACCAAACAGGTATCCGAAACTGATCTAGTCCCATTTGCCAGCATTTGGCCCCTCTAAACCCTTCCTATTCACATACTCATCCGTATGTTTTTTAGAAGTTGTAATTGTACCAGCCTCCACCACTTCCTCTGGCAGCTCATTCCACACACACATCAAACTTCTGTGTGAAAAAGTTACCCATCAAGTCCCTTTTAAATCTACCTCCTCTCACCATAAACCTATGCCCTCTAGTTATCCAGGATGCAGAGGTGATAGTGTTGGATTGGGGTGGACAAAGTCAGAAGTCACTTCACCTGATGAAGGAGCAGTACTCTGAAATCTTGTGATTTCAGATAAACCTGTTGGACTATAACTTTGTGTCAGTGACTTCTGACTCTAGTCATCCAGACACAAATTGTAGTTCTGCTTTTAAATGTTGTCCCAAACCACTCATACTTCCTCGATGGAACCTCTTTTTAATCACCTACACCTTTCATCCATATTGACCTCAACGTTGAGAATTTTTCCCGTCCAACTATAAACTTCTAGCTCCAAGGCAATCCACTTAACACAGCCACCAGGTAACACAGCCTTTGAGGCTCACAGTCTTAGCTGCAGAGAACAGTATAAAACCTCCTCTATACGATTTCCATTGCTACTACTGTTCCTTTACATTTCCAACTTGAATAGCAACTTATATCATGGTGCTGCGAGGAGTTTGCAGCATTTCCTTTTTTTTTATTCAGTTAATAGGCATCACTGGCAAGGCCAACATTTATTGACCATCTGTAATTGCCCAAATAGCAGTTACAAGTCAACCATGCTGCTATGGGTCTGGAATCACCCATAGGCCAGACCAGGTTAGGATGGCAGATTTCCTTCCCTATAAAACATTAGTGAACCAGATGGGTTTTTCTGACAATCAACAGTGGATTCATGGCTATCTTTAGATGCTTAACTCCAGATTTTGATTGAATTCAGGTTCCACCATCTGCTTCCACCATTCAAACCCAGGTCCTGGGAACATTACCTGGTCTCTGGATTAACAGGCAAGCAATAATATCACTAGGTCATTGTCTCACCTTCCTGCTATTATCCATATAGGTTGCAAGAACCTCATTGGACAAATGCACAGCTCTCAAGCCAATGTCATTTAAACTTGCTTCCACTGTTTTTGTGTCAGAACTTGTCCCCCAAATCGAAATGCTGGAATTAAATTGCAAAGTGTAGTCCCCAAAACACAGCTAATAACTTCATGCAGGAAAATAAACTTGCATTAGACTTATTCAGTCATGTGAAATAAAAGCCCAACAGATAAATATCAGTTTTGATGACAATGTGCTACGTCTGTGTACCTTTTTGTTATCTGTTCTCTCTGTGCAGAAGCACCAGAGCATCTGGACTGTGTTTACTGGACATGGGTGTCTGACTGCTTGAAATTGTATTGGGATGTAAAGAGAATAGGAAGGCATACAACTTGCTCATTATTAGAGGTAATTTTATCAATTCTCACTCTTGATATAGAGCAATGCTGCTGGGACTGTACTTCAGGAATTTGGAATTAAAAGGATAGAAAATAATGGGAAACATATGTCTGAATTTTAGACATGAGCTCCCAATGGAGAAGATACTTTCCAAGAGCACCTTCTCATAAAATTATCCTTGATGTCAAATTGCTTGTGTAGGTTGTTGTGGTTACAAAGGACACTGTACACTAAATAAGAAGCACGTTTTATTCAGACATATTGATCTGTATTTATAGGAGAATTTCACAGAATTTTAATCCTTCCGGTAGTTCAGCAACTTGAAAGCCACTCGTCAAGTCTCTGAGGAAGCAATGTCCTTAAAAATGTGATTCAAGTAACTTACATAACAAAGCCAGGTCTAGATTGAAGACTTTGTAGAGTTTTGTAAGGCCGTTATGTTGCCTTGATTGTTTATCAGACCACAGCAAATTGGTTATTCCCTCCAATGCAGCCAGCAAATCTGGCACAGTTCCATCCACGTCGGAAAAACTCTATTTAGCAAGGTGAACCAAAAAATGCTTCGCATCAAGGCAAAGAACATTGGCTTTCAGACATATATAAATTGCCGTAGAAATATATCAGATGCTTGCTTAATTTGAGAAAAATTATGAAGTGTGACAAAATCTCAGACTAGCAGCTTTCTATTATTATCTTAATATTACCTTGGAAATGTTTATTTTCTTTGAGATGTTCAGAATTTTCAATCTTTTGAGTGTGGGACTATATTCTATTCAATATCAGAAACATCAATGAAAAATTACTGCAGATCTAAATGTTTCCATTTTGAGGTGCAAATGACCTCTACGTTCAAAGACACATGAGGCACAAAATGTAATCACACATGAGGCGCAAAATGTAATCTTCCCTCTTGTTCCAGGGATAGTCCAACTGTGCAGCATCCTCATCCCCAGAATTTGGGAGGGCGTTCAATCTGATGGGAGATCAGGCAATGGTCGCAGTCTACGGTATTAAGCCAGTGGACAGGCCCTCACGAAACTTGAAATGAAAACAGAAACTGCTGGAGAAACTCAGGAGGTCTGGCAGCATATGTGGAGAAAAAACAGAGTTAACATATCTAGCCCAGTGACCCTTCTTCAGCACTGGAAACTTTCTAGGTGTTCAAATTTAGTATAAACTGGTTGAAACCAAGAATTGCATGATTTGTTAAGTTGCTGCATTGTGCCATTCAGATTCAGTGGGTAAATGAAGTTTGACTTGTGAATTTGTATTTGTTAAAAACATTCAAACATTGATGCATTTAAGATATTAATTTAAACAATATCATTGCTATATTTCATTGTACTTTGTCCTGGCATGCTCCCTCAATTTATTTTCTTTATCCATGAAGCATTATTGACCCAGAACCACACAGTGAACAGGAAGAAAATATATATAAAACTGTAAATTTCATCTTCTGTTTAATTTCTTGTATTTATTGGATAACAGCAATCACATCAAATGTCAGGAATAGAATAACTAACTGCAGACTATATTTAAAATTGATTCTTCAAAGCATGGAGAATCATATTATGGTATGGACACTTAATGTACTTTCTCTCCCATTCATTATAGACAATTTAAGATATATGTTAAGATAGTAGTGAAAAGTGTTTGATAGGAATCTGTAAAACATTTATGCAATAACTTCATCATCAGTAATTCCTAAACTCCTATCTTGGAGGATACCTGCACAATAAATAAAACATATCCTTGACAGTATTCGAACAAGGTAATGTTTTCCCCAGATAAATTAAAGATTCTTTGGAGTCACTTTTATATTCAGATTGTTACATTACTTAATTATGTGCATGGGTAAAATTAATAAATTGTCCCTTGATTCAAATAATTTAACAGGACTTGTTATGAGAATATTGAAATAACACTCCAGCAGAATGTTTTGCTGGTCAATTTCCATCATACAACTTGATGCAAGGACATACCCTTTAACACAAATTACACTCCATGGGAGATTTGCACTGTGTTGAGTGCTCACATTTTATTTTTAATAATTATACAGCAGCAATTCATTCACTAATGGTCCAGCTTCAGAACTAGCCAGAGTAAACAGAGATTGATGGGCTTATTGAACTTAAACAGGCCTGAAATTGACAAGTAGGTAACAGGAAAAACCAAAATTATGCAGTTTATCATCTTTGATGTGGAATCACTCACACACGTGGGAGAACATGTAAATTTACAAATAATTTACTACTCACGTTGCAAATCATTAATAAGCTATTAATGACTAAACTGTCAGAACCAATAGAATCGCACACAGGAAATTTCAAAAAATGGATGATGTTTAGAGAGAGAATTAAACTGTAAAGGACAAAGAACTTTTGTATAGATACGAGTGAGTCCTTCGTTTTCCACTGACTGAAAACTATCAATTCTACTGAGAAATATCAATTGTAGTCAAGTTAAATAGAAATATGTTAAAGACAATATCCTGTGCCTGCATTTTATCACCTGGGAGGAGTGAATATCCAATAGCAATGGGTTGGGCCACTGCCTTATAAGGTTACTTGCCTTATTTTTCTTCCTTTGTCAATTGTCAAAAGACAGCTCCACAGTTGGCCAAGGAAGAAATGATCCAGGTTGCTGACACTGGGAGGACTGCTGTAGACCATGTACTTACTCATCACCAGGGAGGACAGGACTCTATGGAATTGGCAACCAGGGACTGTATCTGCACGCACAGGGAGAAACAGACAGCAGACAAGCAATGTCCGCCAGTTCCTGGGTAGGAACCAATGGCTGCATCAGTCCAGCAAATCCTGCAATCATTGATCTGCCTAAATGGACAGGTTACCTGCTGCCATGGAGATCCAAGACCACTACCCTAAGGTTCTGCTGGAGATGTGCACTAATCTGCACTCCATCACAATAGCTCCAGGTCCTAGGACCAAAAGTATTGTGACGGTGAACATACAGTTTACTGCAGATGCCCCTTTCTCACAGTGCCTAGGTGCACCCAGCCAGACCCCTCAGAAGTCTCCTGTCATCACACTCCAGAGATAACTGGACCCTCCACCTTGCCTGATGACCACCTCCCTCGACTCTTGGAAGTTCAAGCCAAGGCGGGTCTGCTTGTGCCTGGCAAGAAAATCCTCAGCATGTCTGAACTGTCCAGACACAAGTGCCCCTGAGGTAGCCCAACCAAAGCTCCAGGGCCAACGGGCTTCCTGAGTGAGCAGGTTCCCTGCACACCATCTGTGGAATAAGGGAACACATGAAAATGTAGTGATAGAAGGGGAGAATGAAAACCTATTGAGGGCAATTTGATGGCATTAGTGACAATGGATTATAATTGAATTTGTACTTTTGTATAAACGTCACTGCTTTAACCTTACATCTGGTTATTTGACTTGATTTGGTTTGATTTGATTTATCTCCTCATGTACTGAATTACAGTGAAAAGCTTTGTTTGCGAGCAGTACAGGCAGATCATAGTAAGCAAGAACGTACAGATCATAGGGTGAAAAAAAGCTTAGACAGAGGTATACAGGTTACATTGCACACAGCGTGCACTCGGCAAGATCAACATTAACAAGGTCAGCATTATTTGAAGTTAAAGAGTCCATTCATCAGTCTAATAATGGCAGGGAAGAAGCTATTCTTGAAAATGCTGGTGCGTGCGTTCAGGCTTCTGTATCTTCTACCTGATGGAAGACGTTGTAGGAAAGCATTACTGGGGTGCGATGGGTCTTTGATGATCTTGGCTGCCTTTCCGCAGCAGTGAGCCGTGTGAATAGAATCCAAGGTTGGCTTCCGTGATGGTCTGGGATGTGCACGCAACCTTCTGTAGTTTCTTACGGTCCTAGACAAAGCAAGTGCCGTACCAGGCGATTATGCATCCAGACAGCAAGCTTTCATTGGTGCATCTGCAAAAGTTGATGAGGCACCTTGTGGACATGCCAAGTTTCCTGAGCCACCTGAGAAAGAAAAGATATTGTTGTGCCTTCTTCACTGTCACATCTACGTGGGAGGTCCAGGACAGGTTGTCGGTTATCATCACTCCGAGGAACTTAACGTT
This sequence comes from Rhincodon typus, assembly GCF_021869965.1. Taxonomy (NCBI): domain Eukaryota; kingdom Metazoa; phylum Chordata; class Chondrichthyes; order Orectolobiformes; family Rhincodontidae; genus Rhincodon; species Rhincodon typus. The sequence goes on along the minus strand of NC_063340.1, from coordinate 45,455,588 downwards.
CTCAACCCTCTCAACCTCTACTCCGTTGATGTAGATGGAAGCGTGTTCTCCTCACTGCTTTCTGGAGTTGATGATGAGATCTTGTCTTTCTCTGTAGACCCAAATGGCTTGGTGACAGCATCCTGGCCACAGCCTAGGTTCCATGAATGGATGTCTGTGCTAAAGCCTGCTGTATCATCTAGAAGTAAGAAGAACAATGTTGATATATGGCATTGGGTCACACTGACACCTCTTGTCCTCCTTGTACATCATCCTTTTTGTTTCACAGCCCTCTGGTCCAAAAGTTCAGCTCTCAATGAGTTGTTTAGCAAAGTCTATGGCAGGAGGTGAAACACATGGAGGGGGCAATGCTTTAGGATGGGCAGGTGACAGGGATTCTGTTATGTTAATGGGCATTTGCACAATGGTCTTTTCCTTTGAAACATCAGTGAGTGTTGCAGCAGCCCCACTAACAAGTCAAATCAGTGAATCCATCCACCTCTGAGTGAGGGCACAGCCATTTTCTTCACCATCGTATGTTTTTGATTCCCAGCATAGTGCAAGGTGTCAGTGAGCACTCTTCTGCCAATAACTTCTGGTCTCATCCTGAATGTCTTGCTGAGTCCCCAAACATCCACGTTTCCTTCTGAGTGGCCCATCCCATAAACTCCACAGGCTTCACACCTCTCCTAGTCCCCACCCAAGAGGTCTGTGTGCACATACACCTGACCACTTTTGCCACCCGGCCCCTGGCATAACAGGTAACCAGGACAGATGTGGTCCTTCACTACCCTTACCCCCTTGAAGCCAGAGTGCTCCCGACCATGGGCAAGCCCACCTTGTCCTCCCCCATCTCATGTAGCCAGCAGTCCCCAATCCTGGAGACCAACTTGTCAAATCTCATTCATGCAGCAATCATCACCACACCCCAGCCCCACAAAACCCTTAGCCCCTTAATTTCAATGGACTGACTGTTGCCCACTTCCTTGAGCAAACTAATCAGACATCCCTGGATGACAGGCCTGGCTGGTGACTGGACATTTCCCCAACAGCATTAACCCTACCCCTCAAACTGGCTGCTATGGAGCCGCAGGACTAACTTTGACCCAGTCCCTAGGCCCCACCTCTCTCCATTCAACAACATCCTGAGCAAATGCCGGACTGTGACCAGACCACTGGACTGGTATGAGAGGCTCCTTGACTTACCGTGCCAGGCTCCCCCTGACTAATGGGTGCCTTCATGGACTTCACTGTGACTTTGAGACATGTCTTGTTACACATGCAGTCTGTTTGCCACATGAGGTGCTGGCACATAGTGTCAATGTGTGTTTGACATTGTACACTGCCATATAGCAAGATGTCTGCCCCTTTATTTGAGGACTAAGAGCTGCCTGATTATGTGACTCCTCTAACTGACATGGCAAGACTAGACAAGGCAAAGCAATGCATGAATGCTGTGATAATGCAAGTAGACACTCGGTGAGCAAGTACTAAAACAACAAGCTAGCAGTCCTTGGGTTCCGTCTGGTCCATTCTGTGAGCTTGGACCCTGACTATGGACGCAAAGTGTCCCTGCTGCAGTCTTTCAATTCTAGTTGCCACGGTCCCTGCAATGTCAGTCTGTGCTTCCAGTGCACCCACCCAGTGTATCAGAGAGGTTCCATGAAGGTTCTGATGGGATAACAAGTGCCAAATGCCAGATGGTAATATCCAGGGGTGAGGGGTGCACATGATTGATGCCCATGGATTGTGCCACAAGCAATTTGACTGAACACAATATGGGGGCCATTAAGTGCAAGAGCTGAGTTTGTCCGGTTTCCATTCTGAGTTTTCTCAACGTCCAGCTTGTTTGAGATAGAAAGCTGAATATTGATGAGGTGAATTAGGCCATCGATAAAATGTTTCACAAGCTACAATCCCACTTAATTAGTAACTCACTGCTGCATCGCCGCTCAGCAAAAAACATTGCAGTGAGATGCTCCTGATTTTGCGATCGTCAATGCCGGACTTCCTAATTCTAATTCTACCTCAAATCCAAACACAGCCCGCGTCAATCCTCTATCCTTTCATATTGATTTTATTGTGCCACCCTGGTCATCAGAACATCTCAAGTTGTTATCAGAAAAATATAGTCACTGTTAATTTAGTTAAATATGTAAACCAATCTATATACATCCAGGTCCTCCAAACAATTAAGTAAGTAACCAGTTAATAGAACAAAGAATAAAGAAAATTACTGCACAGGAACAGACCCTTTGGCCCTCCAAGCCTGCACCGTTATGCTGCCCATCACAACTAAAAACCCCCTACCATTCTGAGAACCGTATTCCTTTATTCTCATCCTATTCATGTATTCGTCAAGACAGCCTTTACAAGTCACTATCATGTCTGCTTCCACTGCTTTCCCCGGCAGAGAGTTCCAGGCACCCACCACCCTCTGTGCAAAAAACTTGCCTCATACATCACCTTTAAACCTTGCCCCTCACACCTTAAACCTATGCTCTCTAGTAAGTGACTCTTCCACCCTGGGAAAATGTTACTGACTGTCTACTCTATCCATGCCGTTCATAATCTTGAAGACCTCTATCAGGTTGCCCCTCAACCTCTGTGAGAACAACCCAAGTTACCCCAACCTCTCCTCATAGCTAATGCCCTTCATACCAGGCAATATCCTGGTAAATTTTTTCCACACCCCGCTGGCTTAATCTTGAAGGTAAGACGGAATTTGGAAAAGTTTTGCTATAATGAGTATCAAAGTGTTTGAGATACATTGAAATGGGACTGTTGCGCACATCAACGTGGGGTCCAGCACACCAACTTAATCTGTACTTTTCAACATGCCATCAAAAAAAACTCAAATCATATTTAATTAATTCTCCCACCCACCAGGTTTCCTGTTCCCAGAGGCCAAATTAAATTCCGCCCTCAGAGTCAGCGGGGAATGGATTCAAGCCTAAGTGTGGGATTTGAGCAGATCATCTTGGCTGACATTTCTGAGTAAGGGAATGGTGCATTGATGGAGGGATGACCTTTCTAATGAGGCTGTTGAAACAAGACACTGCCAGCAGAGTTAGTTGTGAAAGGTGTCGCAACAGAATTCAAAAACACCAGAGAAATTTAGAAACAGACCTCTCTATTCCCACTCTCTGTTTCCTGTCTGCAAACTGAATTTCTATCCATCTCAGCACACTACGCCTAATCCCACACATTTTAGTTTTGCACACTAATCTCTCTTGTGGGACTTTGTCGAAAGCCTTCTGGGAGTCCAAATAAACCACTTTAACTGGTTCAGATTCATCAACTTCACAAGTTACATCCTCGAAGAATTCTAGTAGATTTGTCAAGTATGCTTTCCTTTAGTAAATCCCTGCTGGCTCTGTCCAGTTCTGTCACTGTTTGCCAAATGCTCAGCAATAATCCTTATGTAATGGACTCTAGTGTTTTCCCCATGACTGACATCAGACTGACTGGCTGCTTTTCTCTCTATCTTCCTTTTTAAATAGTGGTGTTGTATTAGTTACCCTACAATCTATAGGAACTGTACCAGAGTCTATAGGATCCCTGAAGATGACCACCAATGATTCCACCATTTATTGGGCCACTTCCTTAAATAATCTGGGATGTAGATTATCAGGCCCTGAGAGTTTGTCAACCTTTAATCACATAAATATCCCCAGCGCTATTTCCCTACAAATGCTGAGTTCCTTCATTACCTCACTAAACCCTCTGTTCCCCAACATTTCTGGAATGTTTTATGTGTGTCCTCCTTTATGGGCACAGAACAAAAGGAAGTTAGTCATTTTTTTTTGTTACCCATTATAAATTTCTTTGTTTCTATAAGGGACTGACAATTCTTGTTTTCTTCATAAACCTACAGAAACTTTCAGTTTTTATGTTCCCCATAAGCTGGCGCTTGTACACTATATTTGCTTTCTTAATCAATCCTTTTGTCCTTCTTTGCTCAATCCTAAACTGCTCCAACTGCTCAAATCTGTTTTTCTTTTCTGGAAAATGTGTGTGCAAATTTGGATCTAATATTAACTCTAATTTTTCTCGTAAGCAATGGTTAGGCCTCATTTCCCATTTATGTTTTGTACCAGATCGGAACGAACATTTGTTGCAGCTGGCCCATGTGCTCTTTGAATGATTGGTATTTCCTTTCCACCAATAAACCTTTTAAATACCGTTCCCCCATCTATCATAGTCAATTCCTGACTCATACCATCATGGTTTCTTCTGTTTAGATTCAGGACACAAATCTCAGAATCAACTACATCACTCTCCATCTTCATGAGGAATTCTATATTATTATGGTTGCCCATCCCAATGGTCCTCACATGATTAGCTTGCCAATTATTCCCTTCTCATTATCTTACCCAGATTAGGATAATCTGTTCTCCAGTTGGTTCCCAATGTACTAGTCCAGAAAACCATCCCATATACTCCCCTGGAATTTCTCTTCTAGGGTATTGTATAAGTTTGATTAGTCCAATCCAGATACACACCAAAGTCACTCTTGATTCCAGGTTTTTCTTTACTACATGCGTCTCTAATTTCCTGTTTGATGCCATTCCCAATATCACCCCTAAAGTTTGGGGGTCTGTTTAAAACATGTAACTTTTTTGCCCCTTGGTGGTTCTCAGTTCCACCCATACAGTTTCTACATTGTTGGAGCTAGTACCTTTCCTCACTATTGCATGGGTTTCCTCTCTAACCAGCATACAACTCCATGGTCTTTTCCTGTTTTTTTTTTTCTGAGCTTCCTACATACTGAACACCCCTGGAAATTCATTCTTCATCCCTGGTCACCCTGTAACCAAGAGACATGGTAGATTCAGGCACAGGAGGATTTTGGATAGCAGTATCTCCGGATGCCAGAGAACTGTTACTCATTTCGTCTGTGATCTCCACCCAGGTCACCTTGTTCAAGTGGGAGAATCTTCTGTTACCATATCTGGCAAAGAACACTTCCCAATACTCCCCAGTGATCAGAAGGAGAGAGATGTCACAAAACATCCATCTGTTTATTCTCTTGGTGCTGATATCTCCAGAATATTGGGACACGATACAGCTAGGCATGTTAATGCAGCCATCTGTGACCATAGCTGTAAAGAATGTTTCTGTGATTATGTGTACAGCAGGGTCTCACTTGACTATTTTGTAAGATGGCTTCCTCATTCTTCACACGTGTTCCCAGATGTTTGAAGAGCGAACATTGCAGAGGTGACTGAGCAGAGTGTGCCTTTGTTGTTTCAGGTGTCCAGGTTGGTTCTAGTGCTAGAGTTTCCACTCAGTTTGATTGTTTTTTGCCATTTTACAGTAGTTGCTTTCTCCTACTGAGAGGATTTTGAGGCCATGTCAGAGAACATCAACGACATTACTGGGGTCTGGATTTGCATTTAAGACGGGCTGGGTATGAGTAGAAGGTTTCCTTCCTTAAAGGGCAGCAATGAATGAGATGGAATTATACACAATCCAGTAGTTTCAAGGTCACATTATTGAGATAAACTTTTTTATTCTAGATTTTAATTTAAGTTCCAGCAGCTGCCATGGTTGACTTTGTGCTTATATCTGTGGAGCATTGGTCCCTGGAATACTGGTCCTGTAGCATTACCATTACATTGTCATTCCCTTATTACGAGACACACAGCCACCAAATTGGGCTCAGCAACCTCCCACAACCAGTAATGTTAAGACAAAATAAACTGTTCATGTGTTGTGTTTATTGAAGGAAAGATATCGGTAAGGACACCATGGATAACTCTGTTGTTTTACATGGGCTCACCATGGGAACTTCCAAGTCCAGCTGAAATATCAAACTTGGCCATTGGTTTAATATAATAAAAACCAAAAGAACTGCGGATGCTGTAAATCAGGAAAAAAACAAAGTTGCTGGAGAAGCTCAGCAGGTCTGGCAGCATCTGTGAAGGTAAAAACAGAGTTAATGTTTCAGGTTCGGTGACCCTTCCTCAGAACGGTCACTCTGTTTTTTCCTTCACAGATGCTGCCAGATCTGCTGATGAGCTTGTCCAGCAACTTTGTTTTTGTTCGTTGGTTTAACATCTTGCCTAATACGCACCTCTTCCAAAACTCTGGAGTGTCAGCTGAGATTTTTGGTGTTCAAGACGCTGGAGTGGGACTTGAACACACAACTTCTTGATTCGAAGAAGACAAAGCCACCAACTGACCTGGATTAACACAGCTTAGTCTAGGGAGAGAAGGAATCTTCCTCTTTGCATTACTCATTATGTAGAACAGAATAGAATAGCAACTTATTCTCACATATATTTTTACAAAAAAATACAGAGCAAAGTTTTAGACGTTGCCATAACATGGTACCTAAATTAATGACAGGAGTCGCAAATAAGAAGAAAAAAAAGTAAGGTTTATCACAATTCAATTAGTAGCTCTTAGGTTCAGGGTATGCTGAAAAGCCAGGTCAAAACTGCCACACAGGGCCAGGCTGGAACTGCCATGCCACACTATAATGAGACCTCCACACCAGGACTAGACCTCCACGCTATGCCACTGGAAGACCCGGAAGCCACCTCCAAAGCCAGGACAAGACCTCTGTGGCAGGAATAGACCTGCATGCCGGAATGCTGGAATAACTAGAATCTGCTGAAGAAGACCTCCACCACCAAACTGCAATAAGACAGCCACTTGAGGCCATGGCTGCCCCCCCTCGACAAATCCACCACACTGGGAGACCACACTGCCAGGCGCCAGGCCTACACCACCATTCCAGGCCGTGGGAAGACACCTCAGAGAAGGCACCTTCCGCCGAAGTCTTTAAAAGAAGGTAACACGCCATAATAAATGAAAGCATTTAAAAAAAGCATAGAAAGAAACAAAATAGTAAAGTGGGCTGAGTAGACAAGCTCTGGGCTCCTGGGCTGTGGAGCCCTCATGTTGCGCTGCTACTCAGCTGCCATCTTGGATGTAGAATAGACTCTCAGTAAAAGGCACAAATTATTAGTTGTTAATTCCTACTAAATTAACTGTAAAAATATTTTGTTCAGAGCAGTTGTGAAGATTTTAAGGATACACAGGAAGCAATGATCACCTGCAATTTGCAGTACAACCATTTCCATACTGAAAGTGAAATTTTGCCGATTTTATCTTCCTGAACTTTTTATCTGTAGTTTAATGCCACAATTTCTTACTTCCCATTATTTCTGCAGTGATCCAGTGATTAAAAGAAAAGTCACCAGGATTAGTACATCCTAGTAGATTAATGAATCAACCTTCGCAGATGCTTCAAGGCTCATTGATAATGGTTAAAGTCACTACTCCCAGAGAATGGCATCATATTGAGCAGGAAGTGGTATCCAAGCTAAACCATAGCGCCAACCCTACAGGCCATGAGGACAGATGTGGGATAATTATTATTCTTTAAGAAATCCTGCAAGAGATACCTATCTAACAGTACCAGGTGGATGCCAACACTTAAACGATATGGGGTACTGTTCTGTTCAAGATTTGGTGGTCAACCATACCAATTCTTCACCCAAACATGCGATATTTTCTTGGCATCTTATGCTTATCCAAACCTCATGTTTACACACCTTTCAAGGACTTCATCCATCAAAACTACTGGAACGCAAACTTTTGATTTCCTGACATCCAGAATGGGCTTCAGTTTAGGCACATGTAAACCATCATTGATATCCTGTACTTTGTGATATACCCCTGCAGTGTAACTTTGTTATCCTTGTCATGATATGCTGAGCAGCAAAAAAAGGTGGAATCAAAATGCCGATCATGTCGATCAATGCTTATTTATTGTTGAAACTCCAACACCAATTAAAGATCTTTCTTCATAAACAGCTAAGAGAAGTGACAATTTTGTAACCTTGATAATCTACATGCTTGGAAATGTTAATATTTTCTTTTATGTGATGTCCCATGCAGACCAATGTGGAGTGGAAAGTATGCTGTATGAGTCTGAAGTGTTTCCTAATCATGGCATGGTTCCAAGAAATGGCAATGAGACCAGAGGTTGCCATGGTGATGAACAGCTAAAAAGGAAGGGATAAATAGAAAACTAATTGCAGTGGAGACAGTTCAGTCAGAGCTTTCTGTTGGCTATTCAGAACATACTTAAAATTAGTGTAAAGAGGAAACAAGCAAGATTTTATTTAAATAGAGCAGTTTTTTTTAATTTGTCAATCTTTGAACACTTTCGAGTGTTAAAGTGGGTATCATTGAATAAGGTAGAGACTGCATTACTGTTTGTGTTATGCAATTGGAAAGAGCACAAAGCTGAAGGCATGAAGCGCAATGCTTTGTGGATTAGTCAAGTCCCAGAGTTGCTTATTCAGTGTCGCCAGCGCCCACTAGACTGCTCGGATGGGTTAATAAAGGTGTTTTTGGGGATTCTGTACCATCACGACTGTCACGACCTGAGTGAGACAGAGTACATGGACCCTTGATGATGCACCTAGTCGATGGTAACCAGTGGAACATGGCTACTGGTGAATGTGACACACGAGCCAAAATAATCAAGTGGGAACAAAGAAATCCTCCGCTGTAGAGGCCAAGTTGGAAATACTGAGAGACTGTACATGATGTCAAATAGAATTGCTTCTAACTATCCATCCTTGTTATACCAATTATCTTAAGTTTACCACTTATTTGAAATGTCCTACACTAGTTAATTAATATTTGAGAGAGATAGTGGGAGCTGCCAATGCTGGAGAATCTGAGATAACATGGTGTAGAGCTGGATGAACACAGCAGGCCAAGCAGCATCAGACGAGCAGGAAAGCTGACGTTTCGGGTCTGGACCCTTCTTCAGAAATGGGGGAGGGGAAGGGGATTCTGAAATAAATAGAGAGAGAGGGGGAGGCGGATGGAAGATGGATAAAGGAACAGATAGGTGGAGAGGAGACAGACAGGTCAAAGAGGTGGGGATGGAGCCAGTAAAGGTGAATGTAGGTGGGGAGTTAGGGTGGGGATAGGTCAGTCCAGGGAGGACAGACAGGTCAGGAGATGGGATGAAGGTGGTAGGTAGGATGTGGGGGCCCCACCAGCAAAGACATTTTTCCCTCCCCATACTTATCTGCTTTCTGGAGGGACCACCCTCTCCGAGACTCTCTTGTCCGCTCCACACTCCCCACCAGCCCCACCACCCCCGCTACTTTTCCCTGCAACCGCAGGAAGTGCTACACCTGCCCCTACACCTCCCCCCTCACCCTCATCCCAGGCCCCAAGAAGACCTTCCACATCAAGCAGATGTTCACCTGTACAACTGCCAATGTGGTATACTGTATCCGCTGTTCCCGATGTGGCCTCCTCTACATCACGGAAACCAAGCGGAGGCTTGGCGACCACTTTGTGGAACACCTATGCTCGGTTCGCGACAAACGACTGCACCTCCCAGTCGCAAACCATTTCAACTCCCCCTCCCACACCTTGGACGACATGTCCATCCTGGGCCTCTTCCAATGTCACAACGTTGCCACCCGAAGGTTGCAGGAACAGCACCTCATATTTCGCTTGGGAGCACCGCAGCCCAATGTTATCAATGTGGACTTCACAAGCTTCAAAATCTCCCCTCCCCCGACCGCATCCCAAAACCAGCCCAGCTCGTCCCTGCCTCCCTAACCTGTCCATCCACTCTTTCCACCTCAAGCCCCACCCCCACCTCCTACCTACCAGCCTCATCCCACCTCCTTGACCTGTCCATCCTTCCTGGACTGACCTTTCCCCACCCTGACTCCCCACCTACACTCACCTTTACTGGCTCCATCCCCACCTCTTTGACCTGTCTGTCTCCTCTCCACCTATCTGCTCCTTTATGCATCTTCCATCCGCCTCCCCATTTCTCTCTATTTATTTCAGAATCCCCTTCCCCTCCTCCATTTCTGAAGAAGGGTCCAGACCCGAAACGTCAGCTTTCCTGCTCGTCTGATGCTGCTTGGCCTGCTGCGTTCATCCAGCTCTACACCTTGTTATTTCTTAATCAATATTTGAACTGTTTTACTTTTAGTTAGTTAGTTACAGTTTAAGTTATAAAATTGAGAGTTTGGACATCAGTTTTCTTTCCATTATATTTGTAGGGATTTCTTTATTTTACAAGTTATCAGGTTCTATGTGAAACATGATCCCATCCATTGTCAATACCATATTTTGTTCGATAGGAAGGCTGCACGTGTTCTTGCTGTGGATGCCAATAGTCCCATCTCCTGAAACAGACTAAGTTGAGGTTGTTGCCCCTGATTGTAGTCATGAGAGAGCTACACTCTTGTGAGTGCATAGCAACAGGCCTTATTGAACATAACTGCATACAAAGCATGGTAAGCGAGGGCATCTTATCTAGAGATGCAGGATCCAGCTCCATGTGATCTAATGTCACTATGGCACAGCTTCTTTTGCACATTCTCAGTAACTATGTTTAAAATAAAGGTATAATTCTTCTTACTTTAAAATGATCATTGGCAAGTAGATTTGCCAAGGACTACAGCAATAGGTCAACATGCCTTTTTAGTTAGCACCATCTCAACTACCTTTATATTTGAGATACTTCAAAGGCAACCATATCACAAAGAGATAAAAACTGGTCCAAGTCATTTTGGCGATAATAAGACCATAAGACCATAAGACCATAAGACATAGGAGCATAAATTAGGCCATTTGGCCCATCGAGTCTGCTCCGCCATTCAATCATGGCTGATAAGTTCCTCAACCCCATTCCCCCGCTGGCTCCCCATAACCTTGATCCCCTTGATAATCAATAACCTATCTATCTCAGTCTTAAACGTACTCAATGATCTGGCCTCCACAGCCTTCTTCACAGCAGTGAATTCCATAGATTCACCACTCTCTGGCTGAAGAAGTTTCTCCTTATCTCCATTCTAAAACGTCTTCCCTTTACTGTAAGGCTATGCCCTTGGGTCCTAGTCTCTCCTACCAATGGAGACATCTTCCCAACATCCACTCTGTCCAGGCCATTCAGTATTCTGTAATGATAGGAATTGCAGTGATTTTGAAACAAGTATGTATTAAAGGCACAATGTAAACATTATAATAAAATATTCCAAATTTCCTAAATGTGCCTCCTTTCTCTCATTCCAACGAGGAGCACAAGGAAATGAAAAAGTTCTGCACAAATACTGTTTAATTGATCTTGTGCTTATTTAATATTCATGAAAGCTCAAGGGTGCAGATGTCAAATGACTACAATTATGAACAATAACTTCAAATTAGTTTGTTTCAAGAGATGAAACTATTGGTCTCTATAGCAAAAAAATATACATAGAAGCACTACTGTTCAGGGAAGACTGAAGACAACCAACTTACATCCTACAAAGCAAAAGAATACTAAAGACTACTCTCACAATTCAGTTTCATTTCTTGGTAGAACAATTACTGAAGCTTTCCTTAGTTTACTGGCATCTAGGTATGAAACATGGATCAAGAAAAGTAGTGTTCCTAGTACTAACACTGAGGAACCCCATTGTACACATTCCTCCATTCCAATAAACAACTGTTCTCCACTACTGTTACTCAGTCAACTTTGTATTCTTACTACCCCAGTCACTTTTATTCCATCGGCTTCAAATTTGCTGACAAGCTTATCAATAAAAAGTTAATAAATGCTTTAGCAAATGGTAAGCCCTAATCAATTATGTCTTTAGGTACAGATATTGGAAAGATCCAGGAATATCCATCAGGTACAGTTAAATGTGTCACATTTTTCTCCAGATATAATGGGAGCTTTCAATACTTTAATGTCTACAGTGAATGCATCAGTAAGCTAAGGATTGCTAAAACAAGCATTACTAGATTGACAAAGAATTGAAGGCAAGCATGCAAGAAATAACATGGAACTCCAATGAAAGAGTTCCCATAAATCTCATTGTGGCTTTTATGTGCAGTGTACATTTGTATATGAAGTGACAGCCTAATGAGAGAAGCCTTCCATTAAAAGTCCTCTTCTTAAAATTCATCAATACTTGTCCTGAATCATTTACATGAAATAGTTCTCTACCACCTATGCAGTGAGTCACACTGCAGCTAGCCCATTCCGACATGAAAGTATTGCAGATTAGTGTGTCTTATTATACACAATAGGAGTCACAGTGCACTTAAAAGATTACTTCAGGGAGCGTATGTATTATTCATGACAGCAAGCTGCCTTTGTTCTGTCATTCATGTAGCGGTTGTAAACGTTAATGCCAGAGAAATTGAATTCAAATTAGTCAAGCAACGATCAACACATATCTGAAAATGCATTTAATCTCCTTATTTGAACGTCTGTATTGTTTTTTATTACAGTGTAGCACTTTTTATTAGCGCAGGAAAAAACTTATATTCCTTTAACAATGAAAACATATAATGGTGTATAAATTTAATAGCACTGTAGCTGTTGCGAAATGGCAGGTAAGGTGCACATATTCATTATGAGTCAGAAATAGATCACCCAACTGATCTGCTGCAGAAGACTAATGTGCACAGTAGAACTATTAAAATGAACATTCAAAATATTTAAATAAGGATCCTACACTAATTAAATAAGACCCTCTAAACCAAGAGGAGCACTCACACCAGCTTTCCTATGGACAGAGAAATGCAGCATGAATGAATGACAGTAATCACGAACATTTGCAAACTTCCTTAGAGTTCAATGTATCACTGAGAGCTAAGGTCTTTTCTATCACCAGCCAGGTTTCTTTCTCAATTAAAATGAACTCCACCCTGCAAAACATCCAGCCAGCTCAAGATCATGAAGGGCACATCATTCAGCGATGTGCCTGTGTTCCTGGCAGTAATTATAACTCTTTCACCCTCTTCCAAGCCGTTTTAACAATGTCATCTAGTTATGGGCTAGTTATTGGGCAGAAAGGATTATTTAGTAAATGAGGTAGTAGGAATTGCCGATGCTGGAGTCTGAGATAACAAGGTGCAGAGCTGGATGAACACAACACGCCAGGCAGCATCAGAGGAGCAGGAAAGCTGACGTTTCGGGTCTGAGCCCTTCTTCAGAAAAAAAAAGAAGGGTCCAGATCCAAAACGTCAGCTTTCCTGCTCCTCTGATGCTGCCTGGCCTGTTGTGTTCATCCAGCTCTACACCTTGTTATCTCTTTATTTAGTAAATGATTCCTGGTAGTCATTCTGGAAGAGCTGTAGAGTTCAACGATTGTCAACAAAGCTATGCCATCACCAGAAATATTCACAATAATTTGTATTTCTATAGATCCATTAATGTAGTGAAACCTCCCAAGGTGCTTCACAGGAGTATAGCCAGACAAAGGTTGATTGAGAGAAAGGAAGAGACATTAACACAACAAACATGATCAAAGAAATAGATGTTATGGAGAATCTAAAAGGAGAACTGAGATGTGGAGACACAAACATGTTTAGAGGGAATTCTATGTTTTATAATCTCAACAGCTGAAGACACCACTACCTATTATAGAGCAACGGAAGTGGGGTCTACACAAGAGTTCAGAGTTGGAGGAGTACTTGGATGATTGGAGAGCTGGCGAAAACTACAGAGATAGGAAGGGGCAAGACCTTGGACTAACTTATGCATGACAATGAATAACAGCGAGCACAGAGATAATTGCTGAATTGATTCTCTGAATTAGAGCAGCATATTAATTGGAACAGAGGCAGCATTAGTTTAGATGAACTCAAGTTTATGGAAGTGAGACATGGGATAGCAAAGTAGAGGTTGCTTGTGGGAAAAGCAAAGATAAGGATTCTGGGAGTAGCTGAAGCAAGAGTAGAGATAGACAGTCAATTGGAGTTGGAAGTAGCTGGTCTTTGCAATGAAATGATTATGGAATAAGTGTGAAATATAATTCTGCAGTTGCATTCAGTCTGAGTATCACTACTGAGTCAGCCCAGACTTATTGGTGTTGCCCTTACTTCACAATAGTTACAATAACCAACATTAATTTCAAAATGAAAAATAGATCTAAAAAGGCATCTTCAACAAAATCTTCCAAACTCAGAGCCTTGACTGCTTAGAAGGACAAGAACCTCAACTACTTGAGAAAGCTGCCACCCAGAAGTTTTCCTCCAAGTTGCCCATCAAGCTGATTTGAAAATTTATCATCAATGAATGAATAGTACTCAAAAAGGATGCACGCTGCTACCTTCTTAAGGGTAAATAGGAATGGCCGACAAGTTCCGTGCTTGTCAGCAACAGGTTCAACCTATGAATTCAAAATAAAAGTGATGAAAGCCCTTAGTGGTGGCCTTGAATCACATTCACATGGGTGCTTGCTAATTAGATATCCTGCACATCCTCCAGGCAGGCCCACACCAGGGGATATTGCTGTGGGCATATGCTGGAGCCATATCTGCGGCATTGACACCTTTAAAGTAATAATGCAAACATGTCTTGACACCCCTGAAATCATAAAATTATTGAGGCCTTTTTGCCTGATCATTTCTGGCACAATGGTATCAATAAACTATCTTTCAGTTTAGATTCATTGCGTCATTTCTTCTCTAGGGCTATGAGAAAACAATATAGCCATGACTTACCTTGCAGTGTGCCACATTATCAGTGCTGTAATGGCAAGTATTTAGAAGCAAGCATCGGATGTTAATGTTTATAATATTGTAAAAACTCATTTACCATTCCAACATTTCTCATTTATTAATGGAAAGCAATCCGAACAGCTTTTCCCAGGAGTGGTCAAGCAGGATGCTGCTCATTATTTTTTGATATGACATTTACATGTTCTCCTTTTAAAACTGTCCTCTGCAGAAGGTCATGACTTGTGTTTCTGTCACTCGAGTGAAGTGTAGTGTTATTTAGCAAAATGCCATTCCTGCACAAATGGTTAGATTTCAGCTGTTGGTATTGTCTCAGGCACTAATAGTGACAAATCCAAATACCATTAGCTGGTGTTCCTATGGCAACTACTTCTTAATTCACCTAGTAACACTGGGTTTGATAAACAATCTAGGGTATCACTGTGGACTCTCTACTGTGAGACAAAATAATGTATTTCTCCTCACCTCTTCTAAATTGCAAGCGCATAGTGAATTTACAGGTTTTTTGTTTGAGATTAACAGGTACTCAATCTTTTCATTGGAGACTAGAATGAGAGATTAGGCAAGTTCACCGCAGCAAAGAATATGCACTGTTACCCATTTAATAGAGGAACAGTAAGAGGAGCATCTTTTTGTTACTGTGACAAGAAGCTACCATGAATTATAAACTATGTTAGCAAGGCTGCATGTCGATTAAAGAAAAATTTTTGCATTCAAGCAAATACCAACATCAAAACCTTTTCTAAATATACCAAGCTGATGAATGACCTTTATAAATCATTACTAAAAATAGAATTTTATGAAATTTATAATACAAATAAAACTTATTTACTTAAACGTGCTGCATTTTAGGATATCCAATGACCAAATAAATGTATAATAAATTAAACAATGAATAGTATGGCCAGAATTTTTTTTAAATGCTGATCATCCATTGCAGCTTTACATACAAGGAGTCAAGACTAGACTGAGAAACTTCTTGATGGCCAGCCTGTCTTCTATTTTGAGTTGTGGGGTTGGGCTATGCAGATTTTTGAAAATGAGAATGAGAATTTTGTTGTCAAATTCATGGTTGTCAATAAGCTGCTCAAACTTAAAGAGTTCAAAAGCGATAGAATAGGGCCTTAAGCCACTGAGAACAAAGGTTACAACACTTTGAATGTGTAGTCACTCACGGAGGATTTAAGTATGGATCCCAAGAAAACAATTTTGATAGTTAAAGGCAGGGAATATATACATTGTTGCTGTGTGGGGAACTGTAAAAGCCAAATTGCTACACAGCAGGACTGTTGTGTGGAACAGAGTCCCATAAACAGCATTGACATAAATGGCCAGATATTCTGCTGTGGAAATGGGTGAAGGATAACTGTTAATTTGGGCATGTTACGAAGGATTCATTTTTAATATTTTTTGAGGACTTAAGTTTTAAAGAAATGTGGAAAAATTCATTTATTTAAAGTTATGGGGAGAGAATTTATTTTTTAAAGGTGTCACTGAAAGGTCATTTTGGGACATTAAAGCATTTTCTTTTAAGAAGACACTTCCAAGAAACAGGTGGTTTCATCCAATTATTTGGACTCATTTCTGAGAAAACACATGACTGCTTTTATGACTGTGAGAGTGCTAGTTTGTTTGGTTTTTCAGTTGAGGGAAAAGCCTGCTGAGGAAAA
This sequence comes from Rhincodon typus, assembly GCF_021869965.1. Taxonomy (NCBI): domain Eukaryota; kingdom Metazoa; phylum Chordata; class Chondrichthyes; order Orectolobiformes; family Rhincodontidae; genus Rhincodon; species Rhincodon typus. The sequence continues at coordinate 45,439,422 of NC_063340.1, read as the reverse complement.
GACAGCCCATATTGGGAGGCGATGGCCTAGTGGTATTAATACTGTTAATACAGAGACCCAGATGACGTCCTGGGGAATAAGCTTTGAACCCCGCCACAGCAGATGGTGGAATTTGAGTTCAATAAATATCTGGAATTAAGAATCTAATGATGACCATGAGTCCATTGCCGATTGCCAGAGGAAAAACCCATCTGTTTCACTAATGTCCTTTAGGGGAGGAAACTGCCATCCTTACGTGGTCTGGCCTACATATGATTCCAGACTCACAGCAATGTGGTTGACTCTTAACTGCCCTCTGGGCAATTAGGGATGGGCAATAAATGCTGCCTGGCCCGTGACGGCCTCATCCCATGAATGAATAAAGAAAAAGAAATCTCTCTGCCTTTTAATGACAATCTTGATGTGAGCTCAGTGTGAAACCTGATTGTCTCCTTAAAGAGCAAGAGCTTCTTTATGTTTTATTTCCTGAGTAAGCTGCATCTGTCGAGAGCCCAGAGACAACTATAAATGTCTAGTGACATTTATATGCACCTGATTGCAAGGTCATCTGAACATTGTACAATTTGTCCTTTATTTCTTTCAAGAACTAACCATTATTGACTAAAATCTTCTCCAAAATGAATTTCTGCGGAGAGAAGCCAGTTTATTTTCCTCCTTTTCTTGTTGTGTGCATGTTTTGCAATAATTAGAGAACTAAACATTTATACATTTTTATTACAAACTGTAGCCTTTAGTCAGTTTTGCATCTTCATTAAATCAGATTTGTTTCATAATAAATAAATAATATTGTGTTTATTAGGAAAAAAAATCTAGTGGACGAATCTTATTATTTTAAGTTTGATATAGAAAAAAAACGTATGGTTGACCATATTAGAACCAGGTAAAATTATGTTGCATGGAGTGGTGTGACTAGAGGAAGACAATGCAATCCTCCCATGATGGTCATAATAGCCACTTTAAGAATTCCTTCACTTTGAATGCTATGGGATGGTTTAGGTCCACCTGAGAGAGAAGACAGCATCTTTGTTTAACATCACATCTGAAAGACATCACTTCCAAAAATATAGAATGCATGTGCCAGGTTTGCTGCTGGAATGAAATGGAATGTTTGATTCATGAGCCACTAACTCAGAGTCAGAAAGGAAATGAGCCCTGAATTATAATTTCAGGAAGGTTGATTCAGGGCAGAAAGAACAAAGGTGCCACTGTCACTAGTCTGTAAATAGCCACCAATAGTGCAGTAGCAGTTGAGTTCATTGTTCCTTTTGTATAAATGATCTAAGAAAACCTAAGATTTCTAAGAAATGTTGTTTTTAAAGGGACATTTTATGAACTTGACTGTTTGTCTGATGAACTATAGACTTTAAGGTCACTGAAAGTATTTTACCCTCTGTATTTCTAGTTTCCATTTTTGTAAAGAAATTTAATAGGTTTTTAAGGCAATCATAACTTGCAGATTGCATATTGAACTGATTGAAGAATAGGCCATCAGAGGATATTATTTGTTTGATTGCAGGAGTTGTAAATAAGGAAGTAATGCTTTAGCACAATCAAAACTATCCCTTAAGCAATCTTTGCCATTTTATGTTTTTAAAGCATGTTGCTTATATCTGTAACACTACAAACATTCTAAAAAAACCTGACAGTATGTTTTACTCGGTGAAGTGCAAACTCTGGCCAAATGGTTAAATTACCTCTATAGCAAACCCAATATAAATATATATCCACAATGATTTATAATTTGTTTTAGGACACATATCTTGTATAATATTTCTTCTGTTATTGAAGAAGAAACAATAATCATCAGTTTTAAAGGAGGTAATGGTATATCAGAATACTGCAAAGAAAGGGACTCAGATTTGTGAAGTACACTGAGTAGGGCAACACGGTGTCTCAGTGGTTAGCACTGCTGCCTCACAGTGCCAGGGACATGGGTTTGATTCAAGCCTCGGGCAACTGTTTGTGTGGAGTTTGTACATTCTCCCTGTGTCTATGTGGGTTTCCCCCAGGTGCTCTGGTTTCCTCCCACTGTCCAAAGATGTGCGGGTTAGGTGGATCAATCATGCTCGTTTGCCCATAGTGTTCATGGATTTGCAGGCTAGTTGGATTAGCCATGGGAAATGCGGGGTTAAATGATAGAGGGTGGATTTGGGTTAAATGGTCTTTGGAAGGGCACTGTGGATTCCATGGGTTGAATGGCCTGCTTCCACACTCTAGAGATTCTATGATTGATTCAGAGAATATTCTGAATAAAGAGTATTACCAGGATGCTAAGAGCGCCCCTAAACATATCACATATTGGAAGTAAGTTTAACTTTGGTATGTAGTGTAAAACATGAAATATTCAACCACCTATTCATTACACACCTTACCAAATGTTTCTTTTCATTAACTAAAAAGAAGAAAAATTGGAAAGCAGTGTCTAACAGTTAGCCAACCCAAAGACTGTGCATTCTGCACCATCACCCGAAGTTAAATTAACCCTGTCAACCCTTGGCTCATAAAAAGCTATCAACTCATAATTTGAACTCTACAACCAAAAGAAAACTGAATCAAGGAAAGGTCAACCATAATTAGAGATGGCCAAAACACTGGAATACTTTCTGAACTAAATGAAATGGAACTAAAATAAAATAAAATTTATCCCCACAGGGGACAGGTAGCATTTTAGTAGTAAAAATGAAGACCACTAAAAACTGGGAAGCTTATATTCTCTACATGAATCTGCTGTGGAGTATTAGCAGATGAAAGCTAACGCCCTGTCAGCAAGGAAGATTTTAGGGCATATGATTAAAAGATTTTGTCAAAGAAGTAATAACAAAGAACAGGGCAGCATAGAAACAGGCTCTTTGACCTATCAAGGTTGTGTTAATACATGACGCAACTAAAAATCTTTTGCCTCTACACAGCCTGCATCCCTCAATTCTCTGCCGATCCATGTATCTGTCAAAATGCCTCTTAAACATTGCTATTGTATTTACCTGAACCACCTCCTCTGGCAGCACATTCCAGACACTTACCACCCTCTGTGTAAAAGATTTGCCTCTTACATCCCCTTTAAACTTTCCCCCTTTTACCTTAAAACGTATGTCCCCTAGTAATTGACAATTCTACCCTGGGAGAAAGACTCTAACTTATCCATTCAATCCATGCCTCTCATAATTTTGTAAATTTCTATCAGGTCGTCCTTCAGTCTCCAATGTTCAAGTGAAAACAAATCAACAAATCGTGAATCAACAAATCAAATCTCTCCTCATAGCTAATATCCTCCAAAGCAGGCAGCATTCTGGTAAAGTTTTTTGTACCCACTTGAAAGCCTCCACATTCTTCTGGTTCATGTGGTGACCAGAACTGTGTGCAATATTCCATTTTTTGCCAAACTAAAGTTCAATACAGCAGCAACGTGATTTGCCAATTTTTATGCTCTATTACCCTGGCCGATGAAGGCAAGCATGCCATACTCCTTCTTGACCACCATCTCCACTTGTGTTGCCACTTTGAGGGAACTGTTGTCCTGTATGCCTTGATCCCTCCGTATGTTAATATTTCGAAGGGTTCTACCATTTACTGTATATTTCCCTCCTGCATTAGACCTTCCAAAATACATCACCTCACATTTGTCCAGATTAGATTTCCCCACCCAAGTACATATATCCTGCTGTATCCTCTTCAATCCTCACAATTTTAATAGACAGGTTAGAAGATGAGAGTGGTGGACAGTTTGAAGGATGGACTTACAGATCTTAGAGCCTAAATAGCAGGACATTTCTTTATCCGAAGGAAAATTACTGTCAGATCACATGGAATTGGAGCCTGACTCTGTAAAGCTCCAGGTAAGATGCCCTCACTTTGTAACTATATACAAAGGATACTTTCGATCTTAGCTCGTGTTATTTACACAGAAGTGGGTAGATCTCATATTACTACATGGTGATCAGACCCATGGAATTAGTGGCAAGTGACAGTAAGAGACTAAAGTGAAGCCCAGTCCCTGTACAGTGTTGTGGGTAAAGCACAAGGGAGCCCAAAGTGATCTGAACCCAATGGTGGAGAAAATAACTGAAGAGAAACTCAATGGCAGTTGCAACCAAATAGTGACAGATTTCAAGGCTCACTGAAGTACCAAGCCACAGAGGGGGTCCCTTCTAACCACTCTCCAACATCTTGCCAGGAATATTGGTGCAATTCTTTTAATTTGTTTACGGGATGTGCACATCGCTGTGGATGCACATTCTGAATTTCCCTTGAGGAAGTGGTAGGGACTTGCCTTCTTGACCATCTGCAGCCTTTGGGGTATAGGCACATACACTGTGCTGATTTGAATGGAGTTCAAGATATTGATCCAGAGACAGTAAAGTAGTGGCAAGATAATTCCAAGTCAGAATGGTGTGTGACTCAGAGAGAAACTTGCAGGTGATGGTGTTCCCATGCTTCTGATGCCTTTGTCATTCTAAATGGCACAGCTCCCAGGTTTAGGAATTGTTGTCCAAGGACCAGTCCTTAATGCAGTGCACTTCTGATATGATACACAATGTTACTACTGTGAGTTGGTGGTGAAAGGAGTAAATGTGGAAGATAGTTGAGTGTTGTTGGAGCTGCACTCATCTCAGCAAATGGGAGTATTCCAATACATTGCTGACATGTCCTTTGTAGATGTGGACAGGTTTTGAAGATTTTGAAAGTGAGTTACTCTCTGCAGAATTCCTTATGTCTGATTAGTTCCTCCAGTGATTGCATTTATGTAGCTAGTCCAGCTCAATTTCTAGACAACTGATACTCCCAGAATGTTGAAATTATGGGATTCAGCAATGACAATGATATTTAATGTTGAGGGATGATGGTTTTATTCTCTCCTATTGGAGATGGTCATTGTCTGTCACTTGAGTGGTGTAAACATTACTTGTCACTTATCAACCGAAGCCTGGGTGTTGTCCAGGTCTTGCTGCATGCGGGCATGGACTGCTTCATTATTTGAGGAGTGTTGTGAATGGTGCTGAATATTGTGCAATCATCAGTGAACATCCCAACTCTGTCTTTACAATGGAGGAAAGGTGAGGATGGTTGGGCTTAGGACACTACCCTGAGGAACTTCTGCAGCAATGATTGCTGTCGAATATATGATCACTCCCCGAGCAACTATAAACATTTTCCTTTGTACCGCCTGTGACTCCAAACAATGGACAGTTTTCCCCCGATTCCTACTGACCAGTTTTGTTAGAAATCTTTGATGCCGTAGATAGCCTTATGCTGCCCACATATCAAGAGCAGTCACTCTCACTCCTGTTCAGCTCTTTTGTCCGTGTTTGGACCAAGGCTATAAGGAGGTCGGGAGATAAGGGTTCAGTCTGTGCCAGGGGTCAATGAGCAGGTTAATACTGAATAAGTCCTGTTTCATACTGAACCCTTCCACCACTTTCTTGATAATGGAGCATAGCCTGAAAACTTGGTAATTGGCCAGGTTGGATTTGTGTTATTTTTATCCATGAGTCTAGCTGGGCAATTTTGCATCAGCTTTGCCTACTGCACTGATATGCTGGGCTCCCGCCTTGATGAAGTTGGGGGATATTTGTGCAGCCTCCTCCTCCCATTTGTTGTTTAATTGTCCACTACCATTGACCACTGGATATTGCAGAACTGCAGAGCTTAAATTTATTATGGAGTAATGGAATCAGAGAGTGATAGAGTCATACAGCCTTCAGTCCAACTAGTCCATGCCAACCTTGTTCTGAACTAATCTCACTCGCCTGTGTTTGCCCATATCCCTCCAAGCATTTCCCATCCATGTATTTATCCAAATGTTTTTTAAATGTTGTAAATCTACCTGCACCTATATTCCTCTGGCAGTTCATTCCATGCACGAACCACTCTCTGTGTAAAAAAAAGTTGCCCCTCATGTCCTTTTTAAATCTTTCTCCTCTCACCTTAAAAAATATGCCCCCCTGTTTTGAACTGTCCCACCTTAGGGAAAAGACCTTTGCCATTCTATGTCCCTCATGATTTTATAAACTTCTATAACATCACCCCTCAACCTCTTACACTCCAGTGAAAGATGCCCTAGCCTTTCCAGCCTCTCCTTATAACTCAAATCCTCCATTCCCAGCAACATTCTGGTAAATCTCTTCTGAACCCTCTCCAGCTTAATAATATCCTTCCAATAACGAGGCGAACTGAACTGCACACAATGCTCCAGAAGAGGCCTCATCAACGTCCTGTATAATCTCAACATGATATCCCAACACCTGTACTTAAAGGTCTGAGCAATGAAGGCAAACATGCTAAATACCTTCTTAATCACCCTGTTTTCCTGTGATACAAATTTCAAAGAATTACGTACCAGAACCACTAAGTCTCTCTGTTCTGCAACACTACCCAGGGCCCTACCATTAATTTATAATTCCTGCCCTTGTTTGTTTTAACAAAATGCAATACCTATTCTGTTGATTCTTGGATCATTTAGCCCTGCATATTGGATGATGCTTCCACTGTTTGGCATGCAAGAAGTTCTGTGTTGTGACTTGGCTGTTTTGACATGTTTTTTTTCGGTATGCTTTGTGTAGCTCTTAGCACACCCACCTACATTCTTCATTGACCTAGGTTTGGAAGGTAATGGTAGAGTGAGGTATATGATAGTTGTCAAGGTATAGAGGGTGGTTAAACATGTTACTGTTGCAGCTGATGGTCCAGAGCACCTCATGGATGTCCAATATTGTATTACTAGACATATTCAAAATCTATCCCAATTAGCAGAGTAGTGCTGGCACACAACGCAATTAGCCTTCCCTCAATATAAATACAGGATCTAATTTCCAAAAGAACTGTGCAACAGTCACGCTTATCAATACTGTCAGGGACATAATACATCAGGTAGATTATTCAGGGGGTAGTCAAACAGGTATGACTCTCTCATAGGTTTCCTCACTACTTGCTGTAGATCCAGTCATCCAGTAAAGTCCTTTAGGACTCACCCAGCTCAGTCAGGAGTGATATTAAAAAGACACACTTGGTGATGGACAATGAAGTTCCCCACCCAGAGTATATTCTGTGTCTTTACCACCCTCAGTGCTTCTTCCAATGGAAGTCAGCAAGGAGGAGTACCGATTCATCAGCTGAGTTGGGGCAGTAGGTGGTAATCAGCCGGAAGTTGTGTTTGCCATTGTCACGTACAGAGTCTAGGTCAATGTGAAACAGTCCATCCATTTCGTTAGACTATGTAGCCATTTCACGCAACTGAGTGTGCTGCTAGGCCATTTCAGAGCACATTAGCCAGACCAGATAAGGTCAACAGACGCCTTTCCGAAAGGACATGAGTGAATGCATTTTTACAACAATTGATGGTTTCATGGTCACCAGTAGACTAGCTTTTAATTGCAGATCTTATAAATTGAAATTAAATTTCAGCAGCTGCCATTTGAAAGCGTACCTCCAGAACATCAGCCTATCCTCTGGATTACTAGTCCAGTGACAATACCACTGTAACACTGCCTCCTCCTAACATTGTAACATTATACAAGCCACATCACACTTCTGTGTTAAAATCACATTCCAGCAGCGATAACACGATGGGACCACAGCCTTTTGGCCTGATATTAGCCCCTCACCTATTCACAGTGGGAAACTCAGATGACTTAAAAGTCAATGAATATAGAAGGTCATCAGATATGAGTGGAGCTGCCTCTGGCTGTCAGCTGGATTTAACCTTTCTCCTGTACCATTCTTAAATAGTAGGAGAAACAAGGACTTAAAATCCACTCTCTAGACACCACTACTTCTCCCTTTTGTATTTACAAAAGGGCACAAGCCAATCTTGTTCTAGCTTTACAGAGAAATGCTGTTCCCTAGAGGACAGCAACTGGACTCTCAATAATAAATCATTTGGAGCTTCATACTCTGCAAGCTCTTTTCTCGCTGGTTTCATTAATATTGTTTCACTTGAGCCCGTCTCAAAACTGATTTGAACTGCGTCATCTTATTTCACCAGTATTTTGTTTTTATAGTCACCTCACTGTTTTGCCAATGATTATTAGGAACAAATGACCATCATGTACCTTTATATAATACCAAGTAGCAAAGTACAACTGCTAAATATTGCATATATAGTATATAAAATTATTAATCGGAAAGGGTGATCTATGAGTATGTAATTCTCAAAGGACACTCTGCTGATTTTTTTTTAACCCTAGATGCATAAAATCACATTCATTTGCTAGGTCAGAAAAATATATTTAAGTAAGCTCAGGCATTGTGATACATAACCTTAATCTTAAGGATGCAAGTGTATTGATTCAGCACCTGTGCATGAACAATTATACTCGATACTGCTTCTTCATCATAAGACGATTCTTCACAAGAACCAGAAAGCACAGCAATAGACAGAAGAGTCAACGACCAAATAAACATTCCATATATCTGTATATACACTTGAGAAGTTTTGAGGGTCACTTTTTGTTTTTTGAAGCTACTTATTGGATTCCAAATGCACCTTACTCATTTGGACTAACTTCTTTATTGGGTGATGAAATCACACAGCAACGTTACTTTCTGGATTGTATTGACATGTAAACTATTTGGACTAGCAGCATTTGAAAAATTCATCGATATCCTCAATAGTCATCACCTCTTCATTAAACACAACAGAAGCTTTAATTTCGTGGACAGAGTATTTAAATTGGCATAAGAAACAACAAGCATAGATTAGCAACAAAAATATTTTTCTTTCAAAATAAAGGGCACACATTTGTACACACAAAAAGCCATCAATATAAATACAGCTTCTGGAGACTAGTGATGTCTCAGCTGATGCATTTTTATTGTATATACACAAAGCTAGAAGATTTTATCTTATTTTGGGATTACTCAAATTTTGATGCATCAACACTGGGTGACATTGGGGATTTGTTTTTTTATATATGTCCAGGATATCTAATCTTAACTGGAGACATCATTTCTTCCCTTACTTAAAAATGAACTTTTGTCTGCAGTGGGACCAGCCAGAATAACTCTAATTGCTGCAATCACAGGATGTCTCTCTCCATCTCCCTCTCTTCCTCCTCCTCCAATTAAAGATTCTGACTGTTGAGCAGCAGCAAGAGGAAAGAGGAGAGGGTGCCGATTGGAGGAGCTGGAGAAACAAGCATGGAAATAACAGAACCTGTGATTGGAGGAACAGCTCCTCACAGATTTCGTCTCTTCATGTACAGAGAATGAAGATACCCTAATTGGTTGCCCCTGTGATTGATTTCTCAGTGTCCTTTACAGACCTCTCTGAGAGGAATTTCTTTATCATTCCTGAGTGGTATTATGAAGACACCATATTGCATTTTATTTGAGAACTTGAATTTTTGAATGATTTTGGAATAAAATTGACTAATATCAAGTTCTGTGGAGATGCAGTTTGTATTTAATGTCAATGAATGGACATGTTGGAATTTGTTTACACACATGACATTTCCTGGAAACCAAATGTTTCAGTTAATTGCTAAACTTTTTTTGTGAGAGGTCACTTAACTTGGTTTTATGGCCATCTTGTTTGAAGTCTCCTGCCCCTGATGGAATGCATCCCAGGGTACTAAAAGAGATGGCGGGAGAAATAGCAGGTGAACTGGCGGTAATTTTCCAAAATTCGCTGGACTCTGGGGCAGTCCCAGCAGATTGGAAAACAGCAAATGTGACGCCACTGTTTAAAAAGGGAAGTAGACAAAAGATGGGGAATTATAGACCGGTTAGCTTAACCTCTTTAGTGGGGAAAATGCTTGAGTCTATTATCAAGGAAGAAATAGCAAGGCATCTTGATAGAAATTGTCCCATTGGGCAGACGCAGCATGGGTTCATGAAGGGCAGGTCATGCTTGACAAATCTTTTGGAATTCTATGAAGACATTACGAGCAAGGTGGACAATGGGGACCCAGTGGATGTGGTGTACCTAGACTTCCAAAAGGCCTTTGACAAGGTGCCGCACATGAGGCTACTGCATAAGATAAGGATGCATGGCATTAAGGGTAAAGTATTAGCATGGATAGAGGATCGGTTGACTAACAGGAAGCAAAGAGTGGGGATAAATGAGTGCTATTCTAGCTGGCAGTCAGTGACTAGTGGTGTGCCTCAGGGATCGGTGTTGGGACCGCAATTATTTACAATTTATATAGATGACTTGGAGCTGGGGACCACGTGTAGGGTGTCAAAGTTTGCAGATGACACTAAGATGAGTGGCAAAGCAAAGTGTGCAGAGGACTGTGAAACTTTGCAGAGGAACATAGATACATTGAGTGAGTGGGCAAAGGTCTGGCAGATGGAATACAATGTAAATAAATGTGAAGTCATACATTTTGGTAGGAGTGATAGTAAAAAGGATTATTACTTGAATGGTAAAAAGTTGCAGCATGCTGCTATGCAGAGGGACCTGGGTGTCCTTGTGCATGAATCACAGAAGGTAGGTCTGCAGGTACAACAAGTAATTAGGAAGGCAAATGGAATTTTGTCCTTCATTGCTAAAGGGATTGAAATAAAAAGCAGAGAGGTTATGTTGCAGCTGTACAAGGTGCTGGTGAGGCCACACCTGGAGTACTGTGTGCAGTTTTGGTCTCCTTACTTGAGAAAGGATGTACTGGCACTGGAGGGGGCGCAAAGGAGGTTCACTAGGTTGATGCCAGAGTTGAGGGGGTTGGCTTATGAGGAGAGACTGAGTAGATTGGGATTATATTCATTGGAATTCAGAAGATTGAGGGGGGACCTTATAGAAACATATAAAATTATGAAGGGAATAGATAAGATAGAAGTAGAGAGGATGTTTCCACTAGCAGGTGAAGCTAGGACAAGAGGGCATAGCCTCAAGATTACAGGGAGCAGATTTAGGACTGAACTGAGAAGGAATTTCTTCACCCAGAGGGTTGTTATCTGTGGAATTCCTTGCCCAGTGAAATAGTTGACACTACTTCAGTAAACGCTTTTAAAAAAAAGGTAGTTTTTTTGAACAATAAAGGAATTAAGGGATACGGTGAGAACGTGGGTAAGTGGATCTGAGTCCACGAAAGGATCAGCCATGATCTTATTGAATGGTGGAGCAGGCTCGAAGGGCCAGACGGCCAACTCCTGCTCCTAGTTCTTGTGTTCTTTGTGTTCTTGTGAATGGTGTTTTGCAGGCAGTTGGAGATTTTGGTTTTCAGCTGGGGAAAGCTTGCTGAAGAATAGCTTGCTCAGCTTATCTCCACAGTTTCTGAAGCATCCTAGTTGTAATTCCAGTGTCATATCTGATTGTCCTCTTGAAGAGCGACTGGCGGATTTCTAGATACTTTATTTTCTAATCTACGAAGATGTTAGAGACAGTTGCCACCTCTAATGACCTGTGTACATGTGCCAGAATGTTTAATCAACAACCGCCTGAACACTCCACATCTTATCCCTTTGTTTTCTTCAGGAACTTACCATTCCTGTCCAAAAATGATTTTTTAATTCCTGCAAGTAAATCTCTGAAGAGAGAAATCTGTTTTGCTTCCCTTTATCCAGTATGTGTTGTAGGTTATTGAAAGTAATAAACATTTGTATTTTCGTATTACAAAATGTTTGTGTTAACTAATTCTGCATCTTCATTGAAAATGTTTGGGTTTATAATAAATTATTAAGTTTGTGCTTATTAAAGAAATTGAATTGGTAGGTACTTTTATTCTAATTCTACTATAGGGGAAGACTAGGATTGGCCAATTAAATTTATGTTGTGCCCCATGAAGTAGAGGGACAGGAAAAAGACAAAACATTCCTCCCACCATAGTTCTAACAGTGGTTTGAGCACTATTATATAAATGTGTTAGAAAGAACAAACATGTTAAATTCTGAAAATACAGGCAAGACCTTACAGAAGCTGAAAAGACAATCACAAACCAATGGTGTGACTACAGCCCTCGAAAAGAAAGATAAAGAGGACAGACCCAAACAAAGAGCAGAAGAAAAAACAGAAAGAAATAGGTGCATGTCAGGAGTACAGATACGTAACCTATTTTTATCAACAGGTTATGAATTGTGATCACCTGTAAACAAATTTCAAAAGCCAATAGAGGTGAAAAAGCTAAACAATATACAAAGGTAGATGTTTACTAATCAACCTGTTCAGAGGTGTTATTACTCATGTTGAAAGAGGTGGGGTCTGAACCTAAGCCTCCTGGCTTAGAGGTAGGAGAACTATCAATGCACCACAAGAACTCCTCAACATACAAAGATCTCTCAACCTTCAAAAGTACAATCCAAAAATGTGCAGGTTAAGTGGATTTGCCATGTTAAATTTTCCACAGTCCATTTATATAAGACCCAGGAATAAACATATCTCAAGATTTATGCTGCAAGGATCAATCAAATTGCCACGTAAATATGCCACTCTTGATAAATGGGAGCTGAAGGGTAGGAAAGCAAGATATAACAGAAGGGAACATAGTGCAAGAGTGCTTGGAGAAACTGAATGACAACTGGGTAGACTGTCAAATGTAAAATTGCTGAAGTCAATTTTCTGACCAGGAGTCTGCAATATTACCCTGGGAAAATAAAATGCTGGAGGGTGAGAAAGCAATTGCCCATCTAGTGTTATGATTTACTGGGAAGAGTGTGCCAATAATTAAGATCCACTGTCCCATAAGCCACTTTCTAAAGTTCCACAATTAAAACACTGTGATGATCAATTTGCCTTACTGACCGTCTACAACATGAGAAAATCTAACCATCTCTTTTGAAATCAATGATATTATCATTGGTGGATTCTCCCATCAATAATATTCTGAGTGTTAACATGAACCAAAACCTTTAAATAGTCAATACAACTGATATATTTTACAGAACCACCTACAACTACATCACTCTCCCTACAAATATGAAATTATGTCTTTCCAACTCAATTAATTTGGCCCTTGAGTCACATTCACTGGCAGAGGCATTCCAGCAGAGGTCACCAGATATGATTCACATTGACATGGAGGTCACCTACCAACGCTTTCTCACTCAGGTCACATCAGTATTGCTTTCTAGAGTTCCTTTTTCAGTCGGCTAACCAAACACTTGGTTTATGATCTGGTCCTGTGAGATAATACTCTCCGCTCTTTCACATACCTGAGCTATTCGTCGCATTCAGTCCATTCTAACTTGCTTGTACATCATTTACCCAGGGTCTATTGAAATTCTGTCTTTTGTCTTACTGTCAGACATGAAAGTATTCATTTCATAGGGAGTTTTGTTAGTTTCCCATCACACAAATTCAGTGTTCCTCTTTCTGTCTCTGTCTTCTTTATCTTTTTGCTTGCATCTATATGCAGATTACCTTCACCTTCCAACTCTCCAGCTTCTAGCTTTCCTTCCTTGCCCTCTGAATTAAATTCCTTGCCAAAGGTGTTGTTTCCATGTGAAGTGTAACCAGATCATATAGATCAGATTTTTTTTTAATTATCTAAGAAGTATCCTTCATAATTGAACCAAACTCTTAAAAGTCCCTTTCAAGTATTCTTAATAACAATGACAGATTTCACAGATAGTTTTTTAAAATCCTCCTTATAGTGCTTCTGAATCAAAAGTTCTTACACTTGACCCTAGAAGTCAGTCAATGAACATGTTCACAAGAGACTGCCAAAGCATTAATCATATAAGAGCAGAAAATTATTACACAAAAAAAAAGCAAAACCTATATCGCTCTATAAAAAAATGATTTGAAATGGTCTCAGGAATAACATGAAGAAAAAAAATCAACGCATCTTTATTCTTTTCTGGGGCAAGGTTAGCATTGTTGGCTGGAACTGAGGGACTTGTTTGATCAATTTTAGGCGCAGTTAAGAGTCAAACACATTGCTGTGAGTCTGGAGTCACATGTAGGCCAGACTAGTTAAGTATGGCAATGTTCCTTTCTCCAAAGGACATTAGTGAATCACATGGGTCTCTGCAACAATCCATAATAATTTGTGGTCAACCATTATGGATATAGATTCATATTCTACATTTATTAATTGAATTCACATTCTACTATAGTAGGATTCAAACCCATTCCCTGGAGCATTAATCTGGGTCTCTGAATTACCAAACCAGTAAAATTACCACCACGCTACCATCTCCACAATAACAATGCTACAAAATTTCAAACCTCAGTGAAGAGTCATCCCTTCCTCTATAATAAATCTCTGTTCAGTTGGCATGCCTGCTTGTCCGCAAAGATTAGTGTATTCACTCGATACTATTTTTTAAAGCGACCACCTCCACCCTCCGTTCACAGACGTTGGCATCAGCAAAACACCAATCTCGTCACTTCATCATGGCCGGTTTCAGACTATCTGCACTTTGGAGCTTAGCAACACCTACCATTGCAATGTTTCTGCCAGCTCTCGATGAACAGGTACACACGCCCATCTTATCCATCTGCACAGGATGCATTTGAAGTTTCTTAGCTGGCTTTCTTAGAACCCACTCACTTTGCACTTACTTGGATGCTCACAGTATCTCTGCCTTATGTAGCTTTTTAACATATTGTTACTTCAGAACTTGCAGGCTCACAGCATTTAGGCCTTGCCCTGCCTTTTAGTGCAGGCAGAAAGACGGACAGTTTGTCATGGTCGCCAGTACCACACTGACAAGAGAGTGGACATGTTGCTTAATGGCGTCGAGATACATCAATGTCACAACTACAGCATTTGCTAGCAGCTTTCACAGCAAAAACACTGCAAATGCTCCAACCCAACGGCCATATCTGACAGTCTAATGTGGGGTAGCAATCTGAGTGGTCAATCAGGGGTCCTGCTACGTTTAGTCAATGGAATCGTCCGATCTCAGTTCCAGGGTGTTGGCCACAGTCAGTTAGGCGCTTGGGCTGGTCACGGTTCAGGGATCCATGTCTGTACAATCCAGCAATTAGGCCACAGTCAGTCTTTTAGACCAATTAAGACCATTCCAGAGTTTACAGGTAAAGCAAGTCCATGAGCAGTAGAGACATCAGTCAGGCTGCTCTCATTAGTCAGCCTGGGGAGTGAGTCACAGTCAGTCCTGAAGGTTTGTGTAGTAAACGTCAAAGGGATTTATCAGCAGGCCATTCCTTGCTGCATTGAGGAAAGTCATGTGGGGTTTGGAGCCGTTAGGCTGGAATGCATGGGAGAAAAAGATGGGGTGGGGCAATACCGATTGTAAGGATGGGATCTGAAATAAGACAGAAGGACATGGGATACTCTGGATGGGGCAACAACTTTTGCAAGACACCACCAATGGGACAATAGCTGGTGATAGTGGACACAGCTATGGGGGCAGGGGCTGCTAAATTAGTTAAAGATAGTGAAATAAAAGGGCTGGATGGAACTGTGAGAGCCTTAAAGCTAATGTGGTTGAGTGGGACAGTGACACAAAAGTGGCATATGGAGGATTGTTGGAGAATCTTGACTTTTAGGCAGAGCCAGAAAATCACTGTCATGAGTGCAACCTGGATACTGTTCCACCTTCCACTAAATCTCAACTGCACAATAAGGATGAAAAATGGCTGCCAGGACATTCTCAGTGAGAAAAGTAAGTTTATTTTGTTTCCTCTGTGGGAGTGAGGTGCAATTCTGGGTGATGTGAGGCCTTTCAAGGTGCTTTTGCATTAATCAGGCATTCCCATAGATCCTGTGATGACACACATCTAACATGAAGTGTACCTGCATATGCAGCTCACGCATTCACCGATAATGCAAATTACATATTCTGGTCACAAGAAATCACGACAATGCTATTAATCATAACAAATTAAACCAATCAAATTTTTTGAAACAGAGATCACCAAAGGCAAACTTAAAAAAATGTCATTCTTTGATTTGCAAACAAATTCCAAAAGGGCTCATAGCTCCACAAGAGGGCGAAGCTGCTTTCTTCTGAAAAACAAGTGTAGCTACATGAGGGGTAGTAGGTAGTGTAAGTTTTCTGAAGAAGAGTCCAGACCCAAAACATCAGCTTTCCTGTTCCTCTGATGCTACTTGGCCTGTTATGTTCATCCAGCTCTATACCTTGTTATCTCTGTAGCTACATGAGAACTCAGGCCCTTATGTGAAATGATGTGCTTTGTGCAGGGTGGGGGCAAAGAAGTAGTATTGCTTCTATGAACACAAGATCCAAATGTATTTGTGCAGCAAGGTCTGTGTTTCATACATCTACATGAAGTATTCCAACTCGGAGATCCATGTAAAGGCACTTCATGGCCATCCTTCTGGGAGGCTTCCATGTCTTACCATACGATGGCCAGTGTTTTAGTCTCATTTGTGCTTGATGTGATATCAGTGAGAAGGTGATATGTTTCTGAAATTCCCCACATAGGGAGTTTGAGACATCCTAAACGGTTTCAGCAACAGCACACACTGTTATCGGTGTTGCACTAATGCGCATACAGCATTAATGCATTAAACAGAATCAAAGGCATCAGTAAGCTGAAGAAGAGCAAATGCCAAATAGCTCTCACATGAAGAAGCCATGACAGAAGATCCCACTCAAGTTGTGGAGGAGGTATAGAAGACCAACGGTAGACTGACCTTGCTGTCATTTCTTCCAGATCACCAAAACTCAATACAGGCACAGAGTGGGATGCCTGGGATACCACCACAAAACTACCGTCTGACTGCCTGCTGGCACCACACTTTTGTTCACAGTGTAAGACACCAGTAGCATACCAGAACTTCAGGAGATCCAGGGACAGAGGTGAATGTAATGGCTATTATCAAGAAGATGGTGCTGGGGAAGCTGAAAGGTGGATAGGTCACCCGGACTGGATGAACTAAACCCAAGAGTTCTGAAGGAGATAGCTGAGGAGATTGTAGAGGCATTGGTGGCGATCTTTCAGAAATCACTGGAGTCAGGGATGGTCCCAAAGAGCAGGAAAATGGCTAATGTAACACCTTGGTTTTAAAAGGAGGATGGCATAAGACAGGAAATTCTAGGCCTCAATTGTTAATAAGATTTTAGCATCTATTATTAAAGACAAGATTGCAGAGTACTTGGAAGTGCATGGTAAAATAGGGCTAAGTCAGCACAGCTTTGTCAAGAGGAGGTCATGCCTGACAAATCTGTTAGAAATCTTTAAGGAGATAACAAGCGAGTTAGACAAAGGAGAGGCAGTGGATGTGATCTACTTGGATTTCCAGGAGGCCTTTGAGAAGGTGCCGCATAGGAGATTGTTAAATAAGATAAGAGCTCATGGTGTTAAGGGCAAAGATCTGGTGAGTTAAAGGTTTGGCTGACTGGTAGAAGGCAGCGATTGGGAATAAAGGGGTCTTTTTCAGGATGGCAGCCAGTGAGGAGGGGAGCTCTGAAGGGGTCAGTGTTGGAACCATAGCTATTCACTTTATGCATGAACCAGCTGGATGAAGGAACTGAGGGCATTGTTGCTAGGTTTGCAGATGACACAAAGATAGATTGGAGGCACAGGTAATGTTGAGGAAGCAGGGAGGCTGCAGAAAGACTTGGACAGGCTAGGAGAGTGGTCAAAGAAGTGGCACTTGGAATACGAAGTGAGAAAGTGTTAAGTTATGCACTTTGGTAGGAAGAATAGAGGCATAGACTATTTTCCACATGGGGAGAATCTTCGGAAATCTGAAGCACAAAGGGACTGAGGAGTCCTAGTTCATGATTCTCTTTAGGTTAACATGGAGGTTCAGTTGGCAGTTAGGAAGGCAAATGTAATGTTGGCATTCATTTTGAGAGGGTAGCATACAAGAGCAGAGATGTGCTGCTAAGGCTATATAAGGCTCTGGTCAGGCCACATTTCAAATATTGTGAATGGTTTTGGACGCCATATCTAAGGAAAGAAATATTGGCCTTGAAGGAATCCAGAGGGATGATCCTGGGGATGAAGGGCTTGTCGAATGAAGAGAGATTAATGACTCTTGCTATGTACTCAGCGGAGTTTAGCAGGTTGAGGGAGGCTCAGGTTGAAACTTACCGAACATTGAGAGGCTTATGTAGAGTGGACATGGAGAATGTTTCCAACTGTAGGAGAGACTAGGACCCAAGGACACTGCCTCAGAGTGAAGGGATGACCCTTTAGAACAGGGATGACGACGAATTACTTCAGCCAGAGAGTGGTATATCTGTGGAATTCATTGCCACAGAGGGTTGTGGAGGCCAAGTTATTGAGTGTATTTCAGACAGAGATAGATAGGTTTTTGATTAGCAAGGGGATCAGATTTTATGGGGAGAAGGTGGGAAAATGGAGTTGAGAAATGTTAATGTCTGCCTGCATTTCCAGCAGCCACTGGTCACTCTGCTGCACCTGGCCTACAACAGCATCTGCCAACCTATCCATGGAGACAGCAAGATACATGCATGTCAGAGTCAGCACAGTACTAAAAATGTTGGTGAACTCGCCAACGTTTGATTCACAGCTCACCAAGGCTCTCCAAAAAGTCTGGCTGCTGCTCTCGTGTCTGTCTGTGTATTTGCATATAGTTAAAGGATCAACACCATGGTGCGGGGGGGGAGGTTTGAGGGTGTGGCATTTGCTGCCTGGGACTGAGCAGGTGCCTGGTTGCCAGCCTTCCTCCTCCAAGTGTCAGATCTATGGAATGTTTCTCCCTTGATGAGCTACATATGTACCACTGAGGTGTTCACCAGATTTTGCTCCCAAGTCTAATCTAGCTAATGTACACTGCAAAACAGAATTATCTGAAAATAACACAGGGAAAGCTGGAGAAACTCAATAAGTCTGACAGCATCGTGGAGAGAGAAACAGTTAACATATTGAGTTTGGTATGACTCATCTTCAGAACTGGGCTCTTCTTCAGAAATTATCTGAGCAAGTGGAGGATGCAGGAGGCTGCTTTGCTTAAGTGTTTTTTTCTTCAGAGTTGGAGGAGAAGCTGAGGGCCAGAGAGTCCAGTCTTTTCAGGGTGATGCTGTGTGGATGCCAATTGGTTCCTGCATGAGTCGATAGAGGAAATGTGTTGCACAATAGGGGTAGATGCTTGACCATGCTGTGAATACATTCACAGTGCTAAAAATAGGAAAGCAGTGCAGCACGGTACAATGAAAATTACTTGACTATTGGGACATGGATATGTTATCCACAACTTGATTTCGATCCTCTCATGTTCACTCAATTACCTTCTCCTCATGACATATAAATGTCAGCCACCCCAATTCACATCTTTGCCTTTTCACCAACAGTAAGAGAAAGCTTCTCCTACAATGAGACAAAAGGAGGGATTAAGTAAGATGAAAGTAGCTGGAAGACCTAGTGTGGTTTACTGTTGGTGTTGGAAGAGGAAAATCAGGAAAGTATCTCAAGTGAGTGAGTCAGAAGTATAAAAGCCAACAACTCTTTGTAGTTTAGGAGGATGAGGTGAGTGCAAACCATTGAATGAAGAATGCTGCATGCAGTAGTGAGAGTGTTGGCCTTTAACCTTGGTGATGATACTGTGTAGTAGCAGGCTTTAGTGGCATGGTCTCTGCTGGCAGACCTGAGGGAAGAACAGAGCCTGTGTCTCCAGCAGCCTATCTCGCAGGATCTCCAGGTCCCTATTAGTGAAGGAAGGTGCCAATCTTCCTCTCTCATTCACCTGCACTTTGTTGTAAAACATTTTCCACTGTGGTTCCTGGCTTGCAGTGTTTGTACTGGTATGTGGTGTGTTCTGCACATCAGAAAGCCCCTGTAACAGAGGCATGTCCATCTCTCAGAGTGCATATTTCAATGAGAAGATAGTTATGGATGCCAGTTGCATAATTCATGAGGCAAGCTGTATTTAATTGTGTTAAACAAGTTACCAGAAATCACAGTGAGAAGCCCTATATGAAACTTTCCAAAAATCAGAAGATTCAGCCCTATTTTAGCAGTTTTCACCAACATCATCTTTCTTAGGAAGTTAAAATCTATCTCCTCTTCATTAATATATACCACTTATCAAACACAGTTTCATTGCCCCTGGCATATTCGTGATGGGTCTGTCTGTTCATTTCCTCAAACATCTACATTTCTGCCAATAGCCCTTTGGCATTACTCTCATAAGTATTGAGTAAAATCCTCTTAATCACATGAACGTGCTGCTGAGAGAAATGAGTACACCTCCAAAGCCAGCCTGACCTAAACAATTTGCAGGAGCATAACCTTAAGGTTTTTTTTTGCCAATTCCAATCAGTGGCAGTTTTCTTAAAGAAAACAGTGTGTTTTCCCACTGCTCACAAAGGCAAAGTTAAGAGAAGTTCTTTCTGAGTCACCTTCATTTCTCATCAATTCAAGTTTATGTAATTGGAATGCAAACATCTTTTTCAAGTTTTAGAGCTCTCTTTTTTATTTCTGTCCTCTTATTTCTTATCACTTTTCCTAATCACTTTCCTCTCTTACCCATTTTTCTCTTTCAAAGTTAATCTTTATTAGTTCTCTTTAATTGCTGATTCTGGTCAGTTTCACTCAATCACTCATTGAGTCTGTCCTTTCATCTTCAGTCCTAGGGTTTCATAGTCAATTCTTCAAGAATCCAGTCCTTCTTAGCTCCCGAGCTTTTGTTAAAACCCCACATGCTCTGCAACAGTCTGAAAGTTATATTTTCTCAATTTTTTTCAATATTTGAGAGTCAGAAACTCTCTTTTAATCAAAGTTGAAGGCTCAATTGTACTTGTCAATTTCCTTATGCAATATAACAAAGGCAAACATGAGATCTTATTTGCTTAAGTCCTTGAAAGATGTGGCAAGCAATAACCTGTCAGTCATACTATGTGAATCATATTCTTCAGCCAACATCCCAGACTCCTCTATCTTCATGCCATTATGACTGGTCTACATTGGATCAGACCCATTGGAGCTGGTGGTAAAATACAATCAGGAGTGTCTATTTCTAGATCCTTAATGTTGACCCCAGAGTGTATGAAGTGTCATGGCATCAGGTGAAAGACAAATAAATGTCCTGTTGACCACCCCATCGGCCTCCGTCAGCTGGTGAGTCAGTATTCCGCCACGTTGAACATCATTTGGAAAAAGCACAGAAGGTGGCAACATCGCAGAGTATTCTCTGAGTCAGAATGTCTACCACAAACAGTGACTTAAGAACAAACACAAAGTGTATTCCACTATAACCAGTATCTCATGACTTGTAATTTCATTCAATCTGCAATTATTATCAAGCCAGGGAACCAGTGGTTGTTCAATGAAAAGTGTAAGACATGCTCAAAAAGCAGTACCAGACATACATAAGGGCAAAAAGTCAACCTGTTAAAGCTACCACACAGAACGACATGCATGCTAAACAGTGGAAGCAGCGTGAAACAGACAGTACTCACTGATTCTGCAGCCGGAAGATCAGATCTGAATGCTGCAGTTTTTGCCTCAGCCACTTGCGAATGGTGATAGACACGTAAACAACAAATGGGAGAGGAATCACTAACTTTCCTCATTCTTAATGATGGTGAGTTCAGCACATACTACAATAAACAAAGCTGAAGCATTTGCATCCATATTCAGTCAGAAGTGTCCAGTGAAGGATGTATCTTGGCGTCCTCTTGAGGTCCCCAGTATCACAAATGTATCATCCAAGTTAATTCAATCCAAGTAATGTTAAGGAATGACTTAACGCACTAGATATAAAACGTCTAAGGAACCTGACAAAATGTTGGCTGTAGCACTGAAGACGTATGCAACAGAGCTAGCTGCACCCCTAGCCAAACTCTTCAGTGCAGCTACAACACTGGCATCATCCTGACAAAGTATACCATGCAGGTATGCCCGATGCTCCTGAAGCAGGACAAATCCACCCAGGCAATTACTGCTTCCCATCAGTTTTCTTTCAATCATTCAGCAAGCACTGATGGAAAATAACAGAAGTGCTACTATGCAGCACCTAATCAGTTATATGATGCTCACCAATGTTCAGTTTGGGTTTTCAGCTTTGCACTTCAGCACAAACGTGGGCAAAAGAGCTGAATTCTACAGGTAAGCTGCGAGTTACTGCCCTTCACATAAATCTTTCTGTGCACGTTGGGGTAACATACCATTTAGGGGACAGACAATATACAGTATAAACTTTCCACGTATCCTGTCATTGAGCAAGCTAAACAGTGAACCTGAGAGGGATCATTTCTGGTGAGGCTAGAACAATCCCCAAAGCTTTTTACGAAAGATATATTTGTGGAGCTAGAGAAAGCATGAGTCCCAGTGGATCCAAAAAATAGAGTGGGCAGTTAATAGCTCAGGTTCCTCTCACATTTTGCAATCTCCAGCAGGGCTGGTATGTTTGTGAAAATTTGCAACAGGGTGTTTTAAAATTTCAACTTAAATTCTTTCTCTTTGTGCTTAAAAGATGGGATTTTGAAAATTCTTGGCACTGATTCTGTTGGACTACATGCTATACATTTCAACACAGAGCCACAATGCTGATGCTATTACTCATTGCAAGTGTTCTCAAAAGTATTGGCATCTTAATAAATTTTCCTGATAGCTTTCCTCTGCTTAGAGATGGCAGTGTCTTGAAGATTAGTCAGTTAACAATATGATACTCTTAAAGTGTGTAAGAAACAGCTGCAGGGAAAATTGTTAAAACCACATAAGATATCCATTTCATGATACAAATCATCTGGGGACAAAAATTAATTTCTGCACATTCTTGACCATGGGTGTAGTTTTCTTTTTATCTGGCCATGCCATTTCCCATTGAGGCATGCAGTATGTGGCATGTGCTTTCTTGTCATTCCTAAGGTTGTGGTGTTCAGTCACAAGGAACTCATGTTGCTGGGTATCTACATATTCTACAAGGGACCAGGCAGTATGTGAAAACCAGCTCATGTTTCAGCTATCCTCCAGTTTCAAGTGCAGCTGGAAATGCAATTGACTGCAAGTAGAAGGCGAACAAATGGAGCAGCAGGGAGGAGTGACAGCTCCAGTTTTATGGAAGGGGAACTAGAGCTGCATGGGAGGAAGGAAGTCACATTCTCATGGGAGAAGTTCTCAAAGAGCCCCTTCCAAAGTGGATGAACACAGATTGTCAAGAAAGTCAATCCACAGCATCTGTTCCTGAGGACCTGGCAGCAGTGGTGTGAATATTTGAATGACCTCACACTGATGGTCAGGGTCAGTGAATGCATTTTCACATAAAATCTCATATGCACCACACCCCCAACATCTCATGTTGCTCACTGTACTACAACCTCATCATTGATGCAGCAACTGTCCCAATCATACATATCTCAGTCCATATATTCAAACTCTCAACCACAAACTTAGACAACCTCCAATAGTGCCAAACTCACACCAAACTGTTAAAATAGTAACATATTTCCAGCTATTCGGCTATGGCAAGTACACCATCCACATATAGTGCACATAATCACCAACATGCTTCCTTCTCTTGTCAGATGAAGTCGTAGACTTTCTAAGGTGGCAGAGAACCATCGAGACAAATCCTAAACCCCACCTCGACGGCCAGCTCCAGTGGAGGACATTTTATTCACTGTCACCAAGAACATTCAGAATAAGTTCCTGTCATATGCCCTTTCTCAATTTCCACAACATCTTCATCCTTTTATGCAGCATGAAGCACAGGTAAATGATGGTGCAACCATTGACCTCTTACTTTATGCACACATTTTCTTCTTTTACATCTTAGTTACTCTTCTGGATTTATTTACATCCATTAAGGCTATTCTGGCTTTCTGTACAATAATCTAATCAGTTCCATTTCTTCATTCTACCCACTTAACCCTAAACATTTATTTCTTTAAAAAGTGCCTATCCAATTTCTTTTTGCAATCAGTGAGCATCCCCACTTCCATCAGCCTTGTTGGTAGCAATTCATTTCATTAGCACCTTCTACACGAGAAAGGTTCTACTTCACCATCCCCCTCGCAATATCTTCTGCCCCAAACCATAAATCTCTTTCCCCAATTCTTGTCCTATCAACAAGCAGGAACAGTTTTTCTTTGTCTAGCTTATCTAAGCCTGTCCTAACTTTGTAAACTATCAAATCTCCCTTAATCACCTTTAACCCAAGGAGAATAGCCCTAGCATTCATCACCTCCACTATTTCTGTTTCCACAGATATTTTGCCACTTTTCACCTCCTTGGTACACACTGGTTTAAAATTTTAGTCAAATATTCAAGCTTTACACTGCTCCTCTGAGTATACAATCACTTCTGTGTTCCTAATCGGATCAATTTTGCCTCTTGTTACCTGCTTAAGGTATAAGCCAATTGAAGATTTTGAGAAAGGCCTTTTAAGTTATATGCCATTGTATTGATCCCAGCTGATTGAAATACTGGACAAGACAGATCACAGAATGAAAGCTGGGTTGTTAGACATGAAGTTTTATTTTTGTGATTTGTTTGCGGTGATGATAGTCACTGTATATATCTGCAGTTTGTTGTTCATGAAGTTTTAACAAAATAACATCAAAGTTTATTACACAGAAAGTAAAAGACACAAACTGTGTTACACTATACTAGAATGGTCTTGTTACAATGATATGAAAGAAAGAATCAATACCGTTACCTTCTAAAAGAACCTTAAAGACATTCAAACCTCAGTGAAGATTTTACAATTTTATGGCTCCTTGCTCAGCTGGCTACACAGTAATCATTTTCTTTTCAGCAAATTTCTGAGTTCGCGCAAGTTATTTTCTTTAGTTCATGTCCTTTCCTGAGATCCCTAAACTGCTGACACAGTCACATTATTTAGCATGGGTTCCTTAAATTCATGTCTAACACAACTTTCTGGTTATGGAGTTTTCTTTAGGCAACTCAGGACTTACTTTCCCATCCCTGAGTACTTTGGAAACAGCATTAAACAGCACTTCTGCTGTGAAGAACTCCTCTCTAACTGAAACCTTACTGTTTCTGAATGTTGGAGCAAATTACTGAAGATGCTGGAATCTGTCCTGAAAACATCAAATGCTGGAGTTCACAGCGGGTCAGGCAGCATCCATGGAGAGAAAGCAAGCTAATGTTTTGTGTCTAGTTGACTCTTCCTCAGATCTGAAGTGATGTGGAGGGTACAGCATTTATGCTATAGTTGGAGGGTCAGGGATGGTGGGGGTAGAGTGCTGGTGGAGAAAAGATGTTGATATGTCAGATTGAGTGATCTGAATGTGATAATGGTGCGTCTAACTGCCAGACTTGAAAGAACAGACAGTCCCCTGTGGTGGAGGGAGGGAAGAGAGGGCATGGTGTTAGAGAGTGTAACAAGTAAAGCTAAAAGAAAGGGAAGCAATGGGAGTTGGTTCACAATTTGAAGGTGTAGAACTCAACATTAAGTCCAGAAGGTTGTAAAGTGCGCCATCTGAAGATGAGATGTTGCTCCTCCAGTTTGCGCTGTGATTCACTGGAGCACTCCACCATGCCAAGATCAGACAATTTGGCACATGAGCAGGATGCTGTGTTAAAATGATCAGCTACGGGAAGGTTGGGGTCATGCTTGTGCACAGACCGGAGGTGTTCAGCAAAGCAGTCATCCAGTCTGCTTTTGGTTTCTCCATTGTAGAATAGGCCACATTGGGTGTAGCGAATACAGTACATAAGATCGGAGGAGGTGAAGGTGAAATGCTGCTTCACATGGAAAGACTGTTTAGGCCCTTGGACAGTGAGCAGGGAGGAGGTGAAGAGGCAGGTGTTGCACCTTCGGTGGTTACATGGGAAGGTGCTGTGGGGAGGGGCTGGTGTTAGTGGTCGAGGAATGGACTAGAGGGTCCTGGAGGGAATAATCCCTGTGAAATGCAGATGGGGAAGTGTGGCGAAGATATGTTTGGTGGTGGTGTTCTGCTGGAGTGGTCTGAAATGGTGGGTAATGATGTTTTGAATGCGGAGTCTGATGGGATGAAAAGTGAGTACAAGAGGGACCCGATCACATTGTTGTGAGTGATGGGAAAGGAGCAAGAACAGAAACACGGGTGATAGGTCAGATGCAGTTGAGGGCCCTGTCAACCACAGTGGGCAGGAAACCACAGCTACGGAAGAAGGAAGCTGTGTCAGCAACGCCGTTTTGGAAGATGGCAACATCCGAACAGATGTGACGTAGGCGAAGGAACTTGGAGAATGGGATGGTGTTCTTGCAGGACGTGGGGTGGGAAGAGCTGTACTCCACATCCTGCAAGGACTCTATCCCAGTCTCCCAGTTCCTTCGCCTAAGTCACATCTGTTCGAATATTACCACCTTTCAAAACAGCCGGGGTTAACGGTGCACAATGCTACTAACGCATTGTGTAGGAATAGCGATGAGGACTTGTGGGAGATAGGTAGTCAGTTGAATAGCAGGATCTTTAGGGTTATAATCTTGGAATTACTCCCTGTGCAAGTGTTAGTGAGGCGAGGAATAGGAAGCTTGTGCACTTAAATATATGCTAAAAAGCTGGTGTAGGAGGGAGGGCTTCAGGTATGTAGATCATTGGGATGTTTTCCAGGGTAGATGGCACCTGTACAAGAAGGATGGTAAACTGGAGGGGCACCAACATCCTGCAGTATCACTCAGGAGGGTTTAACTAGTATGGTAGGGGCCAGGAATCAGAGCAGTAGGTCACCAAGTGAAATGAGTGAGGAAGGGTTGGAGACTAAAGCTAGTAAGACGAATAGGAAAAGCTGAAGGGGGGAGGTTACTGGACATGGGATCTGGCGATCTGAAATATTCTTGTTTTAATGCGCAGAGTAAGACAGGTAATGCAGATGAACTTAGAGCTTGGATTAGTACCTATAACTTTGGCGTAGCTATTACAGAGACTTGTTTGAGACAGGGACAAAACTGGCAGCTTAACATCATAGGAATTAAATGTTTCAGGTGTGATAGAGAGGGATATACAAGAAGTGGGGAGTTACTTTACTGATTACGGACACCATCACAGCCGTACTGAGTGAAAACACCTTGGAGGGTTCATCCAGTGAGGCTGTATGAGTAGAGCTCAGGAATAGTGTAAGATTGAGCAAAAACCCCTATCATTTAAAATACTGGACCAAAACCCTGGACTTTTAACAAAACCCTGGGCTTTAAACTGAACTCTTAAAATAAAAAAAAGGCAGCTGGGCTATGCTCTGGGGAAATATACAGTCACAGAGGCAGCTGCCTGGAACCGTTGTTCAGTTAGAAAATCCAATTCACACCTCAACTCTAAAAGAACAATTAACCAGATCTCGGAAACCAACTTAACTCAGGCATTATGGAGCCTTTACAGATACCAAGCCATCCAACTTCAACTAATATTCATTCGCAGAAATACCGGACATTCCATCCAATCAAAATACATTTACACCTCCTCTTAACTATCTAGAAGCCAATTCACCTCCCAGGGGGGCAACAGTAACACAATGGGAAGCGCAGAATTGGCGTGAAGATAAGAGACCTGCAATCTCACCTGAGAGAGCAATCTGCCCCAAAAACCACCTCCACAGCTACCACCAGGAGAAGGACTGCAGAGAGCTACCACCCCAAGAGTGATCCCTACAGCCATCCCCAACCACTGGCAACCAACCATGACCTGTAGATCTGACAACCGGGGAGGCGAAGGCCAAGTGGTATTATCGCTGGACTGTTAATCCAGAGACCCAGATAATGTCCCGGGCACCCGGGCTTGAATCCCGCCATGGCAGATGGTGGAATTTGAACTCAGTAAATATCTGGAATTAAGAGTCTAATGATGACCATGAATCCATTGTCGATTGTTGGAAAAACCCATCTGGTTCACTGATGTCCTTTAGGGAAGGAAACTGCCATCCTTACCTGGTCTGGCCTACATGTGACTCCAGACCCACAGCAGTGTGGTTGACTCTGAACTGCCCTCTGGGGCAATTTGTGTGTCAATTTTACTGTTTTGTATATGCCTTTTATTTCTTGTAATATACTCACTTGTTGTATTCAATAAATGCAGAGATTCTTTGCCCTGAAACACTTCTCTACTGCCTTCTTCATTTCACATTCTAAATAAGTCCAGTGTCTAGAACCAGGGATCTGGGGGTGATCCAAACCATCTAAAAACATCAGAGATAGTAAGAACTGCCGATGCTGGAGTCAGAGATAACACAGTGTGGAGCTGGAGGAACACAGCAGGCCAGGCAGCATCAGAGGAGCAGGAAAGCTGACATTTCGGGTCGGGACCCCTCTTCAGAAAAGAACCTAAAAACATCAGCGGTTTTACTGATCACAAACCAGAATCCCTACAATAGGAAGAGTGCAATCACTTTGATGGGTTTGTACTACAGCCCTGCCAACATCCAGTGAGAGGTATAGGAACAGATGTATCGACAGATTATGGAAAAATGTAAAAACAACAGGGTTGTTTTAGTGGGTGATTTTGAATTCCCCTACATTGACTGGGACTCCCTTAGTGCCAGGGGCTTGGATAGTGGGGAGAATGTGTTAGGTGTGTCCAGGACACCTTCTTCAAGTAAAATGTAAGTAGTCTCACTAAGGAAGGGGCCATACTAGACCTGGTACGGGGGAATGAACGCAGCCAGGCAGTTGAAATTTCAGTGGGAGAGCATTTTGGGCACAGTGACTATAATTCTGTAAGTTTTAAGTTGATTATGGAAAAGGATAGGCGTAGTCCTTGGGTGAAAGTACTAAACTGGGGCAGACTAACTACCACAATATTAGGCAGGAACTGGAGAATGTAGATTGGATGTGGCTGTTTAAGGTAGAATCTACATTTGTCACACAGGAATCTTTTAAAGGCCAGTTGGTTAGAGTTTAGGAGCAGCATTTTCCTGTGAAAAAAAAGGCTAAGGATGGCAAAATTCAAGAATCTTGGATGACAAGAGAAATTGCGAGTGTAGTCAAAAAGAAAGAGGTGGCATACGTAACATTTAGGAAACTGGAGACAGACAGAGCCCTTGAAGAATATGAAGACAGTAGGAAAGAACTTAAGGAGTTAAGAGGACTAAAAGGAGCCATGAAATGTCCTTGGCAAACAGAGTTAAGGAAAATCCCAAAGTATTTTATATGTAGATAAGGAGCAAGAGGGTAACTAGCAAAAGGGTATGTCCACTCAAGTACAAAGGAAGGAATTTATGCATGAAGCAAGAGGAAAGTGATAAGATCTTTAATGAATACTTTGCATCAGTATTCATAAAGGAGAAGGACATGGGGGTGGACGATGAGTCTACAGAAGGGTGTGTTAATGTTCTAGGGCATGTTGCTATAAAAGAGGAGGAGGTATTGGGTGTTCTAAAAAAGTAGACAAGTCCCCAGGATCTGATGGCATCTATCTCAGAATTCTGAGGGAAGTGAGGGAGGAAATTGCTGGGGCCTTGCATGAAATCTTTGTATCCTCTTCAGTCACAGGAGAGATCCCAGAGGACTGGAGAATAACCAAATTTGGTCCTTTGTTTAAGAAGGGAAACGGGATAACCCAGGAAATTACAGGCCAGTGGGCATTATGTCAGAAGTAGGGAAATAATTGGAGAAGATCCCTAGGGACAGAATTTATTCACTTTTAAAACAGTATGGAATTATTACGTGTAAACAGTTTGTCTTTGCGCAATAGAGATTGTATCTCACAAACTTGATTTAGATTTTTGAGGAGGTGACAAAGACGATTGATGAATGTATGGCGGTGGATGTTGTCTATATGGACTTCAGCAAGGTCTTTGACAAGGTCCCTCATGGCAGGCTGATACAAAAGTCACACGCAGTGAACTGGTGAGATGCATATCGAACTGGTTAAGTCTTAGAAGACAGAGAGTAGGAGTGAAAGGGTATTTTTCTGACTAGAGATTTGTGATCAGTGGTATTCTGCAGAAGTGACCCCTGTTGCTTGTAATATATAAATGATTTGGTAGAGAATGTAGCTGGTCTGATTAGTAAGTTTGAGGATGACACAAAAATTGCGGGAGCTGCAGATAGTAAGGAGGAATGCCAGAGAATACAGCAGGATATAGATAGACTGGAGACTTGAGTGGAAAAATTGCAGATGGAATTTAATCTGGACAAATGTGAGTTGTTGCATTTTGGAAGGTCTAATGCAGGAGGGAAGCATACAGTAAATGGCAGAACACTTAGTAGCATTAACGTACAAAGGGATCTAGGCATGCAGGTCCACATTTCCCTGAAAATGGCAACACAAGTGGATAGGGTGGTGGTCAAGAAGGCAGAAAGCATGCTTACCTTCATCGGTCAGGGCATCAAATTTAAAATTGGCAAGTCATGTTGCAATTGTATAGAACTTTAGTTAGACCTCATATAGAATATTGCTTACAGTTCTGATCACCATACTACGAGAAAGATGCAGCGGCTTTGGAGAGAGTACAGAAAAAGTTTACCAGGATGTTGCCTGGTTTGGAGGGAATTTACTATGAGGAGAGGTTAGACAAACTTTATTTTCTCTTGAACATCACGGGCTGAAGGGTGATCTAATAGATATTTACAAAATTATGAGAGGCATGGATAGAATGGATAATCAGAGTCTTTTTCCCATGATAGAAATGTCAATTACTAGGGGACATAGGTTTGAGGTAAAAGGGGGAAAGTTTAAAGGGGATGTGAGAGGCAAGTTTTTTTACACAGAAGGTGGTAAGTGCCTGGAATGCACTGCCAGAGGAGGTGGTAGAAGCAGATACAACAGCAATGCTTAAGAGGCATCTTTACAGATACATGAATTGCAAGGAATAGAGGGACATGGATCACATAGTGGCAAAAGGCTACTAGTTTAGAAAGCTGTCACGTGTCACCACAAGCTTAGTGGGCCAAAGGCCTGTTCCTGTGTTGTACTGTTCTTTTTTCTTTGTTTTTTGAAGTACAGAAATGCCGGCGAATATCAGTGAGATGTAATAAATATCTATTGGCTATTTCAATACCATTTTGCCTGTGTCCTAATTTATGTTAAATTTGCATTTCTGTAAAGATGGTAAAGATGCCCTGCTGGAGATAAAACACATATTGGAAATCATCTGAATGTTTCGCTGACTTCTTTTTAACTATATGTGCAGGTCCAGATTCCCTCAGGACATATGTGGAATAGCAGCTCTCTTTAAATTTGTCATTAGCATGCATGCTTTATTGTAGATTAACGCAGACAATTTGAAAATTGAGGGATTTGGAATCAGAGTAGCAGCCTGCACTGCCAGGGAAATGACATCTCCAAGTTTCAGGGAGTCCAGAAACATAATAGGACGCATTAACTCTCCTCATGTTGCAGCCTTGGAGCTATCACAAAGGGAAGAATTCCCTGCACTGTTGAATAAGGCATTGATGATCTTTTGCAGGCTTGAGTGGCTTTCTGTTGGGACTGAGTACGTATTCATGCCAGTACGAAGACTGTCAACAGACTGATCACTACCAAAATAATCTTTGCCTGATGGACCTGTTTCAAAGATAACAAGGTGTAGAGCTGGATGAACACAGCAGGCCAAGCAGCATCAGAGGAGCAGGAAAGCTGACGTTTCGGGCCTAGAACCTTCTTCAGAAATGGGGGAGGGGAAGGGGGTTCTGAAATAAATAGGGAGAGAGGGGGAGGCGGATAGAAGATGGATAGAGGAGCAGATAGGTGGAGAGGAGACAGACAGGTCAAAGAGGCGGGGATGGAGCCAGTAAAGGTGAGTGTAGGTGGGGAGTTAGGGAGGGGATAGGTCAGTCCAGGAAGGACAGACAGGTCAAGTGGGCAGGATGAGGTTAGTAGATAGGAGATGGGGGTGGGCTTGAGGTGGGAGGAGGGGATAGGTGGGAGGAAGGACAGGTTAGGGAGGCGGGGATGAGCTGGGCTGGTTTTGGGATGCGGTAGGGGGAGGGGAGATTTTGAAGCTTGTGAAGTCTACATTGATACCATTGGTCTGCAGGGTTCCCAAGCGGAATATGAGTTGCTGTTCCTGCAACCTTCGGGTGGCATCGTTGTGGCACTGCAGGAGGCCCAGGATGGACATGTCATCTGCGGAATGGGAGGGGGAGTTGAAATGGTTCGCGACTGGGAGGTGCAGTTGTTTATTGTGAACCGAGCGTAGGTGTTCTGCAAAGCGGTCCCCAAGCCTCCACTTGGTTTCCCCGATGTAGAGGAGGCCATAACGGGAACAGCAGATGCAGTGTACCACATTAGCAGATGTGCAGGTGAACATCTGCTTGATGTGGAAAGTCTTCATGGGGCCTGGGATGGGGGTGAGGGGGGAGGCGTAGGGGCAGGTGTAGCACTTCCTGCGGTTGCAGGGAAAAGTGCCGGGTGAGGTGGGGCTGGAGGGGAGCGTGTAACGGACAAGGGAGTCACGGACATAGAGCAGTTTTTCCGCCGCCTCCAAGCTTACGTCTTCAACCGTGAGCCTAACCCTCCCTCCACTGACCCCTTCTCCTGCCTCCAACACACCCCCTCCTCCTGGACACCACCCCAAGGCCTCCTACCCTCCCTCGACCTCTTCATCTCCAACTGCCGTCGAGACATCAATCGCCTCAACCTCTCCACCCCTCTCACCGACTTCAACCTCTCCCCCGCAGAACGTGCAGCCCTCCACTCCAATCCCAACTTCACCATAAAACCCGCGGACAAGGGAGGCGCAGTTGTACTATGGCGCACTGACCTCTACATCGTCGAGGCCAGGCGCCAACTCTCCGACTCCTCCTCCTACCACCCCCTTGATCATGATCCCACCCCCGAGCACCAAACCATCATCTCCCAAACCATCCACAACCTCATCACTTCAGGTGACCTCCCACCCACAGCCTCCAACCTCATTGTTCCCCAACCTCGCACTGCCCGCTTCTATCTCCTTCCCAAAATCCACAAATCTGACTGCCCTGGTCGACCCATTGTCTCCACCTGCTGCTGCCCCACTGAACTTATCTCCACCTATCTGGACTCCATTTTCTCCCCCTTGGTCCAGGAACTCCCTACCTATGTCCGTGACACCACCCACACCCTCCACCTCCTCCAGAACTTCCAATTCCCCGGTCCCCAACACCTCATCTTTACCATGGACATCCAGTCCCTATACACCTGCATTCCCCATACAGATGGCCTAAAGGCCCTCCGCTTCTTCCTGTCCCGCAGGCCCAACCAGTCCCCCTTCACTGACACCCTCATCCGCTTAGCCGAACTCGTCCTCACCCTCAACAACTTCTCTTTCAATTCCTCCCACTTCCTACAGACAAAGGGGGTGGCCATGGGTACCCTCATGGGCCCAAGCTATGCCTGCCTCTTTGTAGATTACATGGAACAATCCCTCTTCCGTACCTACACTGGCCCTAAACCCCACCTCTTCCTCCGTTACATTGATGACTGTATCGGCGCCGCCTCGTGCTCCCACGAGGAGCTCGAACAGTTCATCCACTTCACCAACACCTTCCACCCCAACCTTAAGTTTACCTGGACCATCTCTAACACCTCTCTCTCCTTCCTGGACCTCTCCGTCTCCATCTCCGGCAACCACCTAGAAACCGATATCCATTTCAAGCCCACCGACTCCCACAGCTACCTAGAATACACCTCCTCCCACCCACCTTCCTGCAAAAATGCCATCCCCTATTCCCAATTCCTTCACCTCCGCCGCATCTGCTCCCAGGATGAGGCATTCACTCCCGTACATCTCAGATGTCCTCGTTTTTCAAGGACTGCAACTTCTCCCCCTCAGTGGTCGAGAACGCCCTCAACCGTGTCTCCCGCATTTCCCCCAACTCATCCCTCACACCCCCTCCCCACAGTAACAACAAAAACAGAATCCCCCTCGTCCTCACGTACCACCCCACCAACCTCCGGATCCAACGCATCATCCTCCGACACTTCCACCATCTGCAATCCGACCCCACCACCAAAGACATTTTTCCCTCCCCACCCTTATCTGCTTTCCGGAGGAACCACTCTCTCCTTGACTCCTTTGTCCACTCCACACTCCCCTTTAGCACTTTTCCCTGCAACCGCAGGAAGTGCTACACCTGCCCTACACCTCCCCCCTCACCCCCATCTCAGGCCCCAAAAAGACTTTCCACATCAAGCAGATGTTCACCTGCACATCTGCTAATGTGGTATACTGCATCCGCTGTTCCCATTGTGGCCTCCTTTACATCGGGGAAACCAAGTGCAGGCTTGGGGACTGCTTTGCTGAACACCTACGCTCGGTTCGCACTAAACAACTGCACCTCCCAGTCGCGAACCATTTCAATTCCCTCTCCCATTCTGCAGACGACATGTCCATCCTGGGCCTCCTGCAGTGCCACAACGATGCTACCCGAAGGTTGCAGGAACAGCAGCTCATATTCCGCTTGGGAACCCTGCAGACCAATGGTATCAATGTGGACTTCACAAGCTTCAAAATCTCCCCTCTCCCTACCACATCCCAAAATCAGCCCAGCTCGTCCCCGCCTCCCTAACCTGTCCTTCCTCCCACCTATCCCCTCCTCCCACCTCAAGCCCCACCCCCATCTCCTACCTACTAACCTCATCCCACCCCCTTGACCTGTCCGTCCTCCCTGGACTGACCTATTCCCTCCCTAACTCCCCACCTACACTCACCTTTACTGGCTCCATCCCCGCCTCTTTGACCTGTCTGTCTCTTCTCCACCTATCTTCTCCTCTATCCATCTTCTATCCGCCTCCCCCTTTCTCCCTATTTATTTCAGAACCCCCTTCCCCTCCCCCATTTCTGAAGAAGGATCTAGGCCCGAAACGTCAGCCTTCCTGCTCCTCTGATGCTGCTTGGCCTGCTGTGTTCATCCAGCTCTACACCTTGTTATCTCAGATTCTCCAGCATCTGCCGTTCCTACTATCTCTGGACTTGTTTCAAATGTTGATTTCAAAGAAAAGGGAACTGAAAGAATTTGATAGATATGAGCAGAATCATCCGACTGTTCTTTCGTACACAGTGCTAAATTGTTTTGCCTTTGTCGTCCAGAGTGAAATTTCATTGCGTGCTGGAAGCCCGAGTTTGCTCTTCTTATTTCCCATGATGAGTTCCTGTAACTGGTCAGGCCATTCTTCAATTTGAACAGGGGAGGTGCTGCCTTCCATAGCAAGAGATGAAATCAGATGATGAATCACCTTACGCTGCAATTGCTTAACTTCCAGAAAAACCCAGAAACAGGTTGGCAGTTTGCTTGCTTCTATAGTTACAGAAAAATAATTTTTGAGATGGAGTGAATTAATATTGCAAGCACAAACATTCAATTATATCAAGAGATTGGAGTAACATTTGTATGACTAATGACAACACTAGTTAATGTTGACATGATAAAATGTTGAAAAATGCCTGCTCTTTTCCAGTGCAGTTTATTAACAAAAATAAATTAATTTGTTGGTTGAAATAAACACATTAAAATGCAAAAAGGACATGGAGTACAAGTAACATTAGGCTTTGAATCTTTGCACAGATTCGAATAAAAGTGCCTTGGAAAACTTTAAACCCACGTTTACACTTAAGCAATAAGAACTGAATGGTAGGAAATACTCAACAAGTCTGACAGCATAAGACCATAAAACATAGGAGCAGAAAATAGGCCATTCGGCCCATCGAGTCTGCTCCGCCATTCAATCATGGCTGATAAGTTCCTCAACCCCATTCCCCCGCTTTCTCCCCGAAACCCTTGATCCCCTTAATAATCAAGAACCTATCTATCTCAGTCTCCACAGCCTTCTGTAGCAGTGAATTCCATAGATTCACCACTCTCTGGCTGAAGAAGTTTCTCCTTATCTCCATTCTAATAGGCTTTCCCTTTCCTCTAAGGCTGTGCCCTCGGGTCCTCGTATTTCCTACAAATGAAAACAAGTTCCCAACATCCACTCTGTCCAGGCCATTCAGTATTCTGTAAGTCTCAATTAAATCCCCCTCATGCTTCTAAACTCCAATGAGTATAGTCCCAGAGTCCTCAAATGTTCCTCATATGTTAAGCTTTTCATTCCTGGGACTATTCTTGTGAACCTCCTCTGAACCTGCTCCAGGGCCAATACATCCTTCCTGAGATATGGGGCCCAAAACTGCGCATAACACTCCAAATGTGACCTGACCAGAGCCTTATAAAGCCTCAGGAGTACATCCCTGCTTTTATATTCAAGTCCTCTCAAAATAAATGCCAACATTGTATTTGCCTTCCTGACTATTGACTCTGCAAGTTTACCTTGAGGGAATCCTGGACTAGAACTCCCAAGTCTCTTTGCACTTCAGACTTCTGAATTTTCTGTCCATTTAGAAAATAGTCCATGCTTTTGTTCTTCTTACCAAAGTGCATGACCTCACACTTTCCCACGTTGTACTCCATCTGCCACTTCTTTGCCCACTCTCCTACCCTGTCCAAATCCTTCTCCAGCCACCCCTCCTCCTCAATATTACCTGTCCCTCCACCTGTCTTTGTATCGTCTGCAAACTTAGCCAGAATGCCCACAGTTCCTTCATCGAGATCATTAACGTATAAAGTGAAAAGTTGTGGTCCCAAAACTAACCCTTGCGGAACACCACTTGTCACTGGCTGCCATCCTGAGAAAGACCCTTCTATCCCCACTCTCTGCTTTCTGCCAGACAGCCAATCTTCTATCCACGCTAACACCTTGCCTCTAACACCATGGGCCCTTATCTTACTCAGCAGCCTCCTGTGTGGCACCTTGTCAAAGGCCTTCTTGAAGTCCAGGTAGATAACATCCATTGGCTCTTGTTGGTCTACCCTGTTCATTACTTCCTCAAAGAATTCTAGCAGATTTGTCAGGCATGACCTCCCCTTGATGAAACCATGCTGACTTTGCCCTATTTTACCATACACTTCCAAATATTCAGAAATCTCATCCTTTACAATGGACTCAAAATCTTACCCACGACCGAGGTTAGGCTAATCAGCCTGTAATTTTCCATCTTTTGCCTTATTCTCTTTTTAAAAAGGAGCGTCACGTTAGCGATTTTCCAGTCCTCTGGGACCTTCCCTGACTCTAGTGATTCCTGAAAGATCACCACTAATGCTTCCACTATCTCTTCAGCTATCTCCTTTAGAACTCTGGGGTGTAGTCCATCTGATCCAGGTGATTTATCCACCTCCAGGCCAATCAGTTTTACTAGCACCTTTTCCTTGGTGTGGTGTGGGAAAGCAGACTTCTTCAGAACTGAAGGAGAGTAAAAATGTGCGCAATTATTTTCAGTTGAAAGGCAGGGGAAGAACAAAAGACAAGGTCTGGGATAGTATACAGGGTGGAAATTAAATAAAAAAGATTTAATGCAACAAGAGATAAGAGGGGGGATGGTTGTGATGAAATTGTCCAGAGTGAATACAATTGGCAAAATAACAAATATCTGTATCCAAAAAGCAAATTGTATGAGAAACAAGATTGAAACCAGCACATGGCAACAATAAAACAGAATCAAAGTAAGGAACAGAGGTCATAGTCTGAATTTGAACAAAATATTGAATCCAGAAGCTATAAAGTGCTTAATTAAAAGCTGAATCACTGTTCCTCAAGCTTCTGTTGAGCTTCACAGAAACTGTCCAACAGGTCAAGGATGGAAATGCGAACATGGAAGCAAGCTGCTCAAGTAAAATAGCAAACAAACCATACTGTTGGGACCAGGCTTGTGGACTGAGTGGATGTGCTCTGAGCCATTCAATCTCTCAGTCTTCCTAGTGTACCAGAATGATTCCTGGGTTGGAATGCTTTTCCAATGAGCAGACGTTGTGTCAACCGGGTCTTTATTCACGGGAGGTTAGGAAAATAAGAAGGGATCTCATTGAGATATATAAAATGTTGACACTAAACAAAAAATCAAAAACAGAAACAAAAATTGCTGGAAAAACTTGGCAGGTCTGGTAGCATCTGCGGAGAGAAAATAGAGTGGACATTTTGGGTTCAGACCCTTTGACTTTTTCAGCAATTTCTGTTTCTTTTTTATGTGTATATACAATCCTGGCAGGGTTAGACAGATTAAATGCAGGGATTAATGTTTCCTACTCAGGACATCCAGAACAAGAGTTCACAGCCTCAGGATAAACATGGCAGGCCATTTCAGACTAAGATGAGGAGAGATTTCTTCACTCAGAAAGTGTGAACCTGTGGATTCCTGTACCACAAAAGATTGTAGAGGCAAAGTCACTGGATATATTTGGGAAAGAATTAGATTTCTAGAAGCTACAAGTTTTCAAGGGCTATGGGGAGAGAGCAGAAGTAAGGAATTGAGATAGAGTGTCAGGTATGATCATGTTGAATGGCAGAGCAGGCACAATGGGCCAAATGGCCTGCTGTACTCCTACTTTCTATATTTCTAGAAGAGACCACCTTGTGAGCAGTCACTACAATAAGTTAAATTTAAATATGTATGAATAAGTAGACGCTTCAGCTGGAAGAAATATTTGGATCTTGGACATAAAGAGGGAAGATGGAGGTAAAGGGAAGCTGTGACTCTTCCTTTAATTACATGGGAAAGTGCTGTTGTGTTGGAGATGAGTGAAGAGTGGATCAGGGTATTGCAAAGGGAACAGTCCTTTGCAATGTAGAAAATAGAGGAAAGGAAAAAATGTGCTTGGTGTTGGCATCACAGTAGAGGTGATCACTCTACTGCAGGTACCTCCAGTGTGGTTCACACAGCTGAAGCTTGTTTGAGCAGCCCAGTTGTTTGCTCTATGATATTTTCCATAGTAGCATGGCTTTTGTTGTATGCATTCCGCTCACATATAGGTGAATCATGAGCCATGTGGTTGGCAGGTAATCCTTGTCTCAAAATACCTACTTTGCAGATGGCGCAGTGATTAGCGCAAAATGAAGGCATCGTATGCTGCCAGGATGTCAGGCATTGACCTGTGTGATTCACTGCCTATGGTCACACACCACCTGGACGTAGAGGGAGTACAATTGCTTCCAGTTGCAGTTATCTTTCCTTCCTGCTTTAAACCCATGTGAAGCCGTGAGAGTTTAAGAGAGGGTGTTGCTGGATTATTCAACTCAAAAATGGCAGCACTGACATCGAATCAGTGCTCCTAAAATGGTGCTGTCTTGCACAAGTCGTGAGCATATGCACTTCAGAAGCATTTTGGACAGGAATGGCAACTGTATCACATGTGTTTCACAAAAAAAAAGTTACATCCTAAATATAAATTGCAATTGTAAGTTAGTGAATCAACTCAGAGTGCCATTTCGGTACAGAAATAAATTGAACAGCACAGCACTTTATGCAATGTTAATTTTTAATTTTTACAAATGTTATGAATAAGGTTTGGTTTTGAACAAGAAATATAAAGGCTACAAAATTGAATTTTGCAGCCTATGCCTTGCAATTATTCAGATTGGGATAACGACAATAATCTATCACCTGAAGGAAGGTCGTCCAGAATAAAATCATACAAATTCAATCAAAAAACCTTTGCAGGCAAAATATTCTTCTCAAAGTCTTATGTATGATCCACCTCCCCAGATTTTTGCAGAGGGCATTATGCTTCCTGCTATTCTCATCTAAGCACATTGGCACAGTTCTGAGGAGAGTTTTAGCAAAAGAAATTTATTAATATAATTATGTATCTACTTAATTGAATTTTTAATTTGTAGTGGTAAGGCAGTGTTATTGCGGTTTGAAAAATTGACTGAATTACCACAGAAGGAGCAATATTACATTTTAATATTGACTGTTTGATAACTGATGTGTCATTAAAAGGTGAGTGCTGAAAATAGGCAGTTGCTCCTGACAAGGTGGGTATTATCCCTGTTTGATTAAATGAAGTCCAAAAGCCCGTGGGATAAATGTATAGTCAGCTGTCTATGATTATCTCATTGTTCATGTTGGTAATAAACTTCACATTGACATTATTAAATATTAGTGACATATTTAGTGGATGTAGTTACAGTTTACTCTCCTGAGCTTGTCCTAGTCATAATTTTCAAAGAAAATTTTAAAGAAGTGCTTTATTTCATATGTAACTTTTTCAATAATGCAAATTATAATACACATATTTTTAATTATAGTTTCACGGTTCCATAGATTAATGTTCTTAATTCTTCACAATGAACAAAATTTGGTATTTTGGACAACTAATCAATATTAATCATCATGAAAGACTAATAATCACACAACTTACATTTTAATTTGTACAACAGAAACTGTAATAGAGAAATTTATGCTGTTTTAATTTTATTGAACAATTTCATCAGCTTCCTGATGAGAATTAAAATAATTTTTCTCCCTCCCCAGCAGGATTAGTTGCCTTAGTGAATTTGGTTCCTTAGTTATGTTAGTTGTAGATATCGGGTTTTCAGAAAGAAATATAGGTCAAGAGGGGGCAACTACTTACTCTGTGATCCAATGGGAGTTTGGAGAGATGCTGAATCTGCGTATAACCATCCTTTACAAGGGTCACCAGGGTGTGCAATAAGTCCAAGCCTTTCCAACAATACTCACATTCCAAGGAATAATTAAAAAAATATTGCGATGTGGGGGCTGGGTGCGTTTTCTGCTTGCTCCAGATCCAACTGAAGATAACTTGGGGGTCAACTCATATCACAAAAAATAGTTATCCTGCTTATTAGTCACATTTCTGTTTGTGAGACCTTTCTGCATGCAACATAGTGCCATGTTTTTCCCACATTACAGAAGTGATTTCACTTCAAAAGTAATGAATTGACTGTACTATGTTTTGGACTGTCCTCAGGTTATGAGTTCTGATAATGATGACATTGGAAACAAATGTGGTTTCTTTCATGCTTTGTGTCTGGGTAGGTATTGTGTGTAAAAGTAATCAGGTGAGATGTTACAATATGTTCCTATAGTAGTCTGATCTGGTTAAAAAATACAATGGGCAACAATTGCAAATTTGTCGACTTGGCATATTGCTTTAAAGAAGCTTAAGGCAAACTTTAGCCTTTATTTAACATCTTTTTTAAAATTTATTCAAGATTAAGCATGGGTATTCCATATGAAAATGCCATATCTAAGCGATATGGCTTAATTCTGTTACTAAGGCCTTGTTGTGATTCATACTTGTATTCACAATCTGTACCTTATATTTCAAGAGACTGCGCAACTGGTGTAGGGGATAAGCAAGAGCTCTTATAAACACCATGTTATAAATCCTAGTTATCTTGTACTGTAAGATGAGCATAATTAACTGATATTTGCTTACTTTTATCAAGACATTTAAATAGTTGTTTTAATTTATGCATAAAACTGTATTTACCTGAATGGACTGAAGCTCTAGTGTATGTAAATTCCTGAACACAGTTTGTTAACATTAGGATCATTGTTAATCCTCATGGTGATATACTGCAAAACTAGAGATTGGAAACAGAGGTGTCAGATTCAAAGAAATCCAGTTTGCTTCCTAAGATTGTAATTGAACCTTTAAATAAGAAAATTGCACCAAAAATCCACAATTATAAATCCATAAAGTATACAAATTTACTATTTTTGATAGCTGCAACATCTGTTATCATCTTTTCTGAAGAAGGCTCCAGACTCAAAACGTCAGCCTTCCTGCTCCTCTGATGCTGCCTGGCCTGCTGTTTTCATCCAGCTCTACACCTTGTTATCTCAGACACCAGCATCAGCAGTTCCTACTATCTCTGTTATAATCTGGCCTTGATTAATTCTCGGAATTCCCTGATTTTAGTTGTTCCACTCTTAGTGGACCCTGTTTTTAGCTACTATGGCTGCAAGCTCTGGACTTCCCTTCCTCAATCTCTCCACCTCTATCTTTCTTGCCCCTTTTATCTTATGTCTTTTACCAGGATTTTAACCATTTTCCCTGCTATCATCTCATGTGGTTTAGCGACGAGTGTTTGCTTTATAGCACTCCAGTGAAGTACTCTGGGGACATTTATTAGGGTAAAAGTGCTATACATTGTCCAAATCAATGTCAGTTTTTCTCCCCCCCATTCAGGTGCTTTGCTCCTGTTTATTTCATCAATTTTGCTGATTTAGAAATGAAGAATTCATTCCTTCAGTAGCTTGTGTGAGTGTTAACTGTGGGTCAGTCAGCATATTTTTTAATCAATCTGTCCAAAAATCTTATGACACACCTCTAAACACATGGGACTTAAACCCAGATCTCCTAGCTCAGAGGTAGGGACACTACCACTGCCCCATAAAAGCCCTGTGTGTCAGTAGGGGATCGCATTCTTGCAGGAAGATGGGTGAGAGGAGGTGTAGCCTAGGTAGCTGTGGGAGTTGGTAGGCTTGAAAAAAAAACAGTTTTGATACGACTGACTCCCACAGCTACCTAGACTACACCTCTTCTCACCCACCTTCCTGCAAGAACGCGATCCTCTACTCCTAATTCCTCCGCCTCCACCGCATCTGCTGTTTGATGAGGCGTTCCACTCCCGAACATCCCAGATGTCCTCCTATTTCAAGGACCACAACATCCCCCCTTCAGTTGTTGAAAACGCTCTCGACCACATCTTTTGCGTTTCCTGCACCTCTGCCCTCACATCCCCTCTCCGCAATAAAAACAAAGACAGAATTCCCCTTGTCCTCACATATCACCCCACTAACCTCCAAATGCAACACATCATTCTCCGCCACTTCCGCCACCTGCAATCTGACCCCACAACGAAGGATATATTTCCCTCCCCACCCTTATCTGCCTTCCGGAGGGACGGCTCTCTCCACGACTCCCTCATCTGCTCCACACTCCCAACTAGCCCCACCACCCCGGCACCTTTCCCTACAAGCGCAGGAAGTGCTACACCTGCCCCTACACCTACCCCCTCACCTCCATCCAACGACCCAAAAAAACCTTCCACATCAGACAGATGTTCACCTGCAAATCCACTAATGTGGTCTACTGCACCTGATGTGGCCTCCTCTACATCAGTAAGACCAAGCAGAGGCTCGGAGACCGCTTTGTAGAGCACCTGCGCCCTGTTCACGACAAACAACAACGCCTTCCAGTTTGAACCACTTCAACTCCCCATCCCACTCCCTGGGCGACATGTCCATCCTGGGCCTCCTCCAGTGTCACAATGACACCATCCGCAAACTAGAGGGGCAGCACCTCATATTCTGCCTTGGGAGCCTACAGCCCAATGGTCTCAATATGGACTTTACTACTTTCAAAATCTCCCCACCCCTGGCCTCATCCCATGACCAACCCTCCCTCCCATCCCCGCCTCCTTGACCTCACACAACCTGTCCATCTTCTCTCCCACCTATCCGCTCCTCCCACCTCACTGATCAATCCCCACCACTGCCTACCTGCACTCACCTATCACCATCCCATCTACCTTCTCCAGCCCTACCTGTCCTCTCTCTATTTATTTCTGAGCTCCCTTCCCCCTCCCTCCCATTTCTAAAGAAGGGTCCCGACCCGAAACATCAGCTTTCCTGCTCCTCTGATGCTGCCTGGCCTGCTGTGCTCCTTCAGCTCCACACTGTGTTATCTCACGCTGTATTAATGCTGCGCAACAAAATAACTTCTTATGGTAAACATTCCATGGGCTGTTTCTTTGCTGCATGACTGCAATGGAAATGTCTTTTAGACTGTTTTAGATAAATCACAGATTGTGAGTCTGGCATTTGGCATGAAAGAATATTGCATTCTTGAGGTGGCATTCTCTTGCAGATCTACTGTGTCTTGTAAACAACGTTAAGTCAGCAGTATGATCCCCAGCTGATGAATCAGTTACTATCTTTATTAATCAGTTCAGTTCATATGCCTGCCCATCGATCAA
This sequence comes from Rhincodon typus, assembly GCF_021869965.1. Taxonomy (NCBI): domain Eukaryota; kingdom Metazoa; phylum Chordata; class Chondrichthyes; order Orectolobiformes; family Rhincodontidae; genus Rhincodon; species Rhincodon typus. Next base: position 45,395,964 of record NC_063340.1, on the reverse strand, counting down.
GTGCTATGAAACAAATCACTACCAAGTTCTGGTTGGAGTAGTATGCTGGCACCATTCTTTCTTCCTATCCTGGGCCTAAAGGCCTGTTTAGTTAATAGATGTAGGGCATGAATCTCCAGTTATTGTTAATAAGAAGAGAATTCATCTTAACATAATATTGTTTTTTGCATGTTAACAGTAGTCACTAGTTACATTAGCTAGTGAATTGTAGTAACTAAGACTATAATGAGCCAGATATTATATATCTGGCTTCATTGGGATCTTGAGAAGATTTCACAGCAAGATGGTATGCTATCATCAGAATGGGTAGATTTTAATACAGTCTGCAACATTAACACTTTCAGAATCATTACCTTATAAAACAGTGACCCCTCATGGACATTTTTATTCTCCTGGCTTTATAATATTGTTTTTAATTAGTATTACAAACCCCTCTTTTCATTCATTATCTATCTTTTCTGTGATACTTTATTGAAGAACATTTAATATCCAATTTTTACGCATCAAAGTCATTTCTGTATGTGACTATACGTGCCTGCAAACCACAATCTTACTTACCACACTTTGTATGTTTACATATAACATTTTAAACTTAGTTTAGACCTCCTATCATTTGCAGTCAATCTCAGGTAGTGGTAATGATTCTGCACTGTAATCCAGAGTTGCAGGTTAATGATCTGGGGTTTGTGAGTTCAAATACCACCACAGTGTCTGGTGGAACTTCAATTTAATAATTAATTTGGAATTAACAGGCAGCCTAATTGATTGTTGTTAAAAACCCATCTGATTCATTAATGTCCTTTCGAGGGAAGATCTGCTGACCTGATGCATGACTCCAGATCCAAAGTGAAATAAATCCATGGAGGCTAGTATCTCATCACCAAGTCACTGTTTATTTACATGTGGAAACTCCTTCACTTTGGTCCAGCTCCTTCATTTCTCAGTGTTTCAGAATCCAGCTCGCTGATTGGACCAGGTTAACAGCCCCAATCAGGGAATTCATTTTCTATGAGGCCCATCTGGCTGACAGCATTACAATCACTGCACAGAGCAATGTGGTTGTCTCCTAAGTGCCCTCAGAAATGGCCCGAGTGAGTAATCAGTTGTTTCAAACCAATGTCTAAAAAAGGAATGAAACAGAATAAATCATTTGACATGAACAGGTGCCTGACACAATAGAAAACTCAGCCCTGTTGACCTTGAAAGGTCTTCCAGATTAACCTCTGGGTCCTGTGCCAAATTTGGGAAAGCTATCCCAGAAAGTAGCCAAGCAACAGCCTGACATCATCATACTCTGAGAATCATACTTTGCAGACTGTATCCCGGACGCCACCATCACCATTCCTACATATGTCCTGCCCCACCAACAGGACAGACCCAACAAATATACTGGCACAGTGTTTTCCAGCGGGAGAGAGTTGCCCTAGGAGTCCTCAATATTGAGTGCAGGTAGTCTCATCGCATCAAGTCAAACATCAGTAAGGAGGCCTCCTGTTGATTATCTTCTACCACCACTCCCAGCAACCCCACCACCCTCAACCTCTCACATTACTCCTCCACAGCTGATGAATCAGTACCCATCCATGTTGAACACCAGCTGGAAGAAACACTGAGGATGACAAAGATGCAGAATATACTCTGGGTGGGAATTTCAACGTCCATCGCCAAAAATGAATCAGTTGTACTAACACTGAGCAAGCTGGTTGGGCTTGATAAGACATAGCTAAGGTTTGAAGCAGGTTCTAAGGAAACTAACAAGAGGCAAAAGCCTATCTAACTATCACAGATGCATCTGCCAATGGCAGTATTGGCAGGAATGGCCACATGCGGTACATATTAAGGATACCCTCCATCATGTTGTGTAACATTGTCACTATGCTAATTTGGATAGATTCTGAATAGATTTAGCAACTCAGTACTGGGCATCACAAGATGCTGTGGGCCATCAGCAGCAGTACAGCTATTTTCAATCATGACTTGTAACCTCTTGGCCCAGCAAAACCCTTACTCCAGAGTTACCAACAAGCCAGAAGCTCAACCATGGTTCAATAAACAGTGCATGAAGGCATGCCATGAGCTGCAGCAAAGTGAGATATCAACCTGGTGAAGATACTCTGCAGGACTATTTGCATGCCAAATAGCAAATGCAGTATGCGATTGATTGAACTAAGAGATCCCACAAGCAACAGATCTGATGTATGCTCTGAGTCCTGCCACATCCAGGCACACAGGCTCGTGGATAATTAAACAACTAACAAAAGGTGAAGGCTCCACAAATATTCTCATGCTCACTGGTGGGGGAGCCCAGCACACCCATGCAAAATATAAGTCTGAAGCATTTGCAAAGTTTTCTGCCAGACATACTGAGTAGATTAGCCATCTTGATTTCGTCCAAAGGTCCCCTGTGTCGCAGATGACCACCATCATCCAAACTGATTCACTTCATACAATATCAAGAAAAGACTGACGACACTGAGGGATATAAGTCTACAGAATCTGACAAAATTCTCTCAATGGTACTTAGGGTTTCTCCCCCAGAATTGGTCCCTAGCCCAGCTATTCCAGTACACCCACAACACCAGCATCTATCTGGCAAAATGTAAAATTTCCCAGGTTTGCCCTGTCCCTTAAAAGCAAGTCAAATTCAAACCACCTGATCTGAGAAATTTGGGTCTATTCTTCGTGTTCCACAAAGTTGTAGAAGGGACCATGATATCAATTGCTACCAAGTAGTACCAACTCACAAATAAGTACTCACAGTTTGGATTCTGCCAGCAATGTTCCTCAGGGATTGGTGCTGGGTCCACTTCTGTTTGTCATTTATATAAATTATTTGGATGAGAATATAGAAAGCATGGTTAGTAAGTTTGCAGATGACACCCAGATCGGTGGTATAGTGGACAATGAAGAATGTTATCTAAGATTATAAAGAGATCTTGATCAAATGGGTCAATGGGCTGCAGGGTGGCAGATGGAGTTTAATTTGGATAAATACGAGGTGTTGCATTTTGGTAAAACAAATAAAGGCAAGGCATATATACAATTAAAAGTAGGACCTTGGGCAATGTTGTAGAACAGAGAGACCTAGGGGTTCAGGTGCATAATTCTTTGAAGATTGCATCACATATAAATAGGGTAGTTAGGAAGGCATTTAACACGCTTGCCTTCATTGCTCCTATAATGCATTGAGTCTAGAAGTTGGGACGTTATGTTGAGGTTGTAAACGATGTTGGTGAGGCCTTTCTGGAGTACTGTGTCCAGTTCTGGTCTCCTTCTTATAGGTAGGATATTATTAAGCTGGAGAGGATTCAGAAGAGGTTTACCAGGATGCTGCCTGGAATGGAGGCTTTGAGTTATAAGGAGAGGCTGGATAGGCTGGGACTTATTTCACTGAATCGTAGGAAGTTGAGGGGTGATCTGTGAATTATAAAGGTTTAGGAAAGATTTGTAGCTCGGGTTGTTGATTATGGGTTGTTTGGTTGTGGGCTGAGGCTTATAAAATAATGAGGGGCATAGATAAGGGTGAATGTTAGGTGTCTTTTCCCTAGGGTGGGGGATTTCAAGACTAGGCAACATATCTTTAAGGTGAGAGGAGAAAGATTTTAAAAGGACGTGAGGGGCTTTTTTTTACATAGAGGGTGGTTTGCGTGTTGAATGCACTTTCAGAGGAAGTAGTGGATGCAGGTACAGTTGCAGTATTTAAAAGACATTGTGATAAGTTCATGAATAAGATATATTTGGAAGGATATGGGCCAAGCACAGGCAAGTGAGACTAGTTTAGTTTGCAAATAATGGTCAGCATGGACTGGTTGGACCGAAGGGTCTGTTTCCGTGCTGTATGATTCAATGACTCTGTGACCCCTGACCTTGATCCATACATCAATAAACAGCAGAACACAGAAGCTCTGCAGTTGATCAAGGAGCCCAAGCAAAACTGAAATCGATGCAAACCAGGAGAAAGTTTGTGTTCAAAGTCATAGCTGGCTAAAAGGAAGGAGGAGAGGGAAAAGAAAATGAAAGAACTGCAGATGCTGGAAGTCTGAAACAATAGCAGAAACTGGTGGAAAATCTCAGCAGGTCTGGCAGCATCTGTGGTGAGAAAGCAAGTTAACATTTGAGGTCCAATGACCCTTCTTCAGAATACCAGAAGGAGAAGATTATTGGAGATCTTTTTTTTTTAATCCCTGGGCATCATTTCAAAGTTCCACAGGACCTAATGACCTAGGTCCAATCATCTTCAGCTGCTTCACCAATGACATTCCTTCTATCATCAGGTAAGGGTTGGAATGTTTGCTTATGATTACACAATGTTCAGCCCATTCATATCTCCTAAGATACTGAAAAAGTCCATGTACAAATGCAGCAAGGTCTGAACAACATCCAGACTAGGACTGATAAGCGGCAAGTAGCATTTTCACCACACAAGTTCCAGACAATAACAAGAGAGAATCTAAACATTCAATAGTGTTGCAATTGCTGAACCCCCAACTATCAACATCTTGGAGGTTATCTTTGACCAAAAGTTAAATGGGATGAACCAAATAAATATAATGATTGCAAAAGCAGATCAGGGGCTAGGAATTCTGCAAAGATTCACTCAGGTCCTAATTCCCCAAGACCTGTGCTCCATTGACAAAGCACAACTCAGGAGTAAGATTGAATATTCTCTACTTACCACTCCAACAATATTCAAGGAACTTATCACAAGCCAAGGCATAGCAGCACACTTGATTGGCATGCCATCTACCAGCTTCAGCATTCACTCATTCCACCACCAATGCATAGTAGGAGCATTATTTTCCATCTACAAATCCATTGCAAAAACTTGCTATGGCTTCTTTGACAGCACCTTCTAAATGTGTGACCTCTACACCTCGAAAACAAGGCCAGCAGATGCATGAGAATACTACAACCTGCAAGTTCACCTCCAAGTCACGTACCAACCTGACATAAAACCATTTTGCTATTCCTTCACTATCACTGAATCAAAATCCTGGAACTGCCTTCCTAACATTACTATGGGCGTAACTGGATCACATGGACTGATGTGATTCAAGATGGCGACTCACCACTACTTTTGCAAGGGCAATTAAGTGTATGCAATAAATGCAGGCCAAGCCAATGATGCTTACATCCTGTGAAACAAATTGAAAAAACTCTTAGCTCATTAAATAACCTTAGAGCCTATTGTTTGTGAGTTCACTCCAGACCATGAAATTGTGATGACTCACGAATGCAGTACTGAGTGTCCAACACGTCAAAATATAATATTCTCACCCATTTGCTTCCATCCTTATGGCTTTGTCCCTCTCTAGGCCAGTAATCTCTTCCAACCTTACAGCCCTACCCCTCTAATCTGTTCAAAATTATTCATTTTAATGGCCTCTTGTGCATTCCTTCCAATTGGTAGCTGTGTTTTAGTCAGTTATGAAATTCCCCTTACCCCTTCACTTTCCACTCTTTATGCACCAGCTTGCCGAAAATCAATCTATTCAACCAAGATTTTGGTTAACTCGTAGTATCAAATCCTTTGGCTGTGCCTCTGTGTTTGGGTGAGTATGCCTGTATGAAGTCGCTTAGGTTACATTAATAATAATGCAAGTTACTATTGCAATATTGTAAGGTCAAGATGAATATTGAGGGACTTATTTAAGCAAAACCATTCCCTCCTATTTAGGAGGATATTAAAATTCGATAGTACCATTTAAAGAAATATTGGAAGATCTTCTGCTCAACATTCTGTCATCAACCCAAACCCACTAAAACGAGATCATCCAGTGATTTTTTTTTCTTTGTTTCTGTGTCAAATGGTTGTCACATTAAATATCACTGTGACTGGATTTATAAAGAAGTCAATATATGTGGTAAAGTTAGTAAGAACTGCAGATGCTGGAGTCAGAGATAATACAGTGTGGAGCTGGAGGAACACAGCAGGCCAGGCAGCATCAGAGGAGCAGGAAAGTTGACGTTTCAGAAACCCCGCTGAAGAAGGGTCCCGACCTGAAATGTCAACTTTCCTGCTCCTCTGATGCTGCCTGACCAGCTGTATTCCTCCAGCTCCATGCTGTGTTATCTCAATATATGTGGTATACGTTCAGAGATACTAAGCAATGTAAGAAGGTTAAATGTGAATCCAAATTGGATCTTACTTTTTTGGTCATCTTGCTAGAAAAGCTGTTCAAAAAGCACCAGCATCAGTTAACTGAGAATTCTTCCAAAACAAACCCACAACTAACACAAAATAGCTCCCCAGCAGCAATTCTTAAATTCTGGAACTACAGAACCTGAGATACATGTGCACAGAGTCTTTGCAGAGAAAAATAATGGTTATTACAAGCAAAAAGTGATTTATTTGAATTACATCAAACACATCATTACACTTCATCTTTTGTTTCTGATTCAGCTCATTTGCCATTTAATACCCTTCAAAGCTATGAAAGAAAGAAACATAAAACTGCAATCAGAGAAATATGTGTGTATTTACCTATAATTTCCAAAGTAATGAAGCTGAAGAAAACAGAATGGATTATGGAAGAAGGTTACAATAGGAAATATGGAAATAAATCAATGCATAAACAAAAAAAGATTCATACTAAAATCATGAATAAATTGTTTAGAAGTAGAATATGGTAATACCATTTGGGGCCGAAGGGTGCAATTTCTTTCCCCAGCCTTCCCCATTGTAACTCCTTTACAACCACAGTGTCAAGCTTGATGATTTGAAGCTGCAGATGACAGGAATGATTTCGGAAAAAGTAAAATGTTGAACGAAAGGAGGAAGTCGGGATAAAAAACCATTTATTAAAGGGGCAACAGAAATTCTGCTGGCAGAATGAAAACCAAGGCTTAAATCTCTATTCACAATTAACACCACAGAGCTCCAAGCAGAGTTGCAAGGAGAAATGAGAGGAAGAGTCATCTCCAGCTGATGGCTATCTCCAACACACAGTATGCACTGACAGAAGAATGTTACTACTCACCAATTAGGAGACTGCTACATAAGCAGTTATGTGATCATGATGAAGTAGCGTCAAAAGAAATATATATTGATTATGATGTTATCACTCAGAATTATTACATAACAGTCGCAGCGCTGAGATTTATTGATTATTAAGGGGATCAAGGGTTATGTGGGGAAGGCAGGAGAATGCAGTTGTGAAACATATCAGTTGTGATGGATTGGTGGAGCAGACCCAATGGGCTAAATGGTCTAATTCTGCTCCTATGTCTCATGTTCTTATGTAGGCTTTAACGCTGTTACGGCCAGGGAAAAAGCAGAGGAATTCACTCAAGCTCTCAGATGCACCATTTCTAAGAACATAAATGCATTTTCTATGTTGAATTTAGCCCTTCAACTGCTTTGTAGGTAAACTCTTTGTTTAGATGCAAGAGTCAGGGTTTTGCCCAGTATGAAGAATGCCTTATTACATATCATGATTTACTTTGCAATTACAGTTCCCAAATGGACACTAACTATAAGATTTTATGGACAGCAACATTGCTTCTCTTTAATCTCCACAATCTAATGTACTACTTTCTTGTTCACCGTCTGGATGCCTAATCTTCTGCAGTTACCTCATAGTGGCTTCCTTTGGCATACTGTAAATTATCTTCTGTAGTTACCACCCTGAAGATTCCTTTTCTTAAGTAATTCATCATTGGCAAAGGTTGGAGCCAAAACATTTTCTCTTTAATGAAACTTTAATCCAAAAATATCGACATACTACACAAAAAAAATCAATTTGCCTGGGTTAATTTGAATAACACCATTCACAAGATAAATGTTTGGAATAATTAAAATAAGAGAGCTACTGCAAAAGAATTTTAACTCATCCTGAATTAGCAAATATGGGACAATCTATAGTATATTTTATAAATGACCTGTTCCAGCATTGAAACCAGTAATGCTGAATGGTATATTGCCTTCCTCGTGCTGAGAAAAAGAACATCATTAAACAAGCAAAGAAAAACATAAGAAAAGCAGGAGCAGCCAAAAGTCATAATTTATCACAAAACTAATGAGAAAAACTTCTGCTGATGGTGTTTGAGAGGCAATAAATTCAAAAGCAAAACTTCAATGATGTCTGGAATGTTTTGTGGGTCATATGCTAGAAGTTTCACAAGAGTCAACAAGAAAGGTGAAAGACTGAATTTTTTCCATTTTTAAGCACTAAACAACAGTCTACAGAAATGCAGAAGCTATGGCCTTCGTGCTAACTGGAAAAAAATCAATGCCTTTGTGGAGAAGAGAAATAGAGCAATAGTGAGAATTCAAAATAAACAAAAAGTCTATGTTTGAGACAGAGCACGGGGGATTACTAAAGCCGTAGGAACACAATCTGGGAGTTTGCTTCAAATACATTTATGAGAAAATGCTGTCAAAGAAGAAAAGATATGGAAGAAACATTGAAGTAGCGAGAAATAAAAACAGTGATCTAGATTAGAACATGGGATATCAACAAATTAAATCAGGAAACTAATACAAAGAATTAATGTCTACGTCCCAAAACGTGAAGTCAGGACTCAAATACCGTGCCTGTGATTTGTGATAAAGGATTAAAATATATAAATAAAATTGAGGAACTTGTATTCTAAAGTAGAGGTAAATGGTTTTTCAGTTATCAGTGCTATCACAAATACAGAATACAAATACAGGTCCATCATTTTTTTTAACGATTAGTACTTCATTTGAAACAGTGAGGTAAAGACAACCTTTCCAAGAAATCTTATGACTTAAATAATGCAACTTGGTACCTGGTGTGATAATTATTGCTTATTGTGGACTTGAGCTTTTACAGCCTATAGAAGGAGTGGTCAGGGGCCGGAAGCAGGTGGCAGCTCAGAAGAAAAGATCAATACCAGCAGATGTGTTGTTTAGCAGCTTAAATTGTTAAAAGCTTGAGATGACTTCATAGTTCAGTGACAAATGTCAGTGAATTAGCCTCTGTGGCATAGGGAGAGACAGTAATGGAGAAAATTACAAATGAACAAATAAACGAATGAAAAAGTACAGCACAGGAATAGGCCCTTCGGCCCTCCAAACCTGTACCGACCATCATGCCCTAATTAATCTAAAAACAAACCTGCCATTTTTCAATCCATATTTCTCTATTCCCTCCCTATTCATGTACCCATCTAGGTGCCTCTTAAATGCCTTCAATTCTTCTTGGCACCATTTCAAAAAATTCAATCAGGTTGGTGAGACATGACCTTCCCCAGACAAAACCATGCTGCCTGTCTAGTCCATTTTCCTCCAAATGTGCATACATCTTGTCCCTCAGTATCTTCTCCAAGAGTTTCCCCACCACAGACATCAAGATCACCAGCCTATAGTTTCCTGGATTATCCCTGCATCCTTTCTTAAACAAGGCAACAACTTGCTAATCTCCAGTTCTCTGGAACTTCACCTGTGGTCAACGAGGATGTGAAGATATCTGCCAATGCCCCAGCTATTTCCTCCCTTGCATCTCTGAACAACCTGGGGTAGATCCTATCTGGTCCTGGGAACTTGTCTATCTTAATGCAATTTAGGATTCCCAAAACTTCCTCTTTCAATATGTTGACATTCTCTAGAGTATTCACACACTCATCGCTGACCTCAAGATTAGTCATGTCCTTCTCCTTGGTGAAAACAAGTATTCATTCAGGATCTCTCCCACTTCTTGTGGCTCCACATATAACTTCGTCCTTGAGTGGGCCTACTCTTTCCTTTGTTACCCTCTTTCTCCTAACATATACATAAAAAGCCTTGGGATTCTCCTTGACCCTGTTTGCTAAAGAGATTTCATGGCCCCTTTTTGCCTTTGTAATTGCACATTTAAGCCCTCCTTGACACCAGTTCTCCCGAGATATTCAGACTGATCACAGTGGCTGCAGTGCCATCTCTCAGAATTCCCCTCTGTGATGTCTCTGCCACCTTCTGATTGGATGAAGAAATGCTCAGAAATGATGAATGCTTAGAAAGATGCCAAATGTTTGCAACCTCATTGATTCAGCAAGAAATTTGAAAGTGAAATTATGTGTAGGATTGAGTCTCCGTGAAGGATATTACTGGGAAAAAGTTAGACTCCTTCTTTTTGATGTTTATCATAATACTTTCCCAAAATTTTAATCTATAGAGACAGCATTTTTGTTTTCTTTTATAATGAACCTATGTCCAGTTATTAAAAGCACATTGAAAGCTTTGCTTTAATATGATCAGTGCCTGACCACAACAGTAACCAAATTGTCAAAATAAAATTATGGACTGCTATGCTAGGCATTACTAGGAATCAGACTTATCCAGTGCTAATACAAAACTGCTGTGTTAGGAGCTTTCATAATGTAAGAATGATATAATATCGACTTATCTATAGTTCTTAAAGTATAAATTAAAATTCTTTCCATTGCAATTCTTTCATAATCTCAGGTCATTCATGTGTGATTTTTTAATTGTATTGTGAATTAGTTTTGAGGATGGTTGCTCTTAATAACTCGGCAAATGCAGCAATAAATTTGCTTTTAACAAACATGAGATAAATGAGCAGCTTTGCTGGTATTGATTTAGAGAGAAAGATATTGGCCATTGCATCAGAGATCCCGTTATTTGTCAAAGAATACACTGGAGCAAGCAGACAAAGCTCTAATTTAACATTTCATCAGAAAAATCATGCCACAACAATGCAGAACTCTCACTACTTTGCTAAAGGGTCTGCCCAAATATTGCAGTTATATCTTGCAACAGGGCTAACAGCATAACCTCAGAACTGAGGGAAGAACTACTGAGCCAAGCTCAGTTTTTTCAGGGCTTGAAACTTAATCTTTCTGTTTACAATATTTCCAGGAGAGCTGTGGAAAAACAAAGGGAATCACAGTGGCAATATGACTAAAGTGTTCATATGAAAATTCTAGCAGAGCCGTTGGAGCCGTGTATCAAAACAGCAGCCGTATGGATGGAATTAACGAATAGTAACATAATATCTGCTCTACATTAATGCCCACCAAAGAGTTGAGATGAGATAGAATAGGAGATCAACAAAGCTCGAGAAAGTGAAATGAAGTTATTGGCTGTTGTCAAAGTGGAGAATGAATTTTAGTATTGCTTCCAAGGATAGAGAGACTCAAGCGCAACCAAGATTTAAATATTCGTTGATTTCTTTCTGGGAGAAGAAATGGGACAAATAATTGATATCACAGTGGGAGAGCAATTAGGAAAGAACAGCTACAGTACAGCTACGGCTTATCAAATGCTCAAGGAATAGCATAACATCCTTCAATTAGGCACCTTGCAAAATTGTTGACTCAACATCAGGTTTAACAATTTTAGATCACAATAACCGTATCGATTTTCTCAGCTACCTAGTACTGTGAATTGTTTTGCAGCAACCAGTTACAGCTTTTCTGAACTTGTGTTCCATTCTTTATTTCAGTACCACCCACTTTGTTTTTTGCCCTATATTCCCTCTAATTACTTTATCCTTCTGTGTGGACCTCCAGGGTGACATCTGAAACCAGATGTTAGGAATGGCATTAGGAAGTAAATCAGCACATACAGACTCTTGCAGCAGCTACATACGACAGGAGGTATATATATTCCACTTTTTAATTGTAGCAGTATCACAATGATACGTGTATATGTTTGTCATTGTTATTTTCCCTAGGTGATATTCCTTCTCCGAGGAAAGTTATTCCTGTGTCACTTAGTGTCTCGCTGGTCACACTTGTTTTTCCATTTCCATTGTTGGGATACTGTGGACCTCAGCACCGATGGTTGGTCTCTGAAGGAAAGTTTACACCTTCCTGATTGGCTGCCAAAAGTGATGGATCAGCATCTGGTCGATTACTTCCACACATACAAGATCTTGGAATGCCTACAGTGTGGAAAGAGGCCATTTGTCCCATCTAGTCTGCACCAACGATCTGAAGAGCATCCCACCCGGACCTGCCCACCTCCCACCCTATCCCAGAACCCCACAGTTAGCATGGCCAATCCACATAACCTGCACGTCTTTGGACTGTGGGAGGAAACCAGAACATCTGGCAGAAACCCATGAAGACATGGAAATAACATACAAATTTCCCACAGACAATCACCCTAAACTGGAATCAGTCCCAGGTCCCTGCTGCAGTGGGACAGCAGTGTTAAGCAGTGAGCCACCAGGCCACCCTTGGTACAACTGAGGTGGCAATTGCTATTTGCTGGTCACAATCTGCAACTTGGGCTGACTGTTGTTGAGAGCATTAAAATTTGTTCCTGGCTCACACTCCAGTGCTCAACTCTGGCAATAGTTTGGCAATAATATGAAAATGAAATCTGGCTTTTGATCATTTCACCTTGATTTTGTCATTCATATCTGTTATTATTTCTAGCTTCAGTAGCTTTTTTGCTGATGGAAGAGCAACTTATGTAACATTAATTTTTGCATTGGACTACTTTCCATGTTCTCAGTAAGTGTGTTTCTCCATTCAAGGATTGCCTTCTACATATCTGTGCTGCATTTGTTTAATTTTATTATGATTCTTTTAGTCATTTCACTGCTGCCTGAGCCTTATCTTATGACCACGATTCTGTGCAGTGTTGAATTTTGTAACCTCTTATGAAGCATTTGAATTCCTCACTTGTGAACTAAGGGCCATGATCAGGTTGATTATTTTATTGAAAAGTGTTGAGTGTTGCCTTGTCTACACTAAGTACAATATGGGAAAAGAGATGTCCCTTTCTCTAATCTTTTTAGCCTTCAGTAATTGACTCTTACTTTGGTAGGGGAGAAAAAGTTGATTGGTAACTAACCAGTAAATTATTATACTTATTCTGATTGTGTCAAATGTATTTTAAAGTTGTGGAATGGCAGGTCAACTCGGCCATGTGGAATATACATTCTGTGGTATGTGGGAAGTCAAGAACATGCCGTGCGTCTGAAATGAACACATTGGCAAGATGTAGCACACGCCGCATAAGATTAATTTCAAGGTAAAGGAACTCAAGCAGTGGCTGGAGTCATTGTTGTGCGTCTGTAAGGCAGAGAAATACATGGTTAGTATATTTAGTGAGGTGGTCGCATTGCAAGTTAAAAGTGTATGGGAAGAGAGGGAATGTGTGTCTGCCAAGTAGTCTAAGAGAACCAGAGAGAGACAGTGCATGAGTCCCCTGAGTCTATCTTGCTCGCTAATTGGGTTTCCATTTTGGATACTCGTCAGCATAATGGTTCCTGAGGGGAGTGTGGCAATAGCCAAGGCTGTATAACTACAGGGAGTTAAGCTGTACAGGATGGGAGAAATAACGATGGAAAAGCAATAGTGATAGTGGATTCCATAGTCGGGGGATGAGACAGATATTTCTGCAATGGTAAACGTTAGAGTAGTGTGTGACCTCCTGGGTGTCCATATCAAGGATGTCACGAAGCAGCTGCAGGTTGTCCCTCCATGGTAGAGTGAACGGCTAGAGGTTATGCTCCAAACAGTTCAGTAAAAAGAGGCATAAGATCCTGAAAGTGTATTTAAGGGAGTTAGGAAGGAAATTAAATAGCAGGATCTCAAAAGCAGTAATCTCAGGATTACACCAAGTGTTACCTACTGGTGATCAAAGGAAAAGGAAGATTTATAAATTGAACGTATGACTGAAGAATTAGTGTAGAAGGGACAGCATCAGCTTTCTGAGGCCTTGGGACTATTTACAATGCAGGCGGACCTGTGCAATCTGAACAGTTTACAACTTAATGGGGCTGATGCTGATAGCCTTGAGTGGAGAGTTGCTAATACTGTTGGGGAGAGTTTAAACAAGCTTCTCAGTTAGAATGCAATCTGAGAAGTAGCTTAAATTGGAAGAAAGCAATGCTACTAACAGGAAGTAGTGAAATTAGAAGGCAGGTAATATGAAAGCAAACACCAACCAAGCTTAGAATAATAGAATAATGTCAAAAAACAAAAAAGTTAAGGACACTCTAACTGAATGCATGCAGCATTTGCAATAAGACAAAAATAGAGGTAAATTGATATTATCTAATTTCCATTGCACAAATATGACTGCAGGGTAACCAAGACTGGGAAGTGAAGATTCGAAGACATTCAACATTTAGAAAGGACAGGAAAAAAGGAGAAGGAGGAGTTATAGTACTGATAATACGAGATGGCATCAGTACCTTAGTAAAGGAGGATAAATGATCAAAAGAATAAAACATGGAAACTGTTTGTGCAGAACTCGAAACAACAAGGAACATCAAACATTGATATGAGTTGTTTGTAGGTCACTGCACAGCAGCAGTACCATGGTCTAAGTAACTAATTGGAAGATCAGGAAAGCTTGTAGCTTGGTTAATACAATAATCATAGGAGACTTTAATCTGCATTTGGACTGGTTAACCTAATGAGCATTAATGGTGTGGAGGATAATTTTCAGGATTATATTAGCAATGGCTTTCTAAAGCAGCATGTTGAGGAACTGACTAGGAGCGAGCTATTTTAGATCTCACATTATGTAACAATAAGTGACAAATTAATAATTTTGCTGTGAAAAAACCTTTTGGGATGACTGATTATAACATAATAATTTTTTCATTGTGTTTGAAAGTGAGGATGTTAAATCTGAAGTCAAGGTGTTAATTTGAACAAATGAAATTATGAAGGTATAGGGCAAGTTGGCTGAGTTGTATTAGGGAAATGCATTAAAAGATACGACAGTACTTAGATAACAAATAGCCTTTAAACAATTATTGCATAGTTTTAAAGCAACAATACATTACTTTAAGAAATAAAAATCAAAAATAGGCCAGTCAACTGGAGGAAATTAAGGTTTGGATTAAAAGAAAAGACTTAGAAAATTGCCAAAAATAGTAATAAACCTGACTTAGGGGGATTTTAGAATACAGTAGAGGATCAAGAAACCAATAAAGATAGGATAGAATATGAATGTAAACTAGCAAAAACATTTTTAAAAATTATGATGGAAATAATTGCCTCAGACAAATGTGTAGCCATTACAAACAAAGGGAGGAGAAGTTATAGTGGAGAGTAGAGAAATGGCAGAGGAGCTAAGTGATTACTTTGTCTTCATTGAGGAAAGTACAGGTGATCTCCAGCAATTAAAAATCCAAGGGGACTACAGAGAGAGAGGGAAGGAATGAAATTAGTATCAGGACTGCAAATCCCCAAAACCAGGTAATTCACATCCTAAAATGTTGAAAGAGTTTGATATGGAGATAATGAATGAAAGGGTGATTATCTTCCAAGATTGTATAGATTCTGGAATGGTTCCTACAGATTAGAAAGTAGCAAATGTCTTCCCACTATTTAAAAATGGAGGGAGAGAGCAAAAAGCGAACTACAGCCTTGTTAGACTTACATCAATAATGGGAAAATGCTCGAATCTATGATAAAGGATGTGCTAAATTGACACCTGGACAATAATGATCTGATTGTGCACAGTCAGCAAGGATTGGAGCATCAGAAAACATGGCTGTCAAACTTGTTGAAGTGTTTTGAGACAGTATTAACGGCATTGATAAAGGCATTTCATCAGATGTAAAATTCTTTGATTTTCAGAGACTTTTGGTAAAGATCCCCACAGGCAGCCCAAAACCAAAGTAAAAGCACATGGGATAAGAAGCAAATTACTGACATTGATTTAGGATTGGCCAAAAAACAGAATGTAAGAATAAAGGGGTAATTCTTATGTTAGCAAGCCATGACTGGTAGGGTGCCGCAAGGATCAGTATCAGGCTCTTTGTTCCCAGGATGGTGGGACTGTCCAAAACTGAGAGATTGAGTGAACTGGGTTTGTAATCTTTAGAGTTTTAAAGAATGACAGGTGATCTCATTGAAACCTACAAAATAGTTTAAGGAATAGACAGGGTAAATGCAGATAAGATCTTTTCCCTGGGCAATGAGTCTAGAACCAGGGAATACAATTTCAAAGAATCCACGGAGGACTGGGATGAGGAGACATTTTTTTTTACCTGTGTACCTTTGGAATTTTCTATCCCAGAGGGCTGTGAGGTTGAGTCATTGAGTATGGTTAACATAGAGATTAGTATTTAGAAATTTGTCAATGATATAAAGGCATGGTATCTCAGTAGTTAGCACTGCTGCCTCACAGTACCAGGCACCCGGGTTCGATTCCAGACTTAGGTGATTATCCATGTGGAGTTTGCACATTTTCCCTGTATCTGTGTTGGTTTCCACCGGATGTTCTGGTTTCCTTCCACAGTCCAAAGATGTGCAGGTTAGGTGGATTGGCCATGCTAATTTGCCCTGTAGTGTAGAGCGATATGCAGGTGGGGTGGGTTAGCCATGGTAAATGTGGAATTATGGTGCTGGGTCTGGGTGGGATGCTTTTTGCAGGGTTGGTGCAGACTCAATCGGCCTAATGGCCCCTTTCTGCACTGTAGGGGATATGGGGATAGTCTTGGAAAAAAGACATCGGCATGGATGATCAGCCATGATTGTGTTGGATGCTGGAATAGGCTCTATTGACTGGAAGATGCATTCTTCAGTAACATCAAGTTTACTTTCGAGGGATCCACATGACGAGCCACTTCTCATAAGTCTCCGAAGGTCATGATGTTGCATCATGCACCAATATCTATCTGACAGTTTATATTGACTTGCTGTTCTCCCTCTGCAGTGACCATTCCACAGTCACAAACTATTTATTACCCATTGAACTGACTGAACCAGACTGCTGTATGGTTCAGAGTGATTTGTCAGAATTTTTGGCTGGTATCTTCCCAGCAGCTGTCTGTGCCTGCTTGTGGCGCTTCCTTCTAGCCAAACTCATGTGTACAAAATGATTTGGCTTCTTGCATTGATGACACTGCTTTAACTCATGGGGCATTCTTTCCTTATCTTTGTTCGATATCCTCTGGAGTATTTATGTCCTGCCCTTTGTCCAGAATCTTTTAAAGAACATAGAAAACAGGAGCGGGTCAAGGCTACTTGGCCCCTTGAGCTTGCTCTACCATTCAATATGATCATAGCTGATCAGCCTACTCAGTATTCTGTTCCTGTGTTCACGAATTATATCCTGAAAGCATTTGATGTTTTGGCCTCACTCGCTTTCTGTGGCGATTCTGTGGAGAATTCCATAGGTTCATCTCTCTTTGGGTAAAAGAATTTCTCCTCATCTCAGTCCTAAGTGTCTACCCATTATCCTAAGACCGTGATACCTGTGTCTGGGCTCCCAGTCATTGGAAACATCCTTCTTGCATTTACCCTGTCTAGTCCTGTTACAATTTAATCGGTTTCTATGAGCTTCCCCCTCATTCTTTTAGGACATAGTCCTAACTGACAGTCACTCTTCATACATCAGTCTGGTAAATCTTTGCTGCACTCCCTGCATAGCCTCAGATAAGGAAAACAAGACTACATATAATGCCCCAGGTGAGATCTTACCAAGGCCCTGTACAATTATAGCAAAACATCCCTGCTCCTGTACACTAATCCTCTCATTATGAAGGCCAACAAACCATTTGTCTTCTTCACCACCTGCTGCATCTGAATGCTTATTTTCAGCAACTGGTGTACAGGACACCCAGGTCTTGTTGCACCTCCCCCTTTCTCAAACTATCACTGTTCAAATAATAATCTGCCTTCTTGTTTCTCCAATCCAAGTGATTAACCCCACATTTACCAACATTATACTTTGCCTGCCGTGTATTTGCCCATTCACTCAACTTGTTCAAAACACACTGAAGCATCTCTGCATTCTCCTTACAGTTCACTCTCCCACCCAGCTTTCTATTGTCTTCAAGCATGGAGGTATTACATTCACTTCCCTCATCTAAATCATTAACATTGTGAATAGCTGAGGCCCACTAGTCACTGGCTGCCACTCAGAAAATGATAATTTACTCCTATTTTTTTGTTTCCTGTTTGCCATCCAGTTCTCTATACATGTGAGTACACTACCTCCAAACCCATGCACTTTATGTTTGCACTCCAATGTCTTATGTATGCCTTACGGTTGTTTCAATCTGGGTGGTTTATCAACATAATGTAAGGTCTGGTCTGCCCTGTCACGAATATGCTCTAGCTGGCAACTCACAACCTCCGTGTTCCAGCAAATATTGATTGCTTTCCTGAATGTAGGTTTTGTCTCACTTAGTAGAAGTGCTCGCACTATGGGATCTCTCAGGCCTAATCCTTTTATCAATTAGACCATCTTTCACTTGCACAAATTCAGGTAATTCTGTGACCTGTATTGATGCTGACACATATTGGTCGATAGACTCTTTTTGACATAGGGCCCAAAGGTACCTTGTCACTTGGGATTCAAAGTGCGCCTTCAAGGCTTTCAAAATTTCTTGGGTCTTTTTTTCCTTTTGAACTGGAATACACTTTGGAACAGTGTCTCCACAACAGAGTTAGGAGTGTAACAATTTGTAGAAGCTCTGGCTTGTTAATTAATTCTGTCACAATTTTGTAACTTTACCATTGCAACAAGAGATCCACAAGTTTAACTTCATGTTAATTTTTCTTTCAATGGGAGCTGGGAGAGAAATATTTGCAGCTGCCATAGGAAGGTCACCTAACTATGGCAAGCTAGGAGGCACATTAGTACAAAAATATTGAATTTCTATCTCAAATGTTAGCTATGTTAATTTCTTCTCTTTTGTGCCTTTGGATGGCAGTTATTCATGAATCCACCATTCACTCCTTCAATGGGCCCAGTAATTGTGTTGGAGGCCACATGTCTATCTCCACAACCTCTACCAACTTGAAGGATAAAGACGTCAGAAACATGGGAACACCACCATCTGCAGGTTCTCTCCATGTCACACACAACTCTGATTTGGAATTATGATACCATACTTCCACTGTTGCTGGATCAAAATCCTGTAACTACCTTCTCTACAGCACGGTAGGTGTAACTATACCACGTGGACTGCAGTAGTTCAAGAAGGCAGCTCGCCATCACTTTCTCAAAAGCAATCAATGTTGGTTTAACCAACGACATCCACCCATGAACAAACAAACGTTTACAAAAATGCATCCATCTCCTCTACTGATATAACAAGGTGTAGAGCTGGATTCCCTTCAGAAATGAAGAAGGGTCCAGACCCGAAACATCAGCTTTCCTGCTCCTCTGATGCTGCTTGGCCTGCTGTGTTCATCCAGCTCTACACCTTGTTATCTCAGATTCTCCAGCATTGGCAGTTCCTACTATCTCATCTCCTCTACTGTATCTACTTGGCTGTGGAAAGGGTCATTGCAGCTTCAGAAGCTGCTGTTCCTGCATCTGTGCTGGAGCAAACTGCAACTCCTCCTCAGAAACCCAAGCAGCTTTGCTCAATCTCTAGCATTCACAGTACAGGGAAGTCTCATAGGTAAAATGTTCAGATTAACCTCAATGGAATCTAAGGCATTTGTAATGTAGGTGATATTGCCCAGGCCATCACACAAACCAGCCTTCCACCCATTGAGCCTTCCCGCTGCCTCAAAAAAGCATCAAAATAATCAAAGCCCCTCCCACTCTAGTTATACCCTCTTTTACCCTCTTCCATCAAGCAGAAGATATAAAAGTTTGAATACATGTACAAATGGATTCAAGAACAGCTACTTCCCTGCTGTTTTCAAAGTTTTGAACGGACTTCTCAGATGTTAATTCTGATCTGTTCACCTTCTCTGTGGCTGTAACACTGTATTCTGCACACTCTGTTCTTCTACCCTGATGCACTTTGTATGGTACAATCTACCTGTTTACATGCAAAACAACACTTTTCAATGTGTCTCGGTATATGTGACAACAATAAATCAATCGATCAAAATCAGTGAATTTTGACTGAAAGCCTTGTTCTTGTCAGCCCCGGCTTTCCATTGAAGCTGGACCCAGACTTGCTGATTTCTTGCTTTAAACTGCTGATATTAGATCATTTCACTCAACAATCAGTTCCCACTATGCACATAACTTCTCTAATCTGATGAGGAGCAACCACAATGTGCAACCGATCTGCTGTGTGGAATCCGGGGTTAAACAGTACTCTTCCTTGCCATTTTAATTGATTCAATGCTTTCCCATCAAATGCGAGAAGGTTTCATCTAACATTAGATCGCACACTAGGGAAAGCCAGCAGAAGGTGGGCTGATGTCATGACCTGGTCCCAATGTCAATTTAAAGGGATTTGTTCCCCACATGTATGAAAAATCCATCTCTGCTGGAATGGGAACAGTCCCCCCATGTGTCTTGAACCTATTCTTTTCGCAGTTCTGATACTGAACTTTTCTGACATAAGAAGCTGATGAATCATACCCTGGGTGTCTTGTAAAATTACATTTTATGCATTTGTAGCTTTGGGAACATCTAGACTGAACAGAATTTTAAAAAAACAAATTTATTTTCTATGCCTTTGTTGCAGCTTGAACATTATCTCTGATCTATCTTACACTGAAAACAGTACATACTGTTCTCCATTCCAGCACATTCTATGAATCTTTAAATACTTGACTTTGTACTAGATGTGAAAAGATCAGTTTGGACTCCATGGTCTATGTGTATTAATCAGTTTAAATGTCCTTTGATATAATCTGTTATTCACCAATAACATTTCAATGAATCACTACTGTGAAAGTTATTGTTTGGGAACTTTGGTTCTAAAGTAGAGTTATACAAAACTGCAAAAACTGAAACTTATAGTCTATCAAATCAAGCTTCACTCTAGGAAATAAAAATGGAAAGAACTGCGGATGCTGTAAATCAGGAACAAAACCAAAGTTGCTGGAAAAGCCCAGCAGGTCTGGCAGCATCTGTGAAGGAAAAAACAGAGTTAACATTTCAGGTCCGGAACCCAGGCTCTGAGGAAGGGTCACCGGACCTGAAACGTTAACTCTGTTTTGAACTTCACAGATGCTGCCATACCTGCTGAGCTTTTCCAGCAACTTTGGTTTTGTTCAAGCTTCAACGAGGATTTGACTTGTCCAATCTTACTATCAGCTGGGATCATAACACTACAATTCTTTTCCCTCCAGATTTTTCTTTTAATTCATCCACGAGACTTCCAATTACCTCTTCAATGGCTGGAATTTTGTTAGTCCTGTGGCGATGGGGCTAGAGGCAGGAGTGCTAGTACAATGAGTAGGGACTCCTGAAGCATCCTCACCACATGGGAAAATTTCTTGGGTAGGTTGAGACTAGGACCAGTTGTCACCCTACTGAGAGGGGCAACCAATTGAGATGGTGAAAGCCCCAAATTGGGAATATTTCAGAAGGCCCTCCAGCATTCTGATACTGCTGGACTGACACATTACCACATATGGAGCGGCTAGGTCAATGGAAGTGACTTGGAGGGACACTGCATGCAGGAAATCAATGTCCCAGAGAAAGTCCGATGAGCCAAGCTGTTTATCTGAAAGGTTTTTCCCCTCACTGAAGAAAGCCTTGCTGCTTCACCCCTTCCACTCTCAGGACCACATCTCTTGGTGGAGTTGTCGATATTCCAGATCTTGTGGCCCTCAGATTGTGGCAGCAATATCAGGACCTACCCACCATCCTTAACTGGGTGGTCCTAGCAACAGAGAAAACTTTTCTGACAAGGGTGGACATAGGACCGTCACTTGTGTCCTAAGCTTATCGCATGATCCAAACCAATGAGCAGCAATGGTTTTCACTCGAATCATCCATTCTAACAAATGGACTTAATTGATTGGATTTGTAGTTAGTTCAAATGAGAATCAGAGTCAGAGTTTTAAATGAGGACAGTAATTAAAAGGTGTGGTCAACTGATAACATCTGAAATAGTGACAATAACTTTATTCCATTATCCCTTTTACTAAACACAATATTCTTTCTTCAGAGACAGTAGGAACTGCAGATGCTGGAGAATCCGAGACAACAAGGTGCAGAGCTGGATGAACACAGCAGGCCAAGCAGCTTCTTCATTCTTTTTTGGCTAATTTACAGACATTGTTCCTCAGCCAGTTCTGATCCCCTGCTGCAGATCTCTAAGCAATCTTTTCCTCATTCAGCCCCCATTTCCTGAGCAAACCAGGGTCACGGTCTCTTTTTTTCCCTCGTCTATTCACAGCTAAGAATTCAGAGTTACAACCCAAAACCATCCTTCCCCCAACCCCACTGTCCATGTTTCAGAATTCTTGAGTTTTGTCTTTTCAGTCAGTTAAATATTGTCACAAAGAAGTATAGGCTTGGAAACTGACATTAGTGTGACAAATGCTTGCAGATGTCTCCTTCTTTAGTCTCAGAGACAGTAGATTTCATGACACCTTGCTTAGCCTTGAAATAAATTAAGTCAATTAAAGTGTCTCCCATCTTCATAAATTAATATCAGCTTACTGAGCGCAGTTTGGACTTTGAAGTTGATAACTCCCTGATCTATATGACTCAGTATTATACTGGACCGCATATTTCTCAAAGCAACTAGCTTAACTGAATTTTTAAAAATGTTGTAGGCTAACTGTCTACTGAGTATTCTGCACATTCTAACAGAGTTGTCAACAATCTTCAGACATTTTCTTGGAGATCTTACCACATGCTAACCCAACTCCGACTAATCCATCCCCTCATCCTCATAATTGGCCAGCCACTAGTCAAACCTCTGCGGTCTTGTCTTCTCATGCCAAATGGAGAGTAGACAGACTTTCTGTTGCTTAACTAAATTAGTCTTGACTGTCAATCAAACAGCCTTTCTCCCATCTTCAAAACCTTTACAACTAACAAACAAAAATATTCAAATAAAAGTGGAAGAGCAATGTTTTTGAGATTAGTTTTGAGCTCCCAGAGGATCCAGTTTGATCCAGGTGGATTGAAACTTTAATTCCAAGCAGATTTGTTTTCAAATATGTATCAAGCTCTTCACATGGTATTTGAAAGTTATGTCTAAATTCAGCCTCTGTTTACAGTTTTACTGAAAATTTCATCAGAGATTGTTAGCTGAAGTTGAGGTGCAAAATGTCATAAAGACAGATGCTTTAAGAAGGGAAGGATATTGTGAAACTAGATTATCTTGGAGCAAAGAAGTAGTGTTAATACCACGCCAGAAGATAAAACGCTGACATTAAAAAAACAGGGATAAATCCCTGAAGACATTACTTCAAACGAGTATGTTTGTGATCAGGGGTCTAATAATAGCTCTAGAAATACCATATCTACAGTTCTAGATGATGCCAAGGAAGGGTGAGTCCATCCAAAACATTAACACTGATTTCTCTCCACAGATGCTGCCAGACCTGCTAAGCTTTTCCAGCAATTTCTATTTTTGATAAAAATATACATATTTCATGCAGTTTACATCACAATTTGGTCAACAGTTTTGCATTTGGGAAGGGTGAGGGATTGGATAGTATGGTGTTACTTACATCATTACACGAATGAAACCTAAATAAAACACGGTGTGTTATTAACACAGGAATTTTTGAATTCCATTCTTTGCCTAATGTTTAGTCGAAGTGTGGAGGCATCATCCTGTTTACTTGAAGTACTCCTCTATTAATGATGCATGCAATAATTTCCCAGGTGAAGTTTTGCAAAATGTGTTTTCATGAAATGTGATGCAGTAGACGTATGAAATGAACTTTAGTGTGATTTAATTGCATGAGGGATATTCCGAGGAAAGATGTTCTTATCCACACTGGACATGAAAGACAGAAAACTTTGACAGAATTCAAAGTTACAGGTTTAAGCATTGTAAATTCAGATATAACAATTTCACCAAGACAAAAACACTAGGCCTCTGTGCCATCAAGTTATACACTTCTGAGAGTACTCACAGCTGCATTCAGATAAATTCCACTGTGACATCTACCATCTGGCAATTCTCTTGCAATATCAACACCAATGACTGCAAAAACAAATGATGCTTGCCAACTATCCTGCTTTTCCGATGAGGCAGTCCCATAATATCTCAGCTGACAAACTCTCAATCTAAGAGCTACCTCAGTCATTTGCCACTGCTCTGATAGCTTTAATTGATGGTTTTTTGGCTGGGTCATCAACCACAAGCCTCACTAGAACTTCAGATCATTCAAACAAACTGGTCATAACCTACCCTAATCCAAGGCATATTTACCTATTACACATCTCCTTACTGACCTATATTGACTCCCATTGCCCTTTAGCCATTTTTTTTTATTCATTCACGGGATAAGGGCTAGCTTGACTGCATTTATTGCCCATTCCTAATTGCCCAGAGGGCAGTTAAGAGTCAACTACATTGCTGTGAGTCTGGAATCACATGTAGGCCAGACCAGGTAAGGATGGCAGTTTCCTTCCCTAAAGGACATTAGTGAACCAGATGGGTTTTTGCCGACAATCGACAGTGGATTCACTGTCATCATTAGATTCTTAATTCCAGATATTTATTGAATTCAAATTCCACCATCTGCCATAGCGGGATTCGAACCCATGTCCCCAGAACATTGTCTGGGTCTCTGGATTAACAGTCCAGCGATAATACCACTTGGCCATCACCTCCCCTTAATGGCTACATCTTAAGTCTTACATTGTGCCAGAATAGGTAACAGCTATGTCTCAATAAGGATGATAGGAAAAGTGGCCAACTTCACAGGAACGAAAGTCTTTTGTGCCAGGCAGGACAAGGCACTGCTCATTAAGCAGGAATCTTGGTGATACAGCTTCTAAAAGGCTGTTCACGGTTATCACGGCTACTGAATTAAAGACGGAAGAGAGGACAATGGAAAAGATGTATCTTGTCTATACCACCTTGGACATATGGTCTTAATGTTGCAAGTATCGCAGGTGTCAAACTTCCTGGAAATTTCAACAGAAAACACATAAAAACATACAAAAATGAGTGTTTTGAAGAAATCAGCAGCATAACCTAGGAACGGCCATCACAGATTCAGGGCCTCAAGCTTGGAGTTCAGAGAAAACAGACAAATCCAACTGAGTGACTGAAGCCTGGCCAGCTATCCCTCATCAGTGTGAATAAAACCTGAGACTCAGCAGTGAGTCTGAGGCAATTTTGTTTCTAACCTGATACAACTTTATATTGCAGTGTTAAACTGACTGAGTGATAAATAAAGAAGTAGATTGCCATAACACTACAGGCAGTAATTATTGTGTGCACTGGCAATGATCCGGAAAGGGCAACAGACACCAGCCCTACGTGAAATCAAGAAATCATTGAGCACAATGGATACAACAAAGACAATGAGCCCTGATAGCATCTTGACTGCTGTGTTGAAGACATGTATTTCAGAACTAGCCACACCATCAACCAAGGTATTCTAATACAGCTAGTGTACTGCAATCTATGTGACAAAGTGGAAAACTGCCTTAACTAGGTCCTGCCCTTTAGAAAACAAATATTCCCGCCAAAGTATCAAATAATCTGGGTACCTATGAACCAAACTCTGAAATTCTTTCCTTAAGTTCCCGTGCTTCACCATATTGCACATTTTTTAAAACTTTCGTTAAAACCCACCAGCAAACATTTTTTGCTTGTTGCTCTGTAATGTTCTTTGGAACCCTTAGAGGCATTGTATAGGTAGAAGTAATTGTTATTACTACTTGGATGATTTTAATTCACATACAGACTGGGCAGTCCATATTAGTAATAATACCATGATCTTGACCAATATGATTACTAGAAAAGTCAGATCTTTGCCTGAAATATGGCTTGATAGATCATACTTTTTTCTTTATTAATTTAACAATGTTGTCTCTCACCTAAACATGAGCACAAAATGCTACAGATCTGATTTTAACAATAAAATCAAAGTGTAATGTGCAAAAGAAAAGGAGGTCAATAGAATAAAACAAGTAAACACACTATGAAAGATTTTAAAATAAATAAGAAAAATACAATATTTCCCTTTATCTCAACAGCAGCTCTTTGGTGTATTCAAATTCCCTTCTCTACCACATTCATTGTTTTGACAACTACTGCTCTCAATTTTGCACTTAAGAATTTGATAATCTCTTCCACAAGTGTTCACATAACTGAATGTAGACTTCCTCAGCTCAATTAAACCCATCAATGTTCTAGCTAAACACTTCCGGTCTGGAGCTTTCAAACTAAAACCATTACAATGAGATAACCTATTTCATAACTTTTCAGAACGAATTCCTTTCTCTAGGAAAAGAAAATGTTTCTTATATTGAACTTCAAACAGGACATCTGCCAAATTAAACAAAAATCTTTCCAAGCTATGGACACATCCCCTAAGCAAAAAGAAATCCTAATCCTATTAACTGAAAGCAGGCTAATACTCTTTGATGATTACTCTGTCCAAGGTAAACCTCTCCCAGCTCAAACAAATTCCCTTCGCACTCTAGGGACTATCTCCCGCACACTACTTTTCAGAAAAAAAAAACAAGGCTCCAGAAATACTGACAAACAGACCAAAGTCCATATGCCACTAGTTCATAATCCAAACTCAGAAATAAATTATATAAAGAAATTGATCACATACAAATTTCACCACATCTCCTCACGAAGAAAAATAAAGATGTATCTTTAAGAGACACATTCTGTCACATTAACGATTGTAACATATTGACTTTAAGCGTGCAATTTGTTACGTGGTGACTATCTTTTACATAAATTCCTGGGCACCACCCTATCTGGTAACCTTCACACGTTCTCTCGATAAAGTGTTTGCTGTAATATTTTATTTTCCAGGCACATGAACAATTTCCAAATTAAGCATTTGGAGAATTAAGTGCTACCAAGACAAATGTAAGTATTTGTCCCTAAATTTACCCAAAAGAAGCAAAGCATTGCTGTCCGTAGAAATGGAGTTTTATCCAACACTATTGGTGATAATATTTCAAAATTATGCAAATGAAACACAAGGTACAGTGGGCAGGATCTTGTGGACCACTGAATGATGAGGGCTATGGCAGGAACTGTAGCAGAGTGATGCGAGAGACCTCACAAGGTCTATCTCAATGTCGGGAACGACTTACTGTCCCTTTTAAATAGGTTCCAGGTGTTGAGGCAAGATTTTAACTAGGGAGTGACACATTTTGTATTAAGGAGAATTGGTGCTTATTTACAATCTTAGTAACTGCATGCCTTGCCACATTAAGAAGCACATTCTCTCTTTCTACCTACCGCTCGCAAACTAGATGCTTGAATTCCCAACACGGAAGCCAGTGAGCGTACCTCTGAGACTTCAGCTCACTGCTGTCTATGTAGAGCCTCCACAAAGTGGCATTTCAGGTCATGATCCATGGGTATGACACCATATGTTTCCCTTGTCCATAGAAGTGGCATATGATATTTTCCAACTGCTCAGGATTTTTAGGGTCTTTCTCTGGTCCACTTGCAGGTTGCTACCGGAAAAGAACAGAGCTGCGTTTTAGGCTGGATCAGCAACTCACATTGAAAGGCTTCTGCAAGGACACTGTGTGCATGGATGACACCAATCTCATGGATTGGACAATCTCAGGGCTGCTCACTCATTTAGCACCTATCTTCCTGCTCACAGCATCCACGCGTTGCCTTGACTATTAACACAGTCACGCAACCAGGCAGCTTGGCATGCTCATCAGCATTCCACTGCAATGGGGGCAAACACCTTGCTGTGTAGGAGTAACCTGCACCATTTGCCAGCAGCTTATGTGACAAACACACTGCATGTGCAGCAAACAAGCGGGCACCTCTCAAAGTCTGAACTCTGTGGAGGCAGCTGTCAGTCAAGGGCTCCCAGGACAGAAAGTCCTCAGCAGCTTCTGATACCATTCCAGAGGATTGGCTGTGGGCAGGGTGATCTTGGCCAGGGTGATCTCAGTCAGAGTGATCTCAGTCAGAGTGATCTCAGTCAGGGGGGATCTGTGCTTCTGGAGTCCATGGAGTGTGTCATGGTCAATCCCGAAGAACCATGGTGGCTAGTTGTGAGATAGTTAGGTACAAAATGAGTGTGGAGATGTACAGGCATCAGTCAGGGCTTTGGGCATTTCCCACCCAAGGCTGTCCATTAAGATCACTCAAGCGAGTGAGGCACTGTCAGTTCAATGGGCTAATCCAAATAAACTATGGAAAAAGGAGGATTTGGGGGAAGGATGCTGCTGTGGGAAGGAGACTTGGGAACCAGTTTGTGGGGATTGGGAACTGCTGGCTAGGGACTAGAGGAATGACAATTGTGAAGGGTGCCAGTTGTATTTGTAAGGAATATGGTAATGTATGGACAGGAATGGAGTAATGCAGGGGAGGTGAGGGGGAAGTCATGATCAGGAGCACCTTGGCTTCAACACTGAGACAATGAATGTCCATGTATGACATGGTCATTCTGTTGGCCAGGGGCTAGGAATATTAGAGGTGGACAGGTCCAGGCTCCTATAAACAGATCATGTGGGGACCCAGGGAGGTGCAATGCCTTTGGGTTTTACAGGAAGGGGTATCAGGAAGTGGGTGTGGATATTCAAGGCCTCACTGACACATCCAGGCAGAGACCAGATTCCACTGTCCAAAAAATTCACTGTCATCTTTCATCATGCTGGAAATTAAAAGAGGGCAATGTGAAAGAAGATGGTTGCAGCACAGAGTGGGCAGGAGGAGTGTCTAGACCAGTGAAGGCGGAGGCTGTGAGACACACCAATCTGAAAGGCTTTAGAGGGCAAGAATATTCTAAAGAGGCCCATGCACTGCATAGGAAACATACCTGTGAGGTCCCAAATCCCTAACAAGGTGAATGCATTGGCTTTGTGTGTGCTGTACACCTCCCTATTGCACACATCAGTAACTTCTTCATTCATATCATTACTTTCACCCACATAAGCCAAGGAAAATGTTATGGGGAAAAGACAGGAAAGTGAATTTCAGGATTATCAGATCAGCCATGATGTTGTTGAATGGTACAACAGACTGAATGGGCCGAATGGTCCATTTCTGCTCCTATGTCTTACAGTCTTATAGAGACAGTAAGGTATTCCATCACAAGGAGCAATGGTGTCAGCAGAATCCTTTGACCTGTTTATATCTTGGGCCTCTTACATCCACATGCTGCAGCAAGCTCTCAACATTGAACTTGATCCATAGTGCACCCTGTACGGACATGATGTTAGACACCATGCTGGCACAGTAACATTCAGGGCTACACAAGACTCAATCAAACAGATTTATTGCAGAGTCAATGACATATAGAAATGTCGAAACATGAAAACTAAGAGCAGGAGTAAGCCATTCAAGCCTTCTTCACCACTTAATATGACCATAGCTGGTCCTCTATCTCAACATCATATTGCCACATTCTCTCTACACCCCTGAGAGCCTTTAAAATCTAAAAATAGATCTTTCTCTTTATTTAATGTATTTAGTGACTGGTTTCCATAGCCTTCTGTAGTGGAGAATTCCACAGGCTGAGGAAAATAGTAGCAAGGGCTCAGAGGAAACATTGGTAATGCTGCCTCCTGCACTCCCCACCAGCTCAGGTACCTACACCTCAGTAAGAACATGAGGCTTAGAACATTTGGGAGCACCTCACTGTGACACCTCTGCAGCTGGCCAAGGAAGATACTCTCAAGGAAGCTAACACTCGGAGGACTGTTGGAGACCAGGCACCGGGTAAGAGAGAGCACTGTGGCATTGGTTAATGGATTAGTTGTGTCCTTCTTTGTGAAGACAGAACCAAAGTATGTGTTCAACTCTTCCAAAAGTGCTTTGTTCCCCATTATGAGTTCCTTGACTTCTGTCTGTAAGGGATTTGCATTTGTCTTCATTAATCTTCCTCTCTTTGCATGGTTATAGAAGATTTTTACAGTTTTTAAGTTCCCTGCAATTTTACTCTCAAACTCTGTTCCACCTTCTTCATGAAACTTTTTGCATTCTTTGGTTGAATTCTAAAATGCTCCCAGTCTTCAGTTTAGCTGCTTTTTCTGTCATTTGTCTATATGTCTCTCTGTTCGATATAATAATATCTCCAATTTATTTTGTAACCCATCCTTGAACTACCTTTCCTGTTTTATTTTTGTTCCTGAAAGGAATGAATAATTGTTGTAATTCATGTATTCTTTAAATATTCACCATTACCTATCCACTATCAATCTGTTTTGTAAGTTTTCTGAATCCATACCATTTATTGCAAACATGATTGATTATCTAGATTACACTTTTACCTGTATCACCAAGATCCTAACGTTCCAAAATGCACTTCTTTCGGCTGGGGGGGCGGGAGGTGGCAGGGGGATTTGAATTGATTTGATTTATTATTGTCACATGTACTGAGATACAGTGAAAAGTATTGTTTTACTTGCTTTCCAGGAAAATCATACTTTATGTTAGTACATCAGGGTAATAGAATGAGTATAGATTATAGAATCCCTGCAGTGTGGAAACAGGCCCTTCGGCCCAACAAGTCCACACTGGACCTCAGAGCATCCTACATAGATCCATCCCACTAATCTACACATCCCTGAACACTATGGGCAATTTAGCATGGCCAACCCACATAACTTGCATCTTTGGACTGTGGGAGGAAACCGGAGCACCCAGAGGAAACCCACACAGACAGTTGCCCAAAGATGGAATCGAACCCAGGTTCCTGGTGATGTGAGGCAGCAGTGCTAACCACTGAGCCACCATAAATATAGTGTTGCAGCCACAGAGAAAGTGCAGAGAAAGACCAGTTTTAATATATCAGAGGCCGATTCATAAGAAAGATGGCAACAGAGAAGAAGCTGTATCTTCTACTCAACAGTAGAGGCGGAACAGAGTATAACTGGAGTTGAAGGGGCCTTTGCTTATGTTGGCTGCTTTTCTGAGACAGCGGGAAGTATAGACAGAGTCAATGGAAGAAAGACTGGTTTGTGTGATGGACTGGGCTGCGTTCACAAATCACTGTAATTTCTTCTGGTCTTGGGCAGACCATTTGCCATGCCAAGTTGTGATGCATCCAGATAGGATACTTTCTATGGTGCATCTATAAAACTTATAAGAATCAGTGTGGACATGCTGAGTTTCTTCAGCCTTAAGAGGAAACCTGCTAAGTAGTGGAGCCCATTGGACCTGGAAGGTTGGTCGGGCAACATACGAACCCTTCTCAGCCCTTCAAGCCTGTTCCACGATTCAAAAGGTCATGGCTGTTCTGATTTTAACCTCCACCCTGCATACCCGTGATAATCTTTTATCCCCTTGGTAATCAAGAATCTATCTCTTTCTGCCTTAAAAATATTTAAAGATTCTGCATCCACTGTTTATTGGTGAAGGGAATTCCAAAGACAACAAACCCTCAGAGAAAAAAATGTTTTCTCATCTTTGAATTAAATAGGTCAGTCCTTGTTTTTAAACTATGTCCCCTTAGTTCTAGATTCTCTCACAATAAGGCACATCCTTTCAACATCCACCTGGTGAAGTCCCCTCAGGATCTTATATGTTTCAATTAACTCATCTCTGACTCTTCTCAACCCCAGAGGATAAAGGACTAGCCCATGTAACCTTTCCTCATAAGGCCATCTGCTCATTCCATGCATTATTCTAGTAAACCTTCTCTGAATTACTTCCAGCACATTAACATCCTTCCTTAAGCACAGTGACCAGTACTGTACAGAGTACTCCAGATACAGTCTTACCAACACTCTGTATAACTAAAGCATAACCTCATAGTCTTGCATTAAATTCCCCTCATGATAAACCACAACATTTCCTGATTATTGGTTGTATCTACATACTAACCTTCTGTAATTCATGCACTAAAACACCCAGATATCTCAGAGTTCTGCAACTTTCACCATTTAGATAATGTACTACTTTCTTTAAATATAGTTTTCTGCCAGAACAGACAATTTCACACTTTCCCACACTATAGTACATTTGTCAGCTCTTTGTCCACTCAGTTAACCTGTCTTTCTGCCTTTGTAGGCTCTTTATGCCCTTTTCAAATCTCACTTTCTGACTTAACTTTGTGTCATCAGCAAATTTAACTGCCATACCTTCAATATACTACATCCAAATTATCAATATAAATTATAAAGAGTTGAGGCCTCATCACCAGTCTGGTGGTACACCACTCATGACATCCTACCAGCCTGATAAAGACCCATTTATTCTTACTCTCTGCTTCGCATTAGCCAGCCTTTCTTCTAGCCATACCAATGTGTTACCCCCATACTCATACCATAAGCTTTTATTTTCTGCCATAACTGCTGATATGGCACCTTTATCAAATGCCTTCTGGAAATCAATGTACAATACATCCACTGGTTCCCCTTTATCCACAGCATAAGTTTCTTCATCAAAGAGCTCCAATAAAGTAGTTAAATGATTTCCCTTGACAAAATCATGTTGGCTTTGCCTATTATCTTGAATTTATCCAAATGCCCTGCTATAATGTCTTTAATAATAACTTCTAACATTTCCCCAATGACAGACATTAATCTAACCAGCTGGTAGTTTGCTGCTTTCTGCCTCTCATCCTTTTAAAATAAAGCAATTACATTGCCTATTTTCCAATCTAAAGGAACCTTATCCACATCTAAAACCAACACATCAACAACCTTTCTGGATACCTCTTTTAAGACACTAGGATGAAATCCACCATGACCCAGACACTTGTCAGCCTGTAATTTCAACAATTTACTCCGTACTACTTTCTTGGCTGTTGGATTTTTTCTTGAGTTCCTCCACTCTTTTCAATTCTTGATTTGCAGCTATTTTCAGGATGTTACCTGTATCCTGTCTAGTGAAGATCAATGCAAAATGTCAGTTCAATTCATTTTCCATCCCTTTGTCCTCCATTAATAATTTCCCAGACTAATATTACATAAGAATAAAACTTACTTTGTTAACTCATTTCTTTTTTAAATATCTGAAGGGACTTTTCCTTTTTTTCATCTTTAAGCTAATTTTCTCTTGTATTCTAATTTTTCTCTCCTTATTAATCTTTCAGGAATTTCTCTGACCCCTGGGTGGCTCTGACACTCTGTGGGTCTTCTTGCCTCCTCGGTTTCAACTTCCAAGAGTCAAAGGTCAGAGTCCAGCCAGCTTTGCAATGACATTGGAGGAAACATCTGAGGAGTCTGTGTGTGGTTCATCCTCTAGTTAAGTGCCTCTGGCACTGCCCTCTCTTCTGAGGAAGGGGCATCTGGAGCATGCGCCACATTCTGCACCCCATTGTCATGCCTATGGTCCTCAGGATCAGTGGCTTGACCGAAGGAGTTTAAGTGTGTAGCACCTCTCAGGCAGACCCTGAGGGTGCCAGACCTGGATCTCCATGGTAACCCTGACAGAAGGTCACACGTCAAAGGAGACCAGATTGGCGATCACATACTTATGGAACCCGGGTCCCTATTGTATAGCTGCCCTCCTGCAGATTCTGTGTTATAAGGGCCACTTACCTCCAACAAACCCATCTGTCCTGTTCCTGCCTAGGTCTTCTCCTGCCTGGGCTGAGTAGGTGCCCAGTCTCCAACAGTCGTCCAAGTGCACTGGCCTGCAATATTTCCTTCCCAACCAACTGTGAAGCTGTCACAGTGAGGTGCTCACCAGATTGTGCCCCCAAATGTTCTAAGCCTGTTGCATCCAAGCGGTGTAGATACCTAAGCTGGTGGGAGGTGTAAGAGGCAGCATTGCCAATGCTTCCACTGAGTCTCCTCCTCAGAGATCAAGAAGGTGCCTTTGGGTGGAGCAGGCTATTTCTCTGCTAGGTTCACAGACATCCTGTTGGCAACTGCAAGACACAAGGGAGAGAAGGCATCGCAGCCAATGGCTAGAAGTATGTACAATGAATGACACTGACAATGGGGTTACTGTGAGAGTTACACTGGAATGTAGACTGTCATAGAATCGTGGAGCCATACTGCTCAGAAACAGACCCTTTAGTCCAACTCGTCCATGCCTACCAAGTTTCCCAAACTAAACTCATCCCACTTGCTCATATTTAGCCCTTATCTCTATAAACCTTTCCTGTTCACATACCTGTCAAAATGTCTTTTAAATGTTGTACCTGTACCTGCATCTATTATTTCCTCTGGCAGTTCATTCCACATACGAACCACCTCCATGTGAAAAATTTACCCCTCAGGTCTGTTTTAAATCTTTCTCCTCTCACCTTAAATATATGCCCTCTAGTTTTGAACTCCACTACCCTAGGGAAAAGACTTTTGCTTTTCACCTTATCTATGCCCTTCATGGTTTTATAAACCCTTATAAAATCACCCCTCAACCTCCTATGGACCAGTTAAAAAGTCCCAGCCTATTCAGTCACTCCTTGTAACTCAAACTCTCCAGTCCCAGCAACATCCTTGTAAATCTTTCTGACCTCTTTACAATTGGTTAGTGGGACATAGATATCTTGGTATCCCTGCAGGAGCAGTCCAAGTCTTCTACTGCAAGAGGTAGGATTTTGTCTTCTCGTGGGTGAGGAGTCTGATTTGTAAATCACTTATACAGAAACTGCTTCTCTGAATTTTGGCTTTCTGTTTCTTTCACCCTCTTTTCTCTTTGAACTCTGTGAAAGATAGTGGAAGTATTTATAAAGGTCAATCTGAGACTGTGGTTCTAGATCAGCGGAGTAAAATATCACTCTTCCTCAAAAGTTAAGCAAAGAATTAATTCTATGTGATCGTTTGTTACTTTCGTTATCCATCAGTTGAGGTGACACTGCCATGAAAGTACTGAAGTGTTTGCTGTCAGACTCACTATCTATCACAGAGCAAGTGATAGATGAAATTGGAAATCCCAATACATTGTGAAGATGCAGCATTACTGAAATAAGGTCACTTAGCTGGTATCTATGGAGACAACCTCATAAATACTGTAACACATTCTCTGCATCTGTTTTGTTTTTGCTTAATGTTCATGTAACATTGTGAGAATAAGTCATTTTGCCAATTTATATTTACTGATGTAGTAAATTATATGCTGTCACCAGAAGGTACATTAGAAAGCTTTCTCCAACCTCTGATTGTAAAGTTAAAATCTAATCTGCTATGAGCACTCATTCATTTGTGTCTTTTTAGTTTTGAACTATTCTATGTATTGGAACCAAGTCTGTGGAGTTCATGGAATGTCATGCTGGGTAGTTATCTGTACCCTTATTGTTAACATATTCTTCTTCTACCTATTCTACTTTCATTTTCCTACAGCTTTAAGTTAGGCACACACTTTCTATGTGTCATATACGCCTTTAATTTTGATTTGTTTCAAACTTACAATTTCTCTCATCACTTCTTCCAGTAAATCATCTCTGATCTTCATTTAAACCTTTTACAATTCAATCTATATCTCTTTCTGGGTGTATGTGTTTTCCCTTCCCAATTTATCTGGGCCTTTGTTAATGCTGAATCAGAGATAGTAGGAACTGCTGATGCTGGTGAATCCGAGACAACAAGGTGCAGGGCTGGATGAACACAGCAGGCCAAGCTCAAGCTGTTTTTCAGCCATGCCTTCCTAAAGGTCAGTAGTCAAAATGAGAACCTGCCTGTCCACTCCACAGATGCTGCCTGTTAATAACAAAACTTTCTATCAATTTCTGCTCTTTTTAGAAGTTAAGGATGGGAAATGTGAGACCAAAAGCTGATCCAAAACGAATATTAACCTGATTTGTGCAAGCTACCAGCGCCTGCAAAGAGATGTGACCTATTTTTACAAGATGCTTATGGTGCCATTCTCACAGCTGATAACTGTCCAACAATAAGTTTTGGGATAGCAGGAGAGATAGCTGTAGAACAGGAGGTTAATGACAATTACTCTGGAATCCGGTAGAAGGCATTTCTGTTCCTGCTGACAAAACAGGAATCACTTTAGAAAGTTTTGTTCATTAATGAGCTTTCCTTGGTGGTTAGTATTTAATCTACAGCATCTAAGTAACTGCCTCTGGATTTGACTAAGGGGCCCAACAGGTTTTATTAAGAGACAGATGCATGAAAATGTAGCAAGCCCAATATTGGGTTGGACATTTTTGCAAGTGATTTTTAGTACTGGGACATCATTCCACACATTGTTTCCATATTTGTTGGATACCCATAAAATGACCCAACATAAGTCCAAATTTTATCCCTACATGTACCTGTTCTCATAATTGTCTTCACACTAAACTACTGATCACCCAACCTTTCCTCCCCATTTCCTACATTAATCGAGTCCCATTTGCCAGCATTTAGCCCATATCCCTCTAAACCTTTCCTCTTCACGTACCCATCCAGATACCTTTTAAATGTTGTAATTGTACCAACCTCCACCACTTCCTCTGGCAGCTCATTCCATACATGCACCACCTTCTGCATGGAAAAGTTGCCCCTCAGTTCCCTTTTAAACCTTTCCCCTCTCACCTTAAACCTATGCCCTCTAGTTTTGGATTCCCCACCCTGGGGAAAAGATCTTGGTTTTTCACCCTATCCACACCCCTCATGATTTTGTCAACCTCTACAAGGTCAAGCCTCAGACTACGACGCTCCAGGGAAAATAACTGTAGCCTATTCGGCCTCGCCATTTAGCTAAAAGCCCTCCAAACCCTGCAACAAACTTGTGAATCTTTTCTGCACAATTTCAAGTTTAACAACATTTTTTCTATAGCAGGGATAGCAGAATTGAACACAGTTTTCCAAAGTGGCCTAATCAATGTCCAGTGTAGTCATAACATGACCTCCCAACTCCTATATTCAATGCAAGACAAATAAAGGCAAGTGTACCAAAGACCTTCTTCACTATCCTATCTAATGTTTCATATTAACTTCTCCAGTCAAGTTTCTGCGTCTGTCACAGTACTGAAACTTCTCTTGTTAAAGTCATAAATGATAAAGGTAAGCTATTGCTCCTCACTCTTCTCAACTCTCTCAGCCATTGACACAGTTAACTACTCTATCCTCCTCCAATAGCTCTACAGCTTTTTGGAAGTGTTCTTATCTGGTTTCTTTAGCTTCAACATAATTGTAGCTAGAAACTGAATTACAATGGTTTTTCTTCCTACACCTTCTCCACGACATCTGGTGACCCCAAGGTTCTATCTTTAACCTATCTTTAATCTTTAACCTATATACTATACATAGGTATCTATATGCTTGTCCCGGCAACTTCATTCAAAAACAACTTAATTCATACATGCTCATTGATGACAACTTTTGTATATTTTATATCTCAGAGCTATGCAGAGATTACACCAGTTTCCATGTGTGTATACATTTTATTTATAATGCTTTAAATTGTCTGCTGTCATGCTTCTAGCTTTTAACTCCATATAGCAGCTCAATACAGTGTGTTTACTGAGATACCAAGGTGTACAGCTGGATGAACACAGCAGGCCAAGCAGCATCAGAGGAGCAGGAAGACTGACATTTCGGACCTAGACCCTTACTTTTGTCTGTCACCATACCCAGGCTTAATCAATCAGTCACAGAGTCATAGAGACATACAGCATGGAAACAGACCCTTTGGTCCAACTCGTCCATGCTGACCAGATATCCTAAATTAATCTATCCCACTTGACAGCATTTGGTCTATACCCTTCTAAACCCTTCCTATTCATGTACCCATTCAGATGCCTTTTAAATGTTGTAATTGTACCAACTTCTACCACTTCCTCTGGCAGCTCATTCCATACATGCACCACTCTCTGTGTGAAAATGTTGCCCCTTAAATCCCTTTTAAATCTTTCACCTCTCACTTTAAACTATACTCTCTAGTTTTGTGCTCCCCTAACCCCAGGGAAAATACCTTGTCTAACCATATCCGTGCCCTTCATAATTTTATAAACCTCCAATAAGGTCACCCCTCAGCCTCCAGGGAAAATAGCCCCAGCCTATTCAGCCTCTCCCTATTGCTCAAACCCTCCAACCCTGGCAACATCCTTGTAAATCTTTTTTGAACCCTTTCAAGTTTCACAACATCATTTCTATTGCAAGGAGACCAGCATTTCATGCAGTATTCCAAAAGTGGCCTAACCAATGCCCTGTATAGCTGCAACATGAACTCCCAACTCCTTTACTCAATGCACTGACCAATAAAGGGAGGCATACCAAACACCTTCTTCACTATCCTGTCTACCTGGGACTCCACTTTCAAGGAACTATGAACCTGCATCCAAGGTCTCTTTGTTCAGTAACACTTCCCAGGGCTTACACTAGTAAACAGTTTTACATAATCAAACATCAAACAATTGAACACTACTTTTGGTAAACATTACTTTCAGTTTAATCATCCCAAATAATAAATATATGTCGACTGAGTCATTTCTTATCATCTAATTAGTCAGTTTTTTCTAAGTAAAGGAATGGGTGGTTGAGATACAAAGGTCTCTGATCACAGCACTGAGGTCTAAAAATTGAGGATGTGGTTTTGCATGATAAATTTGGATGTATGAACCTGTGTGATACAGGACCTCAAAGTTGTACTGATGAAGTCGATCTGACCATCTGGAGATATGTGGATGTCAATGACCAGATCCTGGTAAAGCTAACATTGAAGTCAGTATGTAGTATAGCACTCAGTGCAGAGAGTAAACTTGGTACCATAGAGATGTGTGCCAATGTTCACAAGCATAGATACAAGCTCATGCTTCTTGATGTGAAGCAGGAGACTCGCATTCAGTTTCTGATAACTGTTACAATGTATAAGTGATGGGTGACTTCCTTCAATGGACCCTGAAAGTATTCTTCCAGTTGTAGTTCCTGACAAAGCTGTTGTGACACATATGTTTCCGTATATGGGTTGGAATGTGCTAGGTTTTGTGGAGATGCTATCTTTGCCGTTAACATAGAAAATTTTGTTTGCTGGGCAATTGTTCATTCAATTTGCGCAGTAGCTTTCAGAGATAGATCACAATGTCTGTGTGCTTAGGAAAGAATTTGTGGTATTACTTGATAGTTTACTCTCTGCACTGAGTGCTATACTACATATTGACTTCATTGTTAGCTTTATCACGATCTGGTCATCGATGTCCACATATCTACAGATGGTCAGATCAATTTCATCAGTACAACTTTGCAGTTGTGTATCACACAGGTTCATACATCCAAATTTATCATGATGCTAGTCTTTCAAATGAGAGAGTTTCAGAAGAGTATGAATGGCTTTGACATTGATGCGTGTAGGTTTACTCCAGCTCTTGCCACCACCATGCTCTAAGAAGTCAATGTTGGATGCCCCAAATATGCATTCATCTTTGTCAATATCAAATTGTCTTGAGCCAGTTAAGTGAGCACCACTACTAACTATTAATCATGCTCCACCACATCTCTTCCATGGACAACAGCATAACCCAGTAGGTTGATCATCTCCTCAATTTCTGAGAAATGGTCTTGTGGAAGGAACCAAATTTTGAGCGTTGTCCATAGGGTACGCTGTAATACTAAACAAAAATGGTGATAATTCAACCAAACAAAATCTTGCATAATTTTCTATTCTCTGATATATTCAAATCATAAATAAATTGAAAGCTCTTAATTTGCCACACACTCTGTAGAGACAGGGTTTAATGTGTATTCAGATGGGCCTCTGAGGTATGCTATGATGTAACTATGATCTCAATAGTTATATAATAGAGACAACTGCGAAAAAGTCTAAACCAAAACAGCTTAGGACTCAGATGCCCATTGTATTGTCCATCTCTATACTGTGTAAGTAAATACTATGTAGACTTTGAGGTCTGACTGGAGGTTATCTGAAAAGGTTAAGCCATGCTAAAATAATACCATCTTTCAGTATGACACCCTAATACTAACCTTCCTCTGAGTGAAATTTTAAAAAATGTTCTAAAAACTTCCAACCCAATCCTCACAAATACTATAGCCTTAGCTTTAATTTCCAACAATTTGCCTTCACGTGTCCTCACTGCTGACAAATAATTGGACTCTTTGGCTCACACATATCATCCATACCTTTTTTTTGCTACTCCTTTGAGTATCTGTCTTTTGATCTCCCCTATCTTCATCACTGTGTGTTTTTACAAACAATGGCTTACTTCTACTCATTTTATTAAGAGATATTTTAAATGGCCAACCTTTAAATTGGTGTCATTATCTTAGAAAATATCTAGACTTTCTAGGTGGGGCTATATTCCCACAGGAACGCTATTTTTAAATTCATTGCTTAACATGACTCCTCTAAGGTTTACAAAATCTTGTACAGTCTTTATAGCCCTATATCACATATTAAATTTCATTTTCTTTTCGACAGAAGACCATACAAAATACTGATTCTGCTTCTTCCTTAAATTCTAAATATTTTGCCTGCGAGCTTTTGAACTGTTTCTGTTTCACTGTCTCATAATCATTAAATTGTATATCTGAAAGAGATGATTACACTTCCAATATTTTCTCCAAGCAGACATTGAAATTAAAAAAAATGTCCAGTTCTCTTTTGGCCATTTCAACTTTGTCACAAATGTTCTCAAGTCACGTGAAATGCATTTCAACTCCTCCCTCATTGATTTAAGCACTAATTAAATATTCTGCGACAGACACATACCAGGAGTTAAATCTGAAACATTGTGTTCTCCTACTACCCCCTTGAACTAACTCTACTGAGAGACTGGTATCCTGTCACCAAGTCAGCCTTTATTTAAATGTGCACAGTACTTGACACTGGTCTGGCTTCCTCAGAGCCAGCTCTCAGAGTGAACACTCCTGTTTATATCTGTCAGACAGGGCTAGCTGATTGGATCAACTTAACAGCCCCAGTCAGGGAACCCATATTCTATGAGGTCCAACTGACTGACTCCTTTACAATCACTATACAATTTGTGTAACCTAACAATTTTGTGTTGAGATCAAATTTTGTTGCTTATTTTTCTCTTGGACTGGAAGATTATTAATTTTTTTTCTGTTTGGTATTCATGGTTTTCCGATTCTTTTGCTCTTTAGAATTCTAATTCAAGTTTTTACATTTCTCTTTCAGATTTGTCTTTTCATTTCTTTTTCCAAATCTAATTTGTTCATTTGCAACTGAATTTTAGCTCAATCAACCTGGCATGTGTTGGAATCACCTTTTTGTTCCTCAGTGTTCAAAGTTTGAGCCAGTACTTCAAATATCCCTGCCTTTTTAGTCCTAACTTTTGATTCTTTCCATAATCTCCCTGCTACCGCTTTCAAATTAGTTTTTGTCAAATGTTGCAAGGCTATTTCTATCAGGTTCTCTTCTCATAGGAATGAGTAACCAAAAGAAGTAATCATTCTGAATGTTAAAAGAATACACTTAAAGTCATTGAAATTGTTCATTTAGACCCTGGCAAATTCCAACCTCTGTATTCATCCTTGGTAACATTTATCAATTTGTCAGAAATCCTCTGGAAACTAATCAACATTTAAAATAAGACTTGAAAACCCAATGGCTGACTTAGCAGAATGATATGATGAGATTTAATATTTTAAGACTTTTACAGTAGCTTCCAAAAAAAAACTGAAACCAATATTGACTGACCATTATTTAATAGGCAACCAATACCCTAAACTGCAGAAAAGATAATATCTCAATCATGCTTCCTGACATAACTGAAAACAATATGCTGCATTTACAGAGATAGTAAGAACTGCCGATGCTGGAGTCTGAGATAACACAGTGTGGAGCTGGAGGAACATAGCAGGCCAGGCAGCATCAGAGGAGCAGAAAAGCTGATGTTTCGGGTCTGGACCCTTCTTCCCGAACCGAAACATCAGCTTTCCTGTTCCTC
Organism: Rhincodon typus; assembly: GCF_021869965.1. Classification (NCBI taxonomy): domain Eukaryota; kingdom Metazoa; phylum Chordata; class Chondrichthyes; order Orectolobiformes; family Rhincodontidae; genus Rhincodon; species Rhincodon typus. The sequence goes on along the minus strand of NC_063340.1, from coordinate 45,354,477 downwards.
TGATGCTGCCTGGCCTGCTGTGTTCCTTCAGCTCCACACTGTGTTATGCTACATTTACATATTCCTTGCAGAAACCAGTCCAATGTTACTGCCAGATTCCAGAAGGCCAGCTTCTCCCTATTTTGCTGAGTTGTTTCATTCATTGCCAACCAAAATTAATTTCCCTCAGTCTTCTGAGAATCATCAAAACTACTTTCAGCAGCATGGCTCATTCCATTGATTCCATTGACAACTTCAAAAGGTCAAACCCTCTGGTGTCCTTAACTTTCTACATATTCTGATTTTTCAACTAGAGAACAAGCTCTGAGACCTCATCTCCATCCTAAATCGTCTGTCTGTTATTCTGAAACTATGTCCCTTGGTCTAAAAGCTCAGTCAAGGGAATCCATTAAGCCCTGTAGGCATTTTGTATGTTTCAATGAGATTGCCACTTTTAAATTCTAGAGAATAAAGGTCCAACTTTAGATAATAATCCAGTTTGCATTTCATCTAAATTCTATAAACTTGTAGCAAGGTATCTTTATTCCTGTACTCAAATATTATTGCACAATTTTGCATTCCCTAAGTGCCTGTCCAGGGCAACTGAAATTCATGTTAAGTGGAATATTCTAGATCCAAACTATTCGTTCTGTGATAAGATATTTGCGCATGCCATTGTTTATTTTGCCAATTACTTCAAATCTGTCCTCTTGCTCTCAACTCTTCAATTAATGCAAATAGTTCCTCTCTTGTTCTACAGTTTCTGTTTGTTTTTGAGGAGGTGACAAGAATAATTGATGAGAGAAGGGTAGTGGATGTTGTCTACATAGACTTTACTAAGCCATTTGATAAGGTGCCTCATGGCAGGTTGTACAAAAGGTAGAGTCTTATGGGATCTGGGATGTGCTGGCTAGATGGAGATAGAACTGGCTTGGTCATAGAAGACGGAAAGTAGTGGTGGAAGGGTGCTTTTTGGAATGGAGATCAGTAACTAGCGGTGTTCCGCAGGGATCAGTGGTGGGACCTTTGTTGTTTATAATATATATAATGATCTGGAGAAAAGTGTAGGTGGTCTAATTAGTAAGTTTGCTGATGGCACCAAATTGGCAGAGTTGCAGATAGTGAAGATAGTGTCAAAGGATACAGCAGGATATAGATAGATGGCAGAAATCGGGTAGAGAAATAGCAGGTGAAGTTTACTCCAGTCAAATGATAAGTGATGCATTTTGGAAGATCAAATTCAGGTGTGAAAAATACAATAAATGGCAGAACCCTTAGGAGCATTGCCATACAGAGGTATCTGGGCATACAAGTCCACAGATCCCTGAAAGTAGCAATACAGGTGGATAAGGTGATCAAGAAGGCATACAGCATGCTTGCCTTCATTGGCCGGGTTATCATATATAAAAGTTAGCAAGTTATATTACAGTTGCACAAAACTTTAGCTCAGCCACATTTGCAATATTGCACGCAGTTGTGGTTGGCGCACTACCAGAATGTGGATGCTATGGAGAAGGTGCAGAGAAGGTTTACCAGGATGTTGCCTGGTCTGGAGGGTTTTGGTTATGAGGAGAGGTTGGATAAGCTCGGATCATTTTTACTGGAAAGACAGAGGCTGAGGGGTGACCTGATAGAGGTCTACAAAATTATGAGGTGCATGGGTAGGCTGGATTGTCACTGGCTTTTTCCCAGGGTGGAAAGGTCAACTACAAGAGGGCACAGGTTCAAGGTGAGAGTGGGAAAGCTTAAGGGAGAAGTGCAGGGAAAGATTTTCACACAGAGGGTGGTAGGTGCCTGGAACATCTTGCCAGTGAAGATGGTGGAAGCAGGCACATGAGCAATGTTTAAAGCATATCTTGATAGACACACCGAAACATCCACGTTTTTTGAACTCAGTGCTTCCATTTAGAAAGCCCAGAATTCCATATACATTTCTAACCATTTGTAAATCTGCACTGCCACTTTTAATAGTTTTCACACATATAGCACTAGGGATCTCACTTCCTGCAGTTCATTTAGTTCATATTACCTCTTCTCAATTTATAACCAAAATGCCTCACTTCATCTTTCTCTGCATTAATTTTCATCTGACATATGTCTACCTATTCCACCAGTCTGCCTATTTCCTATGGAAGTTTACCACAGTCCTCCTCATTGTTCACAATATCTCCATGTTTTGTGACATTTGCAAGTTTTGAAATTGTGACCATGTCAAAAGTATTGCCTCCCGAGAGAAAAGCACTCATCGAGCATCCGTTATGAAAGAAAATATTATTTTCCATTGGATTCAGCTCTGCTCTATTTGCTGTAAAATATTTAAATATAAACATTCTTTATAACACATTTTGGGCAAGTGCAAACTTGAAGCAATTGTTTTCCTCAAATTGACATTATTGGCTCTCTAATTAGGATTTCAGACAGTATAGAGGTTCAGATAAAATATTAACTGGTGAATTATGCTTTATAGTAAGATGAATTTGAAAATAACATTCAAAATGTCATCTTCCCAACTGCACTAATTTTCATTTTGATATAAAAATATGATGTAAAATCTTTGAACTTGCATAATTTTATATCTGCTTTCCCTTTCATTGAAATGCAATTTGAACCAATTAGCTCTGCCATGTTAATTATAGTGATATGAATCACAAGGGCATGTAAATGATGCTTGGGCTGTACTCACATGTGCAGTATGTAATCTGCTTCTTTGGAAAATATTCAACTGGCAGAAATAGCAGAAACAGTTGCTGAGTCACTGCAGAAGTTAATTTTGTGGCTCAAAGGTTGAGATCATGCTTAAAGTAAGACTGGGCCCATCTGTATCTGCTTCCTTTTGGGTGCATCAATTTTTTGAAATTGTAGACTACATTTCAAAAGTGCCCAAAATATGTCTGAACCTAAACTGAATCACATACTTTATCAAATCCTCCTTGTGGTTACTTAAAGCAAGTCTCAACCCCTTATAGATAGGAACAAGGGTTAGGTTTAGGAGCCGTCTCCTAATTGAGAGAAGCAGGAGTCAGTTTTCCGAGGAAGGATCACCGAACCCAAAATGTTAACTCTGTTTTTTCCCTTCACAGATGCTGCCAGACCTGCTGAGCTTTTCCAGGAACTTTGTTTTTGTTGTTGTTGTTGTTGTTGTTGTCAGTTTTCAACATTGTTCAGCTCTCACTGTGACTCAGCACCAATTTCCAAAAAAAGTGGCATAACTGTAATATGAAGCCAGGTGGAGTAGGAAGAGTCCTCACTCCCTCCCCAGCTCAGACTGCTCCTTCAGGCTGCCTGCAATTGACATCATTCCTGCTATCTTAACCACTAATCCCCAAGGGCTTCCCTGAAGGCTTCTGACAATAAGAAATAGAGAGAAATTGATATCGTTCAATTGGTCCTGTGTCTTTTAGTGACACAATAAAGCAGCTCAAACAAATTATTGAAACAAGTTCTGAGGCCCAATTGACCCTTGAGCCTTCTGATTCTGCTACACTTTCTGTAGATTGTTCATTACATTGCAGGAAACAGACTACGGTGAATTTCACCCCCAAATATGAGAGGTATGGTACGCATCGCTAAGATTTTGCCAATTATTCCACCCTTCCAACCTAACAGAAAATAAAGGACTTTGATGAAATTAGAAACCTAAAAATATTCATGCATGTATCTAAATTGGTGTTCTTGGCAGTTTGAATTTTGGGAAATTCTTTAACAATTCAGCTTTTATTAATGTTGTGACAAATTCACACTGGGAAAATCAGCAGAGTGATCAAGGAACTGTGTATTATTATAGCCAATTCATCCCAGTTTTAGTTTTTTTTGACTGTTCCAATTTAAAAATAACCAGCAATAAGGCTTCAATTGTAAACAAGACAAAAGTAAGTTTATTCACAGCTATTTCTCAAAAGTTTCTAAGCAAAATATTGATACTGCTATTAGCTAAAAATACAGATACAAAGATCAAAAGTAGGTGTAGATATGTACTATTTATAAAGATTGAAGTATCACCAGCCTGTTATCATTGTAAGCCTATTGTTTGCTTGGAGGTTCTTTTTCAGAAGTGAAGGTGTTAGAGACTTGAATTCAGAATTTTGAAACTGTGATGTCTTCTCTATTCAAATACTAAGAATTTTCTTACATCAATGGACTCAGTAGGTAGACCAGGTTTTGAGAGAGTGCAAAGTTTCTTGTTCCTCATGAGTTTTGTGATGACAGCACTTGCAGATTGCCTAGACACTTTCAACAGAGCTGCTATTGATTTCCGAAAACCTATCTCCTGGTTTCCTTTTGAACAAGAACTCACTGATTTTTCTCATTGTGCTTCCTGGGGAGTTGTGCTAAAATTGTGTCTCATAGCCTGTCTTATACAGATTAAAATTTAAGATCTCTGCTATGTTAACTTTGACAAATCGTAGTTACACAAAGCAAAGTTAATGATGCTGGATTTCCCTGTAGTATTCTTCCAGTTTTCTTTCCTCTCAGAAGCTTTGAATCTCACACCTTTTGAAGATCCCAGTATGTGTCCAAATATTTATCAAATTCTAAATGTCTCCCTTTGAAATTTATGTGGAGGCAACATATCAGTCTCTCTGTTTTTCACTGACAGTGAAACAACAAAAGCAGCCTTGTGACTTCTGGGAGCCAGTACATAAGATATTGTGTCCACTTTGAAAAGCCAGAATAGCCTCCTTTACAAAAAAACATGTTACAATAGCATGGTCGCAACAATGAACACTTTCAGTCTGGTATAAATTTACCTCAGCACCCGCACATTAAGCTGAAGCCCTATCCATCAGCACCTTCATTTCTGTGAGACACCTTCTAATTCGCACCTGCCTCTCTCCAGCACAAAGAATATAAGGAAGATCAGATGTTAACCTTATGCAGCTGTCAGACCTGAAGCAGCAAGTCTCTCTCTCTCTCTCTAACTGAGAGAGATGCCTATGATCCCTCATTGACAATGACCAAAGACCTAGCCTACTGCACTCTTACATTAGTATTGCCCCTACTGCCAGCCTGTCAACTCCAGAGCTAAACAGGTTGTCAGCAGTTGAAGAGAAAGGAAATGCTTGAAATGGGCTCAGCTGGATTTTTTCCGAACGTTAATACTTGGTATAAACGTTGCCTATGCCAGTACAATTGAGTTTATGATACAGTGTCAAGATATGACCTCAGAAGTGATTTAGCTGCTCAGATCCAAGCTGAAGGATTGTGAGTAATAATTGTCAAACTATACCCGATGGGTGATTTACCTTGTTACTGAAAAGTGAACTGTAAATACTTCCTGACCAACAACCTGTTTTGAACTTTTGGATTACCTTTATCACCTTAACATTATCTCACTATTTCTAGAATTGTAATTGCCAATATTTCTTCATCCATTGATGTTCTAATTAGCCTTAAATTACTAATTGTCCTTTTGTTATCAGGCAATGCGCTATAAAATGTCAGTGCTCCTGTGAATCTAAATGCTACAAGCGTTGCTTCAAGCATATAACAATTAAGTCATTGTAGCTTGTGTAATACTGCAGCAGGAGCTGAGATTTTAACTGTATACCAAATTGGACCTATTAGAAACTTAAGATATTTTTAGTATCATATTGGTGATGGATACAAATAAATCAATAAGAGTCCATGTATCATATGGTATTGGCCTGTCATAGTGGATGCTCGAATTTAAGACAACACCAAAATTGGCTATACATCATCCCCTTCAAATTGATGTAGTGGTTTAAAGTAAATGCCTCCTGGATGGCATAAATCCATTTGTCCTGCTATTTCTTTCTTCATGTATTAAATGAATGAAGCAGTTGCAAACAGATACAAAAGCAAAATACTGCGGATGCTGGGAATCTGAAATGAAAACAGAAAATGCTATAGAAATAGTCCGCAGGTCTGACACTATCTGTGGAAGGAATAAACAATGTTAATATTTCAGATTGATAAGTTTTGGTCAGAGCTGGATGATGACTTGTTCTGTTTCTTCACTTTCCCCAGTGCTGGCGAACTGTCATGAATCTGAAACCTTAACTCTGTTTTTCTTTCTTCACAGACGGCTGAGTACTTCAACCATTTTTAATATTTTTTGATGCAAACAGACGTCTATCAGCAAGAGAAATTAATTATATTTAATTATATTCAATTTAACAACTGAATGAACAATATGTACTGCACCTATTTGCACACAGAGCAGTTCATTTCAGTTTAAATTTCCACTGCTTTGGAACCAAAGAAGCAAAACCTGCTGTTTCATTTAATTTGAAGCCTATTGTCAGACACTGAGGTGTGACAGACCACCACATCCGAACAAAGGTGTCAACAAATAGAAACAGAGCAGTTAAGAACACATTGAACTACAATTGGAAAATGGAGCAAAGTAAAACCAGTTTAATATGGGGAGGGAGCGGATTAGTTCAGTTATCAGTTAAATTAATGCCAACATCTCGTGGTCCAATCCATGTCTCCATTGAGTTAAACTTTGAACCTGTCTCCTCACCGTGTCCACACTAAAATGTTAGAACACTTTGCCACAGTTCAGCAATTAATTGTCAAGGTCCTACCTTCAGGCAGTGAACTCAAGCAGAAAGATGTAGAGGAGCTAATGGACAAATGAAGAAAATTATACCATATTAATCTATTATCACTTGAGCTGTTAAGAAGATAATAGCAGGTTATTCACAAAATCAAAATATGATTGGACAAAGTCAATATAGTTTTGTGAAAGTGAAATTGTTTTTAACTAACTCATCAGATCTCTTCGAGGATGTAACATGTAGGTGGATAAAGGGGAACTGTAGACATGGTGTACTTGGATTTCCAGAAAGCATTCAGCAAGGTGTCAAATTAAAATATACTGCACAAAATAAGAGCTCCCTCATCATATGTGTCTCTGACAGTTGACCTCACTGCCCGCACATGTTCCCTCACTGCATGCATATCAATCACTATACCGCTGCAGGAATTCTGCTTCCAAAAGCCATCCAGCTGGAGCAAATTTTGTGCTTTTGACAGGCTTTACCAGCTTGTTGCATCGTATTTCAGTTTGGTCCTGATCAATTGCAGGGTAAAGTGAGTGCTGTGGTGCCAATATGAACAAATGAATAAGAAATGTACTAGTTACTGATGCTTGAAGTTGGCATGTTACAATACTTGAAGCATAAGAGGCTATTCAGCCCATCATTTCTGTGTGGAATTTCTGCAAAATAACATCAGGTAGTTTCACTCCTCTATCCCTTCTCTATAGACCTGCAGTTCATTTTCTTCAGCTGTTTATCTAATAGGCCTATGCAGGATGAAGAGAAATTACAGGTAACGCTGCTGTGCCCCACGTCCAATACCCAAGCAAGACTTACAGATCAGGGATTCCGGAAACAAACTGCGACCCAGAAATGATCTCCCGTACCTCCACACTTGAAAGCAGCTAGCAACTTTCAAAAGGTGAAGCAATAATAACAAGTGATGAAGCTGGACTGTCTGAAAATAATCCAAAAATGTACAACTTCCACATGGTATGGGAAAATGTTCACAATTGTAAAAGATAAGAGCATTTGCCTGATATGTGTGTGGTAAGTAGGGAAATTTAGAACAATTCCACAAAATGATGCACAGTAAAGTCAAGGATAGATTTCTCCAGAACAACATGCTTTGAACAAATAAAGTTTACGAACTGAAGGCCATTTTGAAAGCTCAACGGTCTTTCTTTTGCTAAACCAGCAGCAAAAGATAAAATCTGCACTAAAGAATCATTTAGTGTTTCCCACCTTCTGGCAAAATACAAGAAGTCGTTCACAGCTGACAAGGTAATTACAGAAGCAATGACCATGGCCATTGACTCTTTATTCAAAGACTTTAAGAACAAAGAAGAAATAATAACGGCAATTCAGACCATGTCATTTAATGGTTGCATAGTAGAAAGAAGTTTCCTTCTTCTTTTGAGTTAAATTTTATCAGCAGTACAGTGGCTCACAGTGCCAGGGACCAGGTTCTATTCCAGCCCTGGGCGTCTGTGAGGGTTTCCTCTGGTTTCCTCCCATAGTCCAAAGATGTGCAGAATAGGTAGATTGGCCATGCTAAATTGCCCTATAGTGTGCAGGGATATGGGTCATTTACCATGGGTTAGCCATGGTAAATGCAGAGTTACAGGGAAAGGGTGGTGTTTGGGTATGGGTAATGGAGGATTGGGGTAGACTTCATATGCCAAATGACCACTTTCGGCACAGTAGGGGTCCTAAGATTCTACAAGATGAGTGGATTCTTTATGAAGGCATCTCTCAGCAACCACAGGAGGACCCGAAGTATTGTGAATACATATCATTGCAGTTTGATAAATTTATCAATATGACTGACACAGTCCAGCTAGTTGCTTTCTTGCGAATGATTTTTAAGGACATAGTAACAAAGACACACGGTGATGGTTCCACAAAACACATTTACATTTGATTTCTAGATTTCCTGTCTGTTGTCAGTTACCACTGTATAACACACCTGCAAGCATTAATGAGTAAATTTATTTGACTTTTCTCATGTAATGTGATTTGAGCAAGAAAGCCCTTTGGCTTAAATACTTACTCAATGCTGCCTATGGTAAACACATTGATGTGAGGTGGTTAAGTTGAGGGAGGGTTCTGGAAAGATTTTGAGATCTGATGTCTGAAATCATCAATTCTTAAATCAAGGAAAGACTTGTGCAGTGAGTTGTCAGGCAATGTGTGGTTGCTTGCAGACATAATGGCAAAACTGCAAGAGCTAAACTGTGAAATGCAGGGACAGAGCAGAGACTTAGCACATGATCAGTGCAGCGAATGTATTCAAATTGAAACTGGGTCCTCCCAATTAAAAAAAAAACACAGTAAAAATTCCAGAGTCTGGAGAAAATAGTAGAAAAAAATAAAGACAGGGGAAAATAATTCTTCCCAGAAAACCTCTGTGCACACTTGAGGCTGTTATCAAAGGAATTCAATAGGTGATTTTAGGAATTGTACGTGATGAAACAAATCATCATATTTGTTTCAGTTCATTCTTCAAGTACACATTGGTGACTCACCCATTGCTGAGTTCAAACCTATAATATTCCAACAGGACTAGACAGGGTAAACATAGGAAGGATGTTCTGAATGATTGGGGAGTCCAGAATAAGAGGTCACAGTCTAAAGATACAGGGCATGTCGTTTTCGACTGAGATAAGGAGAAATTTCTTCAGCCAGAGAGTGGCGACCCTTTGAAATTCTCTGTCAAGGAAAGTGATTGAGGCCAAAACTTTGAATGTTTTCAAGGAGGAGCCAGATATAGTTCTTAGAGGTAAAGGGATCAAAGGATATGGGGAGAATGTGGGAACAGGGTACCAAGTTTATAGCCATGTTAAATGGCGGATCAGGCTCAAAGGACCAAATGGCCTACTCCTGCTCCAATTTTCTATGTTTCTATTTTGGTTATCAAATTCCATCAGGTGTTTAACATACAAATCAGTGGAGTTGCTACGGAGATAATTAATATGCAAAATAATATTGAGCTGAAAGCCAGTTCAGAGGAGGTGATTCCTGGGGACACCTAAACAGAGAAAAATACTCACTCTTTTCATCTTGTCCTTTAAAGTTAAAGGCTTACTTTGGCTCCACCCCACTATGAGACAACATTCTCTTCAGTGAAGATAATCAAATCTATGTATTGCACTGACATCACAGATCATTTGATGGACTGTATACAAAGAGTAAACTCAAAATACAACCCAGGCACTGACAAATAATATGCAGTCACAGGGGTTACACTGAGACTCGGTGAGTAGAAGGAAAAAGGAATTATTAAATACACTAAAAATAAACTCTTTGATCTATGTTTTCTTTGGGATATATCTTGGGATTCGCTTAATATTAAAACATGATCTTAATTTTAAGAAGATTGGAGGCCACCTGAGGAAGGAAATAACATATTAACATGGACAGAGGATTACTTAGCTGATAGGAAGTAGGGAGTAGAAATAAATGGGTTCATCAATGGGTTCATGGGATAACACAATGTGGAGCTGGAAGAACATGGCAGGCGAGGCAGCATCAGAGGAGCAGGAAAGTTGACATTTCATGTCAGGACTCTTTATGGGTTTGATTGTTCCAGTGATCAATGTTAAGGGCTTAGCTACCTGTATTTACAATTTATTTCAATGACTTGGATGAGGGGAATAACTGTAAGGCAGTTAGATTTATGAATGACACAAAGATAGTAGGAAAGTTAAGTTGTCAAGAGCAAATAAAGAATCCACATAGGGATTTAGATAGGTAAAGTAAATAGGCAAACATTTAGCAGACGGTATATAATGTGAGAACATGTTAATTTGTTCATTTTGGAAGGAAGAATAGAAAAGTAATTTATTACTTTAATGTGAATGGTCTGCAAAATTTTACAGCATAGTAAGATTTGGATGTCCTGTAATATGAATTGCAAAAAAGTTAGCGTGCAGGTACAGGAAGAGATTAGGAAGGCAAATGGAATTTGGCAGTAAATGCAAGGGGAACCAAATAAAAAATTGGGAAGGATAAGTAGGCTATGGATGTCTGCTGAAAGATTTTAACCCATTGTGGGGAAGTCCAGAAATAAGTGACAGGTTCAAAATTAGGGGTCTCCCATTTAAGATTGAAATGAGGACAATTATTTTCTCTCACAGTGTCATTAATCTGTAGAATCATTTTCTGCAGAGTGTGGTGGAGGCTGAGTCATTGAATATATTCAAAACTGAGTTAGATTTTTGCTCAGCAAGGAAGTCAAGGATTACAAGAGGTGGACAGAAAAGTGGAGTTGAGGCTACTTTCAAATCAGCCATGATCATATCAAGTGGTGAAGCAAGCTTGAGGAGACAAATAGCCTCCTCCAATTCCAAATTCTTATGTAGTCAATGGGAAAGGAGATACATTTCATCATGCCCAGATCTTGAAATCAGTATTGTTGAGCTGGTTCATATAATCCAGAACAACTAACAAACATTGGCAATACAATCTCTTCTTGCTAGAAATGTGAAGAAAAACTTCATCACAGAATGGTTTCTAGTTCCTTTGTCAACAATCTTGTCCTCCATGAAATACTATTTCTGCAATCTTCAATATCAATACTTTGCATGGCAGGTAAACTCCAGGTCTCCAAAATAAAGGTGAATGATGCATTAATATATCATTCTCCATTACTTCAGATTGTTACAAAACCCTCTTCTGCAACAAACTAAATTAAAAGCCTAGTCATTGTTTTAATGTCAAAGATGTGCCAATTTGTAAACAGCAAGGTCCCACAATCAGCAATGTGCTAATGACCAGAAGGTTTTTCTTTAGTGATATTGATGTAGGGAATAAATATTGGCCACATCACAAGGATTGATCTCTAATATCGGATAGTTTACATCCACCTTAGAAATCACACAGAGCCTTGGTTTCAGGTCTCATAGGAAATACAGTGCCTCTGATACACCACCACTCCCTCAGTAATATGTTGGAGTAGCAACCGATATATTTGAATGTTTCTTCCCCGCAACCTTTGTGACCCAGCAGCAACAGCATTATTCAGAAGCGACAAACATATAGCTTGATGTGAAGCTTGATTGGATGGTATCCCAACAGGGTGCTCGATTGATTCAGGCAATTTGGTGAATGAGGGATGTTGATGCAAGTTTTTTATTACATCTTTTTTTTTGGTTGGGTGGGGGGAACAACAGTCACATTCATTCCTCCTTTTTCCAACTTCATCTCCAGTCAACATAAGATATTCCTCAGCCTGGCATGTGGTAGGCAATTAAACCCATCAAGATTTTCATTCATTGCTGCAAAGGATATTTTATCTACTCCTAATTATAGAGCCCCCATTATGCACTGTTTTAAATGTTTCCCATTGTTGCTGTACATAGATGTCTGCCAGTTATTGGGAATACATATTGAAATGTTTGGACACTTTCTGTAATGAAGTGGGTGGATTGTTTTCATTGCTGGAACATCTCCCTCCATGCTGACTGCTTCCTAGTAACCCTAGGGGGCTTGACTTCTGCTTCAAAGACCTGGGGAATCAGTAAAGAAGAGAAGGAACAGTAAGAATCAGAAAGAGGAGAGGTGGCTTTCTCTCTCTCTCTTCTGGTCAAAATTTTAGAACTTAATGAAGACAGGACAATTTAAAACTGTAATTTTTTACCACCTTGCAAATCCTGAGAAGACGAGCTGTGACCATTTTCCAAACACTTGGAACCAGTTTGATTTCAAACTTAAGCTTTGATCAAAATATCTTCTACAGATATACATCTGTCAATAATTTGATTTCTACAACAAGAAACTCACTGGACTGTGAGGAATTATCACCCTTATCCTTTGTTTTACAGAACATCGGTCAATAAGGGTGTTTTGGCATTTTTTATTGGAAAATATCATATCCACAGAGGTGTTGTTGTCCTGTGTATGAGGGAGTGTATTTGTTTAGGATTAAAGGGAGATATAGTTCCAGTTCTGGATTATAGCCTAGATATTATTCATATAATAAATAGCACAACTGCACTGGCTTGGTGTTATCATAAACAGATTATTTTGAGTTCATTAAGGAAGCCTGATAAAAGCCTTTTGTTTTTATTCTGAATAGCAGTATCAAAAAGAAACAAATGGCCATTTTGATGTTTGAACTCAAACATGTATACTAAGAGTGCAACTCATCATACGTAGGGCTAGATTATTAGTGTATTTCATCCATCAGTTATAAACAGTTTTTAAAAAATTTCTCAAGTTCTATTCTCAGCTGATCTAAATTAGCATTTCTTCAATCTATCAATCAGGTTTTGTCACCTTTATGGCTTTAAAAGATTATGATCACTATTGCCTATTTCTACAACTTTTACATGTCTGATCTGGTCTGGTTCATTCCCCAGTGCTAGATCCAAAATGCATCTTCCCTTTGTGAACTTTTTATATATTGGGTTAGAAACAAGTTCTGGATGCATTGTAAGATTTCCATCCCTGTACCCTAATTCATATTAAGGTGAATGAAATCCCCATGATTATTATTCATGATCTGAATGAATAATCTGTCTCCATAAGACTTCCTCCATCTTCCTTACACTATTAAATGGTCTCCACACTACATCTATGGAGGGAGTGAAACTTAATGATCTTTTATCTCTATCAATATGGATTCTGTTCTTGTCTTGCAGATAACTGTATCCCTTTTTTCCTACTTCATTATGCTGTCCAGAATAAGTATAGCAAATACACTACCCATTTTCTTTCTCTCTGTCTTCTCTTAATATATGTAATCCTAAATATAATCAAGGATAAGGTTACTGATAAACTCAAAGACTTACAGTTTATCAGGGAGAGTCAGCACAGATTCCTGAAGAGTAGGTCATGCCTGATAAACCTCGTAGAATATTGTGGAAGCCCATGGAATTGAGGGAAAATTACTGGCATAGATCGGAAATTGGTTGAGCGGCAGGAAACAGAGTTGAAATAATGGATAAGTACTTAAATTCGCATGATGTGTCTAGTGGTGTCCCACAGGGATTTGTGCTGGGGCCTTAATTTTTCACAATATTCATTAGCAACTTGGATAATAGCATAAAAAGTCAAATATCCAAATTTACCGATGATGCAAGATTGGGCAGCATTGTAGACAGTGTTGATGACAGCATAAAATTACAACTGCATATTGATCGATTATGTGAATGGACAAAGTTACAGCAGATGGATTTTAATATGAGTAAGTGTAGAGTTATTCATTTCTGACCAAAAATGGATAGATCAGGGTATTTTCTAGAAGGTAAAGTTAAATACAGTGGATGTCCAAGAGATTTAGGGTTTCCGTTGCATAGCTCTTTAAAATGCCACAAAGAGGTACAGAAAATAGTCAAGAAGATTAATGGAATGCCAGCCTTCATATCCAAAGGCCTGGAGTATAAGTATGCAGATATTATGCTGCAGTTATATAAAACCTCAGTCAGACCCCACTCACAGAACCATGAGCAGATCCGGGGACCACACGTTTGGAAGGATGTTTTGACCCTGGAGAGAGTTCAGCACAGGTTTACAAGGAAAATACCTAGACTTCAGGTGTTAAGTTATGTGGAGAGATTGGATAAATTAGGCCCTTATTCTCTAGACTACAGAAGGTTAAGGGATGATCTAATTGAGGTTTTTAGGATATTAATAGGAAAAGAAAAGGTATATAAAGATAAACTATTTCTGCTTGTTGAAGATTCTAGAACTGGGACATAGACTAAGAATTAGGGCTCGACAATTCAGGAGAGATGTTAGAAAGCACTTCTATACACAAAGGGTGGTAGGTGTTTGGAACTCTCTTTCAAGAACAGCATTGGATGGTGGATTAGTTGTTAATTTTAAATGTGAGATTGATACCTTTTTTGTTAAGCAAAAGTATTAAGGGATATGGGCATAAGACATGGATATTGAGTTAGGCCACAGATCAACCATAATATTACTGAATGACAAAGCAGGCTCGAGGGTCTGAATGGCCTACTCCTGTTCCTATGTTTTTAAATGTCTTATTTTCAGCAATATTTATTTCCACTCCTGGCCTTTCTGTAGTCATGAGATAACAAGGTGTAGAGCTGGAAGACTATAGCAGGCCAGGCAGCATCAGAGGAGCAGGAAAGCTGAAAGTTTTGGGTCTGGACCCTTCTCTTTCTGTAGTCATGTTGCTTCAATCTCTACAATGCCTATTTCTTTCCAATCTATGACTGCATCCAACTCTAGCAGTGCATATTACAAACACTGTGCATCACTGTTCACATTCGAGTAGGATTTGCTCCCACTTTACTCCCCAGCTTTCAATGTCCTTCCTTACTTTACACGTTCATGTTATTGCTACCGTTATGTTATATTTCTAGTTCTCAGAAGTTCAATGTTACACACTCTTTGACTCAAAATGCTGGAACTTCAATGAGTTTAAATCAGTGTCACCTAGTTCACAAACTTTTCAATTAATTGGAATCGTTTCTCTCTATCTATTCTGTCCACTCCCCTTATGATTTTAAATGTCTCAATCAGGTCACCTCTCAAACTTCACTACTGAGAACAAGCCCCAGCTACTCCAAATCTGTCCTAGTACCAGAAGTCAATCACCTCTGGAACCATCCTCCTCTTGTTTTTCTGCAACATCTCCAATGCCTTCACAATTCCTAAAAGTAAGATGTCCCGAATTGGACACAATATTCCAGTTGACATTGAAGTAGTCTTTTATATGTTTGAACATAACTTCTTTGTATTTGTACTCAACACCTCTGTTTATAAAGCCCAGGATCTCTGAATGATTCCTTAAACAATTTTTCAAAAACCCTGTCACATCAATAACATTTGTACATATACCTACTGCTCCCTCTACTCTTGCACAACCATAAGGAATAAATCATTCACGTTTTCCTGCTTCTCATTTCTTCCACCAAAATGTACCATTTCACACTTTCCTGCATTAAATGTATCATCCTTGTGTTCACCTGATCCACCATCTTGAAGTCTATCACCATCCTTGTAAGTTTTGTGTCATCTGCAAATTTTGAACTTATCCCTAGTATATCCAAATTTAGGCTCAAGAAGAGCAGTGATGTTGCCACCAATCAATGGGGAGCCCCACTTTTAACTTCCAATCAAAAAACAACTTTTTCCATTTCTCTCCATTTCCCGTTACTCAGTTGACTTCATAGCAATGCCACTCTTGCATTTTTCTTCCTTGGCCTTTACTTTTACTAATATTACTGTTAGGTGGTACTGTACTGCAGTGTAATGAAGAAGTAATAGGACAATGTAACAGTGATATCAGCAGTTATGTGCTAGAATCTGAGAAGCGAAAAACAACAGTTTATACCAGAGGGAAATATATTTACTTTGATGTGCAGAGTGTATTATAAGAATCGTTTTGCTGAAACCAACGGAGTCACACCATAGTCACTTTGAGGTACTCAGAAACTGTCCTAACACAGATCAGGCCATACACTACCCAAAGAAACTTTTAACTATTATTCAAAAGCGCAACCAAAAATCAAGCCATTTATTGTAGACTTTTGGAAGTTTATGCGCACTGGATCGAATGGAAAATCCAGGAACAAGCAACCCACCAAATGACACCACATTCACTACCCTAACATTCATTCTTTCGTCCACTGGCATTTGGTGGCAGTAGTGTGCACATAAGGTCAAACTTGTCCAATAGGCAGCCCACGGGCCAGAATGCAACTTACCAAGAGATTCTCTCTAACCCATGGCCTGTGTTTCAAATCAACAAAAGTAAATATGGATTATTCTGCAAGGAGCTGCTCCTCCAATCATAGGTCATTTCTCTCACACTTTAGTTGCTGATAGGCAGAACCAAACATGGAGGGGAGCAAGCCTCTGATTGAATGAACAGTGAGCTGTGTGGAAGGGGATGTATGGAAGGGAGGGACTGAGGGACTGAGGGACAGAGTATGTTTGTATGTGTGTGAGTAGCTGTAGAAGGGAGGGAATGAGAGTGAGAGTGTGTGAACATTAAAACTGAGTGACTCTTTCCACTACTCCTCATCCTCCAAAAACATTTACAAAAAGCAAGCTGGGAGAGGGGGAAACCCAGGATGTTTGTGAATCTGCTTCTCACCACCATTTTCTAATACATCTGCGAAGGCCATTTTGGACTGTTCACCACCAGAGGTGATAGCAAAGTCAGATTCACTTCAATGCACCTCCATAGAGCAGCCCCCATCTCTCTATTTTCCTGTTATTCTGGACTGGAATTTTAGTCTGTTTCTTTCTTGCTCTGTTTCTTAAATAAAATGGCAAATAAATGTCTTAGTAATTAACTCTGTTACTTGAAACTTCTTAATGGTCTTTTTTTTGCATTATCAATTTATTGTTTTGGAATCATTTTGTCTGAAATTCATGTCTATTGTTTTGCCAAACTTTATCTTTCTGAAATTTGCTTTCTCACTCGTCAAGTGTAAAAAAAAATTAAAATATACCCCTGCTCTCAAATAGATAGTTGGATATGCCTCTACAAGATACACTGCACCACCACTTCCAAGTTTCCCTTTAATTATGCATCATAATTAGAAATATATTAACATTCTTTTATCATTACTGAGTCAAAATCTTGGAACTCCTTCCCTCACAGCGCTGTCAGGTAAAAACATGACACAGACTGCAGCAGTTCAAGAAGGCTGTTCACCACCACCTCCTCAAGGATAATTAAGAATGAGCATTAAATGCCAACTTTGCCAGTGATTCAAATATCCTGTGATTGTTTTCTTAATTCGACTTGGGCATCATTGACAAGGCCAGTAATTGACGGAATGTATATAAAACCATACTTGTAAAAAAAATGAGGGCTACATAAGCATGGAATTGATTTAATAAAACCACCTATCAGAGACATACGACAAGATACTTATAAGTGAGGAAGAAACGCTGTCGCAGTGAAAATGCCCCTTCGAGGATGATGTTGTAGTAGTAATACAAATAAGATTCCGGGATTAAATCTGCCTGTGTGATTGAGCCCTTTACAGTACCTGACTGGGAGATTCTCAATCTGTACTAGTATCATTGACAGACTCCACTCTGCAGAATCATGTCTTGCAACATAACCAGTAATACTTAATCAGAATTAATTTCAAAAATAACTAAATTATAACTAGTTTTCATATACATAAGTATGTATGATGCATATATTTATGAACAGTTTAGAACAGGGTTGCTGGCCACAGTTAATTAAAACTTGATAGCTACAATGTAAGTACTATTGACAATATGGGATTGAATTTTAATATTTCTAACTTAAAAGAAGTAATGGATTTTATTTGTTTAATAAGAAAAATTCCAATTTATTGGCCTAATTTATTCAAGGCTCATTTCCTCAGTTAGTAGAGGTCTTGCAGTCCTTTATTTACAAGAAGGTTGAAGAAAAGTGAGAAGTTGTTATAATGAACCATCAAATAGCCCAAAAAAAAGGATTGGTAACACACCAAATGTTTGTAATTTTAATCAGAAATCAATTTTTTCAACTGCTGCATGACAATGTGATGTGAAAATCCTAATTTAAATATTAATCAGAAAGTGAAACATAGACTTCGTTGTTCAGGACTTTCATGATTAGCTGAATGATCAATGTGTTACAGTATTAGCTCTTGGCAATTGTTATCATGTATAATCATAATTCAAATGTAAAAAGGTAACAAACAATTAAGAGGTTTATTCTTCAAACCTATATTTTCTAACTACTTTCTGAGACATCAGTATTGAATGTTCAAATTTAATTATTGCATTAAAGCAAGAAAAAAGACAAACTTGCATTTGCATAGCATATTTTACATCCTCAGAACATCCCAAAGTACTTCACAGCCAATTCAGTACATTTGACATACAGTTACATCTCTTACGTAATCAAACACAACTAATTAGTTGCCAACCTGATCCTACACACCATTGCAATAAATAACCCAGTCAATCCATTTTGGTCGTGCCACTGTTATACAATCATAGTGATGTAAAAATTAGTCAAGCATAGCATCTGAGAGTTAATCAGAAGAATCGTCCTCCTATTATAACACGGAAACTGGCTCAAATGTGTTTCTGTAGAGAGTTCAGTTAAAGCTCCTCCAAGTAAAATGATCCCTGATCGCAGCTTGATTTTTCCTATCATATCAGAGACACTTTAGCTGGGTCTTAATTGGCTGCTTTTACAAAATGGCACATCTGAGCATGTTACAAAAACAGATTTTAAGCACCTTCAAACTTCCAGCTGGTGACAGTCCTGTTAATGGGTGACAGATGGGTTTATGAAGAAAAAGGCTAAGCTGTTGCAGTGGCTGTCTATAGTAAAGCCTGGAGTCAATATACTGTCCGAGAAGCATATCATGGTTACACAATCATACTGACATGAACATTATGAAAGTTTGTTCTAACTAGGGCCAAAGGGCTTTATTTGATGAAAATTCTTTACCACTGATGTTGGCATTGCACTCACATTGCTTGCTGTATTATGAAAATTCTATTTAATTTGCTTGGTGTTGCTCCATTTTAATGTTTAAATGGTTTCCCCATAAAACAAATGACAACAAAAAATTATATCTAAGCAAGCACTATTCTGCATTGGCTTCTTATTTTTTTTTTAAATCATTATCACTCCATCGCTAATTCACCAAATAGAAATGGCATGAGCTATCACTGAAAAAATGGCAAAATATTGAACAGATTGTAATAGAAATGTCTTTCCAGTCGACCTACATTATCTGTTGATCTTCCAGACAAATTAATAGATTGCCCTGCAATAAGTGGCCAGCTGGTATCTTTTTCTAATCCAAAAAGCACATCACTTTATTCAGCTTTCCAGATCATCATACATCAAAAATGTTCGATCTACATATTTCAAGTGAAAGAGAAAAAAAATTGTTTTCAAGACTGAACTAAAGTGATTATCTATGAACTTTTGGAGCACTTTTACTAAACTTGAAAGAGAAAGATTTTCTTCCAGGTAATCCTTTTTTCATATTGTCAAGAGACTCCAATAATGTCAGAAATATTGTATGAAACCACTTGTACCATTTTGAATTTATAAGCTGTGCTTCTAGTGTCAGTTCTAATTGGTTTGACGTGATAACTGTCTGTATGTCATAATCAAACTTGGAACAACAATCATTTTATCAATTCATTGCTGTTAACATTCAATTTCCTTTTCTGAAAGGTCTATGACTTTAATCAGATGAAAAATCAAAATGCTGATTTCCTTCGACTTTGTACCTGGAGTGCTCAATGTGCAGGAACAAAGTAAATCCAAGATTTCCTCCTACTCCCCACCCAATCCACCTCACTACCTACTCAGTTTAGTGCATCCATGATTGCCTAGCCTAAATGCTAAGTCACCTTCTTTTTGACCTTTAGTGGATACAAGAGAGTAAAGACCAGGGTTTACTAATTTTGTGAAAAGCCTCAGAATGCTACAAGCAGCCCACTAAAAACAGAGGAAATGAATGGATTAGATTGACATTCTGCAGTCCTGCCATCTCCTGTTATGAATGATGGTTTACCACTAGACTACTAACAGAAGGAGAAGGTTCAGCAAATATCCCCAAACTCAATGCTGGGAGGATCCTCCTTTAGAGTAAAAGACAAGGCTAAAGCAGTTACAACCACCTGGCTGATCCATCTTTGTGCCTTGAGCTGTCTCCAGTAATACATGACAGCTTTCAGACTCAATTCCTTCTATATGAGATGCAGAAACAGTTGAAGGGACTAGAAACAGCAGAGGCTATTTGCCCTGACAACATCCCTGGAGATATATGGCCGTAGCACTAGCTGCACCCTTAGACAGTCTGTTCTATAGCTCCAACACAACACGACATCTGACACACAACCATGTGGAGACCAATCATCTCAGTGCCAGAATATCACCTCAGAAGTTCTGCAGGTAGTGTCCTAGATCTAACTATCATCCTCTGCGCGATCGATAATTTTCCCTTCATCATATCACCTCAGATATTGAAACACTCTGTACTCCCATGTTGCAAGACCTGAGTAACATTCAAATTTGCTTTGTCAGAAGGAAAGTATCATGTGTGTCACACAATTCAATGTGGCAATGATCACCTCCAACTAGGCCTCCCCTTGACAAAAATCTCCCTTGAGATTCAATGTTGCTACTATCATTTAATTCCACACCCTCAACATTGTGGATGTCACCATTCACCACAGGCATATCTGAATCATCCATATAAATATTGTGGCTGCAAAAGCAGGTCAGACATTACGAATTCTGCAGCAAGTAATGGACCTCCAGACTCTCCAAGGCTGTCCACCATCTACAAGGCGGAAGTCAGAAATTTTATACAATACTTTCCATTTACCTTGATAAGTAAACAACAACACTCAAGCAGCTCAATATCATCCAGAACAAAGTACTACACTTAATCAGTATCCCGTTAAACATTAATACCCTCCATATTGGCATCAGGGCGTACCAGACCCAACGTGAACTACAGCAACGTGCCAAGCTTCCTTCAACAGAAGCTTCCATACATGTAACCCCCATCACCCAGAAACACTAGGGCAGCAGAAGAATGGGAACATTACCCTTGAAAACCATCCTGACTTATACCTATCTTTTTCTGATCACCCTGTTCAACGATGTTAGTGCACACCTCTGGAACAGGTGAGACTTGAACTCAGGTCTCCTGATCCAGGGGTAGGGACATTACCACTGTACCAAGGTCCTGACCTACACACCAGCGTTTAAAACCTGAACTTTCTTTCAGCCCCTTGTAATTACACCACATGATAGGCTGTGGTTCTGTTCACCACCACCTTCTGAAAATCAATTAGAGATTGACATTAAACCTCTCCTTGCCAAAGACTCGGATCTCCAAAGAATTAATAAAAAGTAACAGACATTGCTACTTCCACTGCAGTTGTACTTGCAATCCTATTTCAGGCAAGCAACCATGTACCTGGAAAATAATAGAAAATATTGAGAGTACTCAGCACAAGTTGAGACAGACAGAGAGAGACATAGCTTATAAATTCAAGATTCAGCATGGCTTTAATTTTTTTTTAAATCAACCTTGTTTCCGTGGTTTCATATTTGCAGACCTGAGAAACAGAGTTTTTCAGGTAGATGACCTTTTGTTTAAAAAATGCTACCCTACTGAATATTTCCAGCATTTTTGGTTTCTATTTTCCAGGGTATGCAGTATTTTTCTTACGCATCTGGAATTTGTTTATGTAACCGAAACTGGAGACAAAGAGGATTTGGTTCCCAAGTTGAATATCACTGTGACACTTTCAGTTTATGGAGGCTATAGCAGACATCAGCAAGGAACCTCCTCTCCACAGAATCATCATAGAATTTCTACAGTGTGGGAGCAGGACATTCAGCCCCTTGAGTCCACAATGACACTCTGAAGAGCATCCCACCCAGAGCCAATCCTACCCTATCCCTGCATTTGTCATGGCAAAATTCACATAACCTGTGCATCACTGGACACTGTGTGCAATTTAGCATGGCCAATCCACCTAACCTGCACATCTTTGGGTTGTGGGAGGAAACTGGAGCTTTCAGAGGAAACCCACGCAGACACGGGGAGAACATCCAAACTCCACACAGACAGTCGCCCAATGGTGGAATCAAATCCAGGCCCCTGGTGCTGTGAGACAGTAATCCTAATGACTAAGCCACTGTACCACCCTGTGGATGGCAGAAGTGTGGTGAAGCTAAGCACAAGCTTTGTTCCTCAAAAAACAGGCTGGCATTGTTATAGAATATGTTCAGACAATGTCTTATGTGTGTTAATTAAAAACTAAGGCAATGAATGGAAATTATAGATGTTATCTAATTATTCTGAACAAGTACCTGTAGTGCATGTGGAACTTGAATCCAGGCCTCTTGGTTCAGAGGTAGGACAATACTATTGCACCATTATAGCCCCTGAATGGTCGTTATAGAATGAAAAAAGTCATAGCAGCAATGCCATATTAAAGATGTTTAATGAATTTGTGTTAAAATCTTCTTGCTGTTTTTTCAGAAGGGAATATTATGTTAGACTTTAATGCTTTTGTCAAATTCACCAGAAATGATTTTAACAGGTATTCATTGAATAATAGCACTGACAGTAAGTTCTATCCTATAAAAAAAAGATAATGACATGAATTCAGACATTAAAAATTAAAAAAGGAAAGAAATTATTAAATTCTGACAGGGCTGGGCAAACGGCATGCATGTATGATGCTTCCTTGATCCAAAGGTCCTAGAACAAGGAGTCAATGTTTCAGGATATAGGGTAGACCATTTTGGACTAAGATGAGGAGAAATTTCTTCACACAGACGGTGATGGATCTGTGGAATTCTCCATCACATAAGACTGTGAAAGTTAAGTCACTCAATATATTTAAGAAAGAAATAGATAGTTAGATTTACATGTACTAAATGTGTCAAGGGAATGCAGAGAGATTAGGAGTACGGAGTTGAGATAGGGATTCTGCCATGATCATATTGACTGGCAAAGCAGGCTCAATGGCCCTAAGGAAGGGTTCTGAAGAAGGGTCACCGGACCCGAAATGTTAACTCTGTTTTTACCTTCACAAATGCTGCCAGACCTGCTGAGCTTTTCCAGCAACTTTGTTTTTGTTCCTGATTTACAGCATCCGCAGTTCTTTCATTTTTTTTTTCAATGGGCCTAATGCTCCCATGATGACTACATTCAAAAACAATACTGGAAATGAAAGTGGGAAATGATCCCACAGTTAATTTAGGAAGAGTTACTTTATACTCAGAATGGAGGTTGGAACTCACCACAATGTATGGCTGAAGCAGATAGACATAATTTATTTAACATGGCTTATTTGGTTTCTATGTGAGATATGAGCAACAGTACGTATAGGTAATCAGATTGAGAGAAAGTATTGTTGGAGTATGATTATTGAAGTTGACTGAGTGGTCTGTTTCTGTGCAGTTGTTTCTCTTTCAGTGAGATACTTTAAAATCAACATGATATGGCACACGTCTGGGGCAGGTGAACCCAGACCTCCTGTTTCCAAAATGGGGACAATGCCACAGTGTCACAAGAGACCCTTTAGCTGTTTATATTCTAAGCCGATTAAAAGAAGTGAACCTTCCAAGCTCATTGATTCACTCCTGATCTTGTCAATCATGGTTGTTTGATGGGACACAAGTATAGCCAATACTTGTACAGTAAATCTTAATTGAGTTGTAAATAACCATATTAGCATTTGATGTGATTATTTATTCTCATTACTTGACCATCTGTGTCCTAAATTGTTCTCAGATCCTTTTCGGCTAATAAGTGCACTGTCTTTCACACAATTATCTCAACTAATTTGACTGTTCATTTTGTCTTACCCCACAACCTGTTTTAGGAAATCAATTAAGAAGTGACTATTTAGCTTGGCTGCTTATTCACTGTTCAGTTATTAACTCTAGTTTCCCATGCAAGATAGTTTAGAAACATTTGGTGCTTTAATTGATATTTCAAATATTTTTGGCTGCATTGTGCTGGAAAGTATTTAACGCTTTAATAAGTATCCTGTCTGTACACCTCTGGAATTCCTTTGGTATCAAGCCAGGTGATAATGTGAAGGATTCTGTTAAGAATTATCAAGTGCTCCTGGCACAAGGTTTAATGAAGTTTACTTTGAATGATTTATAAAATCCATGTAAAATTGAAAAGTTAAGTTTCATGCTAAAGAATGAAAATGAATCAAATGTTAATAGTCAAAACTTAATAAATTAAATTTCCCTTTAACTGGGAGTCTGACTTCAAAGTATACTTTTTCAATTTTTTTCAAAAAAGACTTGTTTTCCTCACAATTAAACAAAAAGACGGAAAAAGTAAAATTAATTCAATCATTTAGGTTTGTGAATTAGTCAAATACTCTAGGTATAAGATTGAATTCTGCACAAGGACAATCTCTTTGAAAGAGGTTGTTTTGTTTTGTAATGCAAATCAGTATTTCTAAATTTCATCCACGAATATTATGTTTTACTGAGGGAGCAAAGAAATTCCTTAAATTGATGTGGGCGGTATTCTAGGTAGCCAGTGAGCATTGTCAGTGACTAATTGGATTATTTCCTTTAGCTGATAAATAAATAATCAAGTTACCCGTAAATTTCCATTTATCCACAGGCTATTTATTGAAACATGACAATAAGGAAAGTTACCCCAATGAAGCTTGGAACAGGGAATGATTGTTTCACCAGAATATTTAAAGGCGTTGAACAGTCACAGTGTGCAGATGTCCTAACTGATAACGCACCTACCAATCTTCATAACTTCCCATTCGCACTGTACAGATCAGCTCATTTATCTCCAGAACAGGTAGAATTTATTTTTATCCCTCAAGATGCCTTCTGGATAGAAGAGTCAGTGAACCTCAGCAAAACTGACATTAGTTTCAAACTCAAAATAACCTGTTATTCCGCAATATATGGTTTTCCCTTGACTGACTTAAAATATTTTAATTCCTATGCCTTTTATGCATTTATACAGATTGGGAATTATCTCTTCAAATATTTGTACTGGAATGTGGAATCATGGAAGACTTCCCAAAGGGATAATTTATCCAAATGAATCCTGATGCATCTTCTTAGATGTTACATTGAAAATCCTGGGTGATCTTTCCACTATTATAAACTCCTCTCACAATAGATTTCTGAGCCACAGGAGTTAAAAACAAATGGGTGCATATTGCATTTTCTTCAATGACCTGTACTCCTTCCCACTCATGAACTCTAGATGCCTCAAAATATAGGCAGATTTGGCAAGGGAATTTCCATTATAATGTGGTAAATTGAAGGTTAACCACAGACAGCAAAATTGGAGAAAATGTGTTGGATCTTCTCCTCCGAAACCAAAAAAAAGGTTGGAAATCATAGTAGGCCACAACAGGTCAGGCAGCATCCATGGAGACAGAGCAAATTAACGTTTCAAATTTAGATGATTCTTCATCAGAGCTGATGTGAAATGTGGAGGGGACAGCATTTATGCAACAGAACATAGAACTGTACAGCGCAGGAACATTACGCCAAATTAAACTAATCCCTTCTGCCTGCCCTTGGTCCATATCCCTCCACTCCTCGCACATTCATGCTTATCTAAAAATCCCTTAAAAGCCCCTATCGTATCTGCCTCCACCACCACCCCTGGCAGGTTCTGGATTTTTACCACACTTTGTAAAAACCTTGCCCCCCAGATCTCCTTTGAACTTTTCCCCTCTCACCATAAATGCATGCCCCCTGGTTTTAGACATTTCAACTCAGGGAAGAAGATTCTGAACATCAACCCTATTTATGCATCTCATAATTTTATAGACTTCTATCAAGTCTCCCCTTAGCCGCCATCGCTCGACAGAAAGTAACCTCTCCTTATAGCCCATACCCTCCAATCCAGGCAGCATCCTGGTGAAACTCTTCTGCACCCTCTCCAAACCCCGTACGTCTTTTCTGTAATGTGGTGACTAGAATTGAATGCAATACTCCCACGCATCTTAATCTTCTGGATGAGCCCACCATGACAGACCTTGTCAAAAGCCTTACTAAAATCCATATTGACAACATCCACTGCTCTACCCTCATCGATCACTTTTGTCACCTCCTCGAAAAATTCAATCAAGTTAGTAAGACATGACCTGCCCTTCACAAAGCCATAATGACTGTCCCTAATTAGGCCATGCTTTGCCAAATGTGCATAAATCCTATCCCTAATAATTCTTTCCATTAGCTTCCCAATCACCGATGTGAGACTCACTGGTCTAAAGTTTATTTTCGGAGGGGGCTTGTGGAGCACCTGGGAGAAAAAGGCTGCTGATAACGCAGATTAATTGATCGGAATGTGAGAATGGCAGAACAATGGTATGTCTAACCGCCAGACTAGAAAGAACAGACTGTCCCACTGGAGTAGTGGGATGGGAGACAGGACATAGTGTCAGAGACTGTAACAAGTAAAGCCAAAAGAAAGGGAAGGAATGGGCTTAGCTCACAATCTGAACGTGTCCAACTCAAAATTAAGTCCAGAAGGTTGTAAGCTGCCTGAACTGTGTCTTCTTTGCTTCAGTTCTTCTGAAAGAACATGCAGTGGATGGTGGAAGGGAAAACTCTTTGTAGCAGACTGAAAGTCATTAATCCTCATGTAAAACTGAAAAGCAAAAACCTCACTCAAGACACCGATTGCAGTATACGTAAATTCCAACAGCAACTTAATGGATATCTTGGAGTTCATGTTTAAAGTTACCCAATGCTAGCAGTCGATCATCTGTAAACAATTTTCAGATAGTTTATTGAATTTGTTAAGAAGTAGCAGTTTAGATATGATGCATTATTTAACTAGGTAAAGGATAGAAATATATGACCCGCCACAGATGACAACACTTTACCAATCCCAAAGCAGTGAAGAGCAGGGGCAGTGGACCCCTATATTTTAGGGTGGTGGAGTGTTCACCTTTGTTGTTGTGCAGCATTTGATGGTAGCCTTCAAGAGTAACAGTCACTATTCTTCCCTCGAGCTGGCGCAAGAGACCTGGATTTCTCCAAAGAAGATGATGATTCATTATCCTGACTAGAAAGTGTGCAAGTAATGTTTGTCTACAGTTTGTAATGAGATTACCTATGAGACTTTGTAAATCCACTCTCTAAAGTTAAATGGAGAATTTGGACATTATGATCTGAATCACTTGTATCCTACACAGCCTGCTCTAAAACAGTGCCACACTGACAGATAGGGCAGTGAAATCAACTTAAGGGGCCCAGCCACTTTAGTCGGTTGTGTGGGATTTAATGCGGAGCTCAGGTAATTTGAGTATACCTAATTAAAATCTCAAACTAGCCTCTTCAAACTGTACAGTTCCAATACTTCGGATTTGATAATCAAGACCAGAAAACTGATTAATGAATAACATCAAACTTGATGAAGTGTGGTCAAATAAAACAAAACATTTCTCTTAATAACAAAAGATTTTATGTAACAAATGAAAGACACAAATGTTATACTCATCAGGAACAAGAGAGTCAAAAATATGAACAAAGCCTGACTTGTGAACAGGAAATGTCTTCCTTCCTTAAGATAAAACACCTCCAGTTTTCAGGCTGACAGAAAATCCCTGATGAAATGTAGCCAAAAACTGCCCTCACTTGGATGAATCGAAGTCGCAGTCTGAGACATGACCAAACATCAATTGCCACAAGATATGTCCAGAATTCTCAAATATTTTCATTTAAATTTAATTTAAATTCATATTAAAATTTTCATATCCCTTCTTGAATAGAACCTCCTTAATTGAAAGTTCAAATATAAATTGCTATTAATATGGTAATAGTCAATTTAGTTGAATCTGATCATAAGCATACGTGGTCTCTTACCCTAAGGAAATGAAGCATTTCATAATATCCACCTTATCTTTAAATGAACTAATAATTATTCAGAAGTGTCCCTTTATCATTAGTGCGAAGGACAGTGTTACAAATAAGATGCTGGAGGTGCTTCCCTTAATCCATTCCCATTGTCTATTCACAACAATATATTTTAAAATACTGTTTTGACTGAGATTGGAGGACTGTACTTTCTCTAGTTCCACTACTCGACCGATCACAACATATGTTTAAAAATGTTTTACCCAGTTACATATGTTAAGCTATCCAATTCGAAACTAGTCAGCCAGTCGGATTTCTTCCATAAACAACAAAATTTTTGATTTATTACGAAGCAAGACTCACTCAATGAAGATGCAAAGCTTATTAGCATACAGTTTGAAATATGTCATATAAAGATATATACACTTTAAAATAATTACACATGCGCGCACATATCAGTTAAAGGAAAATTAAAGAAACTTCCGCTGTAGAAATCAACTTTGCAAAAAAAATTTCCAAATATTTTTAATTCTTGTCATTGAAAAAAAAGGACAAGATATGAAATGTTCTGGATAGCTTTTGATCTAGAAAAAAGGATCCACAGTGTGTTTTTAGTAACTTCTAAAAAAAAAATTCCATGCCTCTTCAATATTCCAAATGAACCAGTTTTCACTATCCTTTATACATGAATCTTAAAAAAAATGGAAATGCCTTCAAACCATACAGAAGGCGAATAATTTAATTAGTAGAAATTAATAAAAATATGACCTTCATTTAATCGTGATTAGCAATTAATTATTGTTCAATTGCGGTATAATTGATGTGCTTCTTCTAATACTGTTGTAGTTGCTTGCTACTCAATTCTAATTTGTCAATGTCGAGATAATGTGACTGTGTGGCAGTATAAAATGGTTTCTTTCAAATACATTGTGTTCACACATAAATGGCATCTTGGCCTTGTTTGACTATTAGAATATGTATGTTTTCAAAAATGAACAGATTAAGCAAACTAAATCTTAAATCCAGAATTGAAAACTTATATTTACTTATAGTTAAGTACTGTTCAGTTAATGCAAGGCAAGAGGCAAAAAAGTAGTCTAAAATGAGCCTATGTTGCAACTTCAAGTCATGGTGAAGGGAAGTTTTTTTGAGTTAAATTTGCAGTGTTTTCAATTCATGTACTGCACTGACACAGACCCTCAGTTTAATGTAACATACATGGTGTCTTATCCCTTCAAAATTAATAACAAAAATGTTGATCTAAAATAACTTTTTATGTACCTTAATACAAATCTCGATTTTTGTTCTCTCTCTTTACTCACTTCCTGTATGCAATTTAAAATTAATTTATTTTACATGGTTTACACCCTGGAAGAAGTGACACAATGCAAATTTACAGTGATTTCCCAGGATAAGCAGATCCACATAGTCTTGTTCATTTACATCAATGAAGAGTGGCCCACAGGTAGCAGCTCAAGTGCTCCCACCCCTTGGAATGTAACAGGAGTCTGCAAATCATTCGGAAGAGGTGGGACTTGTACCTGGGCCTCCTAGGTCAGAAGTGATAACACCATCACTGAGCCACTAGGCATCCTCACATGTGTCAGCATTACACCACTAAAGCAGCACTATTGTGAATGCATTTCTCCCTTGCAGTTCCCGATGAAGAATCTTCATTAGTTGTTGAAGAGGAGATCAATTGGGTTCATTTCCCACAGAGGCTGATCCAGACTTAATACCTGCCTCATCCCATTACCTTGACAGTGGAAAGCAAACAGAAGACACCTCTGGGTGGAAGGAAAACCTACCAAGGAAAAGGTTCAGGTTGATGCATTTGCAAGCAAAATGCAGAGCACGTGTAAATGAATTAATTTGTTCAGGACACTTATTACTGGCCCTGAATCACATGTGACACAGATGCCTTGTTGAGGGTGTTTTAGGTTGGATTTCATGACACTTGATAATCGTTAAACTCCTGACAGTGAAGTAGGAGACCAGAAGCAAATCTTGACTCAGTTTTACATTCATTCACAGATTGAAAAATTACAAGTCAATAGCTTTCAAATTTACTCCCACACCCTGTGTTAGTAAGTGTCTCTTCTGGAATTAATGGAAGCAAATCAAGCCCAATTAAAAACTGTAATGGAATCCATCACTTTTTGGAGCAAGGAATTAGTGTAGTGCTCTTGCGGTAATACTGTCCCTACCTTTGAACCAGGAGGTCCAGGTTCTATAACTTAACTGCTCCAGAGGTATGTAATAACATCTCTGAAGAGTTTGATTAGAAAATATTTGCAATTTGTGCTGCAAAGCAAATACACTGTTAACACTAAACAAAAACGGAAAGAACTGCAGGCGCTGTAAATCAGGAACAAAAAACAAAAGTAGCTAGAAAAGCTCAGCAGGTCTGGCATCATCTGTGAAGAAAAATATTCAGAGTTAACCTTCTGGTTCCAGTGACCCCTCCTCTTAACAATAATGGTGTTCTGAGGAAGGGTCATTGGACCCCAAAACGTTAACTCTGATTTTTCTTCACAGATGCTGCCAGACCTGCTGAGCTTTTCCAGCAAATTCTCTTTTTTGCCACTGCAGGGAGAGATTTCTAGTGTTGCCATTTTTAGTTCTGCCTGTCAAAAAAGATGAAGCTGATTAGGAGATTTTCAAGGTTCATATGTTACAGGAATTGAGGAAAAGGATGGTGTCTGAGACGAGTCAAAGTAGACTTCATGTCAAACAATGTTACTGTGCAGCTGAAATACTGAAAAGGTAATTACACTACATTACTGAGCAAGGCAGAGGAGATCTAAGGGAAAAATCCAGGGGCAAAAATAGTTTGGTGAAGGCATCTATCAGTGAAATGTTGTAAGAGCTGGAGGGCAGATTCCAGAATCCAGGGGAGTGTAGTCCCAGGAAATGAGACAGAATATAACATATGCATTCATTGAGGAAGTCCATGGCAGAATGGCACTCAAGTGAGTTTCAAGATCACCAAAGTGAACTACTGTAATATCTTGCAAAGGTTTTGTGAGATTTGATGATGTAACACGTCATCAACACCTGGAGAATTGCTGAAAAATCCATGGAATTTCTCTTGATTATATTTAATATTTGATGTGCTCTGTGGGTTATGTAATCATTTTTTTTAATCAGAAGTTGCCTCATGTTAATTCTACACGTTGCTATGTGGATTGTGTATACTTATAAGATACAGAGGATGTAATATTAGTGTGTAGTAAAGTTTATTATCGTTTATTCAAAATCATGGAATACTTTGACTTTATTTTCTAAGCAAATATCTGGCTTTCACATGTTAACAACATGGTCCCTAATCAGATCATGACATAAATGCGGTGGATTGGTCTGAAATCACAACAAAACAAGTTAATGAGTGGCAAGGGGAATTGCATGTTCCCTTACTAGGGCCATCCAGACACAGACATAACTTTAGAAGTGAGACAGGCAAACGTGCCTAACAACTCCTTGCATGGCCAACTTCATGGAACTGTAAATGGTCACTCTGGCAGTGTCTTTTTGTAGATATTTCCTAATCAACCTGTTCAGAAATGGTATCAGACACCACTGGAGTTGGTAGGACTTCAACTCAGACCTTCCTGGTTCAGAAGTAACACCACAAGGCTCCCTTCATATCTCTTTAAATACTTTTGAAAAAAGCAAATTTAAATTAAACCAAATTAAAATGCAACATGCTTAAGCAGGCATGGTATAACAAAACAAATGTCGAAATTAAGCTTTCAACTTTACAGTTTAAATTAAAATGGCATTATGGATAGAGATAATGCACACTCAGCTCCTGTAGTTCCAACAATTGTGGAAGCCCTCAAGTGTGCTAATGGACACTATGTACGTCATTGTCAAGGATACCCAGATGTGGACATAACCACAGAAGAGAAGCAAGCAATCAGTTCTAATGAAGCTATGTAACTACATTGACCTGGTCCAGGAGAAACACACATGGAGGTCTTTGATCTGCTCGGCCCTCAATGCCAGGTGATAAAAAATGCCCTCTTAGACAAATTAAAAAAGCTGGCAAACCCACACACCTTGTGTACACTTGGAACATGGACTTCGCAAAGCCACATAAGTCTAGAGAGATGGCCCAGGATTCTGTGAACCATCTTCATTGCCTATTGCATAAGATTTCTGTACTCAAAACACCCTCTATGCCAAGTCCCTGATGGAAATAGTGAGCACACGCAGGTAGAGAGCCTCAAACCTGAGGCCTTTGCTACAGAATGACAGGACAGAACGTCATGATGTGCCTGAATGGTTGATCAGGGAGGGAAAGTGAACAGTGCCAGCAGCATCCCATACAGGAAAATCCTCCATGCAGAGTGGAATAGCACAAAGAGAACTTCCATGTGACAGAGGAGATCCTGAGGGAGGTTTCAGAGTGCAGGGCAAATATGGACTTTTATCCAAAGGGGAGTTTGTTCAGCTGCTAGCTCACCAAGCATTGAGCCACATTGACCCCTGAGTGCCATCAGGGCTGATAACCATGGTTTTGTGGCAATAAGTGGCATCGGCCACAAGCTGGAAGTTGACATATACAAGACATTTGTCCATCTGGTATCAACCACCCCACCCCACCCTGTTGTCCAACATGTTCTCCGTTCTGCTCATCCCAGCAGCCTGAGCATTCCCTTCTCCAATTACATGAATCTGTTTTGTTGAAAGTGTGGATTACTGAGCATTGGTCCCTTGGTAAGGGCTGCTATTCCTGACAGGAACTCTGTTGTAATTCAAATGTTCCGAACCATGATCAGATCCTGGTTAAAAAAAAAGGTAAGACCCATAAAGACATGTACAGATCTCAGCAGTCTACATAGAGGAGCTGCATATCATAATCGAAACCACAAACCTGGCGGAAGGAATATATCACTGATGCACATCGACCAGGAAGCAGTTCATCATACAGGCTCTGCAGCTCTTCATATTCTTGTAATAAACATTTAACTAATACCAATTAAATCGAATTAAGGCAAATTCAAAGCCCCTTTATAAGGAAGAATTGTAACAAAAATCAATGGTTGAAAATGAAGTTTAAATTTAAACTAAAATTGGTATTTTGGCTTTAGTTAATGCACTCCATCTTCCATGGTGCCCATCAGCTATGGAAGCCCTCAAGTGTGGCAGTGGGCATGTCATGCTCCATGCACAGACATAAAGAAAGAGTGGCAGGTGGCAGTTCTAGAAACCCTCTGTAAGGATTCTGGCCTCCAGCTCCTGCCAGTTTTCCAGCCAGGATTGTTCAGAGGTAGCCTCCCAAGAAGAGGGGGTGTGTGGCACTCTAGTTGAAAGGCCTGGGTTCCTACAGCAATGACTCCACCTACCACTGAACGAGCAGTAGTTCTCTGTTTCTTCAGTGCACATTTCTTAACAATCGCCCATTCTCCACTGGGTCCAAACATTTCTTTAGATGTTCACCCCAATCAACATGTTCAGGATGTCATTACACACCTCTGGAGCAGGTGGGACTAGAACTTGGGCTTCCTGGTTCAGAGGTAGGGACACTAGAACTGCAGCACAAGAGCCGATCCAACTGCTTCTTTATACATTGTCACTTTTTTTTCCCATCATCAAATCACCCCTGTTTTGGTTTTCATCCATGACCACCATCAGTAAATCACTTGTGTTTTCCAACTGTTTTACTTACATATAAAGCCTGTTAAGGGCAATGCAGACTATCAAAGATGATGGAAAGATAAAAAAATGGGGAAGATGTTAAATCAAAATGGATTTGGAGGGGAAGATCAAGCACTCTGTCCAATGCAGTGCCCATCTATCTCTAAAGGTGAATCAGAGATAGTAGGAACTGCAGATGCTGGAGAATCCGAGACAACAAAGTGCAGGGCTGGATGAACACAGCAGGCCAAGCAGCATCATAGGAGCAGAGAGGCTGACGTCTAAAGGTGTTTTATTTTCAGGTTCATTAACTTAACCTAAATGAAAGCAATTAGCAATAACAAGCATCTACTCTAAAGTCCATGAAAACATAACGAATGGCAAACTCCCTTTCTTCGTGTTAACTACAAAATCAGGCCAATATCATTTTTAATATTTTAAGACTTGCACTAGCTTCAGTTAAAAAGGACAACTTCTTAATGCCAACAGTGAGAACTTTTTATCTTTAAACATTTGAGAAGCAATCCACCATTGTCCATCCCCACTAGAACAACTAATATAGGGTTAAGCTAATATTAGCGTGTAATATATTTGACCTCAAATAATAATGACTAGTTCAAGTCTTCTCTGTGAATAATGAGAATATTATTTAGTGCTAAGACTAGTTATTAATGGCAATACTGATGCTAGCCATTTGGTGACATGCATATTCCAGACATAGGGTGGGGTGGGCAGTGGGTCTGGGTGGGTTGCTCTTTGGAAGGTCAATGTGGACTCAATGGGCTGAATGGGAATTCTATCATATCTATCAGAAGGGAGATGGTTAAGCAGTAGCTACAACAGCTTGTTAAAAAAAATTCACAAAGTAGAGACAGATATAACAAAACTCCAAATAAGTCTTTATAAACTGGTTTACAGCTTTGCAACAGTACATGTATAGATGCACTCCCTACCTCATCCCACCATCTCCACCTACCCACCCCGCAAGATGGGCACGCAGTAGAACTTACGTCTGATATCTGCCTAATTTATGGGGTTTAATACTTCTGATATTGATTGCAGACAGATTTTTTTATGATGTAGCATATTCTTTCTACTCAGGCAAGAATCTGAGTCTTCTTTTCAGTAATTTTAACTCTTAACAAAACTGTTAAGTACCTGTGATTTATTCAAAATCCAGATTCTACAATGTTTCTCATGTTACTGATACATCAAAATGTCACCTTAACTTATACATCTCACATGCATTATTTGCAACATTTCCCATCGTACAGAACTAAGCAAACTACAGAATTTAAATTGGTTTACTACATATTACAATATTCACACTGTGAAACTTATCAACACACAGCATTTTCCATACTTAAATGCAATAAATGATCATGCTTATGAGGGAATAAAGGGAACAGGCTTGTGATTCCTTTTGCCCGAAGGAAAAGGCATCACAAATTATTCACAGCACTAAAGTGGGAATAATTTAACTCATTAAATTCTCAAATTTGTATAAATGAAAGTTTGTTAGACTCCAAAACTTTACAACGAAATGTGTATATCACTAAGTCGCTTCCCTTGTAATGCAAATTCAATCAGTCACAGGAAAATGACAATGGTTCCTCCCTTTTTCATTAGTGCTGTGCCTAAAGGCAAACTACTACAAAGGTCACTGCACTGAAAGAAAGTAGCTCCTAGGCTTTTTTCACACTAACAGAATATACAGAAATGCCATTTAAAAACCAACAGGGTTTAACAGTAATCCCTCAGCAAGGTTTAACTCTAATCCTGCAGAAGCTATTGGTATCGATTTCCTGTTTTATTGTTCTTTGATTTCCATTTTTGTTATTTAAGGAAAGAATGATGGATTCTTGACCTTCAGCATGCTCGGTACCAAGGCTGGTATTTCTTCGTGTCCTGTGATCCAGTACCTTCAGGGTCTGCTTCTTCCATATATAATGCATTTCCTCCTGATGAGAACACACTTAGAGAGTGCAGATAGCTTGAACTATAATCCTAGGTTTAGCTTTTGTGCTTGTTCCATCTCACAATGGATCAGCCTACTGTTTTTGTAGCACATCTCTCTTTACAGTACATGTTGTAATCAGGTGCCTAACAGTACATGTGAAGTCGCTCATATTGGTTCATCCCAAATTAGCATGCCTATGACGGGGTGTAATGCCACATTTGAGTCCATTGCCAGACAAATGAAAGTTTTTCGAGAGAAAATACACAATTCAACAAACCAATGAAAACACTATCACTCCATTAATGACCCTCATTAATGTAAATTTTCTCCACAGAGGAACCAATGACAGGAATATGAAAGACACCATTGTGAATTCTCATGGCACTTGCTGGGTTTAAGCATAAATAAACTTAATAGCCAGATTTTCCTGGAAATACTGACTGTTGTAATGGCACACTATTCATGTCAAAGGAACTCTTGAATGATGCAAAAGAAAGAGAAAATTACGGAGCAAGTGTCTTCCACAAATAATTATTCCATGTTTCCCAGGGACTTGTGCAGAGTGCTGGTGTTAACCTTGCTGAAAACATTTCAAAAGTAATTAGCCTTGCTCCATCTCCACTAAAATCGATGATGATCAAGAATTTTCTGCAATTTTGCCAGTTTGTACTATTACTCTGACTGAAGAATAATGACACAGGTAATCTGGTGGTGCCGTGATAAATTAACTCAAGAAAAGTGTCATATGAAATACAGAAACATTTGTCAATTAGAAAAGCCAATTTTGTATGAAGTTAAATTCAAATGTGCAATAACTTAGACAACATTGATTGCATATCTACCTATTAGCTTGCTGCACGTTAATCCACTGTAAATCATTTCGATTATAAAACATGGAGTCAAAGGTTTAAGTTTCACCATTTAATTGTTTGCCCTTTCAACATGCTCCTCTAAATTTAAGCTATTTGCATCCTGCAGACACCAGCATATAAACTCTGTGAAGCCTGAACCTTTCAAATTGCCTCAATTAAATTTTACAGAGAATGAACAGTCCAGTCTGATTTAATTTAAAGTTTGTGAATCTTAGCCACGTGCAGAGGTCTATTATGGGTGTGCCAAAGAAATAATAAACAATCCAAATCTGTAAATGCCCTTTTGCTTTGTTGCTGCCAATTTGAAGCACTGCATCACATTACATGGTGATCTAATTAAAACACCAGGAGCATTTGCAGTAGATTAACAACGATAGGGTAATTGCATTAGATTGTAAAATTTAAAACATACATTGCCATCTTACCACTGCATGAAAACCTCGGCCAATGTCACTACTGAAGTTACGACAAAAGTGAAAGCTTAACTTGTTGGTGGAAGATTAAAGAAAATTCTTTTCTTGGACAATTTGGTAGAAACCATAAGACCATATGACGTATTGCAGAACATGCCATTCAGCTCATCAAATTTGTAATCAATGAGACCGAGACTGATCCTCAATTCCATTTTTCTAATTTAAAAGGATACAAGTTAGAATCTTAATTGTATACAGTGATAAATTCAAGCTTATATTGACAAAATGTAATAGCTTTTTCCATGTCAATATCTTGCCTATAGCTTAGCTGTGCCATTCTTGTATCTATATCTGTGGATCTGAATGGCATGACTTCCTGACTGAGAAAAAATACTGTGAAATGAGGAGAGGAAGGTGAAAAATTGTTCCTCTTGTTGTCAGTTTAACATGCAAAGAAAATGAAAGGTATAATCCCAGAAATAAATAAATTACATTGCTGCTGACAGGAATAAATATATAAGGCAGGTGGAGTCCTACACCTGGAGGCCAAGATTTCAAATAGTTCCTTTAATTAACTACAGAGATAGTAGGGTCTAGGCCCGAAACGTCAGCCTTCCTGCTCCTATGATGCTGCTTGGCCTGCTGTGTTCATCCAGCTCTACACCTTGTTATCTTAAATTAACTACAGTTTTTTTTTTGCCTTTCCAACTGAATATAACAGATTATACTAACTGTTTCAAATTAAGGTGGTAAAAGGAAATTTCCCAGCAATTTTACAATCAAGAGTAAACAAAATCATGAACTCTTCATGGACTTTCTACAAAATAAGTATGAGGGCCGACAATACTTGTTCTGTATGTAGAGCATAGAGATGCTGCCACTCAGGAGGGTTTAAACCAGTGTGGCAGAGAGGTGGGAACCGGAGCAGTAGGTCAGTAAGTATAGAGACTGGGAAAGAGCTTGAGACTAATAAATATAGCTAAGAGGACGAGCAGTCAGGGAGACATTGCTGAGTTTAGCAGAACTGGAGACTGGGACTGTATTTGCTTCAATGCAAGAAGTGTAATAGGTAAGATGGATAAACTTAGAGTCTGGATTAATGAATACAGTTATGATATTGTTGCTATCACACAGACGTTGTTGAAAGAGGGACACGATTGGCATCTTAACGTCCTGGGATATCGATGTTTTAGATGAGACAGACAAGGAAGCAAAAGAGTTGGGGGAGTTACTTTACTGGTGATGGAGCATATCACATCTGTGCTGAGGGAAGACTCCCTGGAGGGATCTTGCAGCAAGGCATTATGGGTAGAGGTCAGGAATAGGAAGAGTGCAATCACAATGCTGGAATTTTACTATAGACCTCTTAGCTGCCATTGGGAGATACAGGAACAGATATGCAGTCACATTCTGGAAAGATGTGAAAATAGCAGGATTGTTCTAGTGGATGATTTTAACTTCACCATATTGACTGGGACTCCCTTAGTGCTGAGGGTTTGGATAGGGAGCAACTTGTTAGGTGTGTCCAGGAGGGTATTTTTTTAAACAGTATGTTGATAGTCCAACAAGGAGGCGGTCATACTGGACCTGGCATTGGAAAATGACCCCAACCAGGTGATCAAAATTTCAGTGGGGGAGCATTCTGGGAAGAGTGAGCCTAATTCTATAAATTTTTGAATACTTATGGATAAGGACAAGAGGTGGACCTCAGATGAAAGTGTTAAATTGTGAGAAGACCAACTACAACTGAATTAGCCAAGACTTGGAGAATGTGGATTGGAAGCAATTGTTTGAGGGAAAATTCACATCTGACATGTGGGAGTCTTTTAAGGACCAGTTCATTAAAGTGCAGGACAGGTATGTTCCTGTGAAAATGAAGGACAGGAATGGCAAGATTTGGGAACTTTGGATGAGAGGGGAAATTATCACCATAGTCAAAAAAAAGGAAGCATACCTAAGGTCTAGGCAACTAAAATCAAAGTCATTGAATAATATAGATAAAGTAGGAAGGAGCTTAAACCAGGAGTTAGGACAGCTAAAAGGGGCTATGAAATGTCTTTGACCAGCAGGGTAAAGGAGAATCTCAAGGTATTTCATACATATATTAGAAGCAAGAAGGTAGCTAGGGAAAGAGTAGGCCAACTCAAGGATAAAGGAGGGAGGTTGCGTGTGGAGCCAGAGGAAATGGGTGAGATTCTTAATGAGTACTTCGGTATTCGCCAAAAAGAGGGACGTAAGGAATGTTGAGTTCAGGATTCAGTGCATGAATACTCTTGTGCAGGTCAACATAATGAAGGAGGAAGTGTTAGTTGTCTTGAAATACATTAAGGTAGGCAAGCCCCCAGGGCCAGACTGGATCTATCCCAGGATACTGTGGGAGGCAAGGGGGGAAATAGTTGGGGCCTTAACAGATATCTTTGCATCCTTTTTGGCCTCAGGTGAGGTTTCAAAGGGCTGGAGAATGGCCAATGTTATTCCTTTGTTTAAGGATCCAGCTAATTACAGGCCAGGAAGCCTGACGTCAATGGTGGGGAAGTTGTTGGAGAAGATACTGAGAGAAAGGATTTATTCATATTTGGAGCCAAACAGACTTATTGGTGATAGGCACCACGGGTTTGTGCAGGGAAGGTCATGTCTCAGCAATTTGAGTGAGTTTTTTGAGGAGGTGACAAGAATGATTGATGAGGGCTGGGCACTGGATGTTGTCTACATGTACTTTAGTACGACATTTGATAAGGTACACCATGTCAGGCTGGTACAGAAGGGAGAGTCTCAAGGGATTCAGGGTGAGCTGGCTAAATGGATACAAAAATGGCTTGGTCATAGAAGACATAGAGTACCAATGGAAGGATGTTTTTCGGAATGGAGATCAATAACTAGTGGTGCTCCGCAAGGATAAGCGGTGGGACCTTTGTTATTTGTAATATATATGAATGATCTGGAGGAAAATGCAGGTGGTCTAATTAGTAAGTTTGCGGATGACACCAAAATTGGCAGAGTTGCGGATAGTGAGGAGGATATAGATAAATTTTAGATCTGGGCAAAGAAATGGCAGATGGAGTTTAGTCCAGACAAATGTGAGGTGATGAATTTTGGAAGATCAAATTCAGGTGTGATGCAATAAACAGCAGAATCTTAGAAGCATTGACATTTAGAGGGATCTGGACATACAGGTCCACAGATCCCTGAAAATGACAACACAGGTGGATAACGTGGTCAAGAAGGCATATGGCACATTTGCCTTGATTGGCTGCGCCATTGAATATAGAAGTTGGTAAGTTATGTTACAGCCATACAAAACTTTAGTTAGACCACATTTGGAATATTGAGTGCAATTTTGGTCGCCACCTATCGCAAGGATGTGGATGCTTTGGAGAGGATGCAGAAAAGGTTTACCAGGATGTTGCCTGGACTGGAGGGTTTTAGTCATGAGGAGAGGTTGGATAAACTTGGGTTTGTTTTCACTGGAAAGAGGGAGGCTGAGGGGTGACCTGATAGAGGTCCACAAAATTATGAGAGTCATAGAAAGAGTGGATAGTCAGAGGTTTATTCCCAGGATTGAAAGGTCAACTACAAGAGGGCACAGGGTCAAGGTAAGGGGGGAAAATTTAAGGGCGAGGTGGTGCTGCCAGTGGAGATGTTGGAAGCAGGAATGATAGCAAGGTTTAAGGCATATCTTAACAGACACATGAACAGGAGGCGAACAGAGGGATAGAAACCATACATGGGTGATAAGTAGCAGATCTAAATAAGGATTGTGCAGGCTTGGTGGGATGAAAGGCTTGTTCCTGTGCAGTATTATAATGTATTGTACTATATTGAATAACTCCTTAGCAGGTAAACATTGAAGTGTGCAATGCATACAAGTGGTACAATTTGGAATTTTATTCACACATTGGGAGTACCTGGTCAAATCAGCATTGTGACAGCATTCATAGCCACAGGTAAAGCCCCATCACCAGGTGCCAAATTCAGGAATATATTCTTCTTTATTTGACGTTTTGCAAGGATCTGATGGAAAGTTTAATTAGACCTCTTACTGTAAAGAATTCTCATGCAAATTTGTCCCTCATTAAAGTGATTCAGCATAATCGCCCTCGTCAGAACAGATGAATGTGAAGACTGAATATACCAGGTGGGTCCAATTTCACAAGAGATCCTTTTGTCGAATCAATGTCTCCTCAGAACTGACTTTGAAATAACCTTCACCATGGCGATATGTCTGCCTGTGGAAGTTCCCACAAAGGTAAAGTTTGATGCCAACCCACCAATTCCCAGTGTCACCATTTTCTTAATTAGCCACACTTCAGTGCATCGATGCAGAAAACTATTGACAGATGTCATATCTACCAGAAAAACAATATTTCACTATCTTATCATAAAGAAAGGGTGATGGCACTTTAACCAGTAAAGTTATATGCTGCATAATGAGAAAAAAAATAGAAATAGTTGGAAAAGCTCAGCAGGTCTGGCAGCATCTGTAGAGAGAAATCAGAGTTAGTGTTTCGGGTTTAATGACCCTTCCTCAGAACCCTATTACTGGCATGAATGAGAAAGATTTCTTTGAATTTACATGCACCAAAGGTACCCGGGAGGGAACCAATAAACAGAGGTGCTCCATCTGATTACCTCCTTTAGAAACAGAAGGGGCCAGATATTCCAATGGTCAGACAGTTGTTGTAGCAATGTAGGCTGGAATTGTGCATTAGGACTGACTTTGTGGGAATTGTCCGGGAAATTCAAAGTTCTAATGGGCAATTGCATGTGGAATCCTTCAAAGAAACACCTTAAAGATGGAGATTTTAAAATATTCTGACTCACTTCAGCTTAATAATCATCCAGGAAATGTCACATCTGATTCCCCCAATTACAATTCCATACACATTAACCCCATCAGACCAACTACACCCACCCAACACCCACCGCTCCACACGCGATCACACCATATCTGACATTCCCACCTGTCCAACCTTCCCATGACCCCAATACACTCTCAACCCCATCAAATTCCTCAGCCAACTCCAAACACTCATCCATTTACTGACCGCCCTACTACCTCACCTACCTGGCACCGTTACCCCATTACCCACCTAGCATCCTATCACCCTCCCTAATCGCCTACTACCCTATCCAAACACCCCCTCCACCTACCAAGGTAATAATCCTTTCACAGGCACTGTCAAATTATTTGGCTGTGTTGCTGAACATTTAAATCAAGAACACAGCACACTAACGACTGCAAAAGGAGCCATAGTTTCTATGGCAACCCTCTCCCCTGCCAGCTGTAGGAAATCTTCACAACAGGAGAATGTCTTCCAGGAATTTTCAGAGAGGTCATTCAAATGTGTGTGTGTATGTGTGTGTGGGTGTGCGCGGGTCAGAAATAGTTTCCAACCCTGATCAGAATTTCTGGGCAATGATCAAAGACAAATACCAGGTACCATGAAATTGAACCAAAATGCTGATTGAAATCAAATTCTAGATGAGGAAAACAGATAAACAGAAACTATTTCTTTTGATGAATGAGTCAATAACAAGAGGTGCTAGATTTAAATTCAGGACTCCTACTCCCCCATGGTTTCCATCCACCTGGCACCCTACTCCCCTCATCCATTTGACACCTCTCAGTAGAGATGAGGAGAATTTATATTATAATCAACTGAATTATCAACAGGTAGAATGCTCCAGGTGAAGAAGTGATGCAAGTTGATTCCATAAATATTTTTAACTAGGAGTTGGACTTGTATGTTGAAGATGAGGAACTTACCAGATTACCGATTAAAAACTGAGTGTGGCAAACACAGGCATAACTGACAGTAAGCTTCTATAATTCATAGAATCACAAAATATTTACAGAACATCCTTTCAGCCCATTCTGTTCATGCTATCCCCCCGCAGGAGCAATTCACCTAGTGCCATTCCCCTGCCTTTTCCCCAACATCCCTGCAAATTCAAGTAATGACCCAACATTATTTAGAATTCCTCTGTTGAGCCAGTCTCCACCAACTCTTAGGCAGTACATGCCCGATCCTAACCATTCGCTAGATTGAAAAAAATTATGTTATATCACCATTGCTTCTTTTACTAATCACCTTAAACTCTGATTCTTGATCCTTTCAGAAAGGGGACCTTTTTGCTCTCTATCTATCTATTCTTTCCAGACCCCTCATGATTTTGAATACCTCTATCAATTTCTTTTGTTAACCTCCTTATCTTCATAGAGGACAGATCCAATTTCTCCAATATTTCAATGACACCAAAACTCCTTATCACTAAGCTATTCTCATGAATTCTTTCTGCACCCTCTCTGATGGGTTCACAATCTTCCTGAAGTGTGATTCCAGAAATGGATGTAATATTCTAGTTGGAGCAGAGACAGTCTTTCATATGAGTTTAACATAGCTTTCTTGCTCTTGGTCTCTCTTGTGCTGTTGATAAAGCCATATGCTCTGTTAACTGCTCTCTCAACCTGTTTTACCACCTCCAATGATTTATGCATGTGCTCTCAGGTTCCTCTGTTCCAGCACTGCCTTTAGAAATGCACATTTTCTATCAAAAATAAATCAACTCATGTTTCTCCACATCTGTAACTGTCCATTCATTCCAGCAACCTGTCCATGTCCTATTGAAAGTCTATAACAGGACTTCTCAAAAGCAGTCTGGGACACTGACTGAAAGTATAACTATTTTATTTTCCTACCAGTGCTCTGTTGACTTCGATAAATTCCATGTAGAGAGAGTTCAACGATAGGAGCATGAGATACAATTTAATAAAGTCATTAGAATGACAAGGAGGAACCAGGCAAAAAAAAACCTAATGCAGACAGAAAACAAAATAAGAAATCTATGCAGTATTGAACTGGGAAGGGGACATATTTTTGTTATTATGTCTAGGAACATAAATACAAGTTCAATGATGGCTTCCCCCAAGTATTCAGAGGCCATTAGTGATATGCCAGTTCTAATTGTAAATTTGATATAAATATGATGATTTTCTTAAAATTAGTAGGCGTGCTTTGGGAATTAGTGACAAAGTTTGATTTAAAATTATGACGACAGAAGTGAGGATAGAAGTCAGGAGAAATTCCCTGTTACAGAGAATCATTAGAGCATGGAACATTTTGCACAAGCAGCAATTGAGACACAGCATTTTGAATCTTTTAAGGAAAAATTGGACAAATATTTGGAGCAGAGAGAGATACAGGGCTATGAAGAAAAATGGAAAAGTGAAATCAATTTTTGTT
Source organism: Rhincodon typus (assembly GCF_021869965.1). Taxonomy (NCBI): domain Eukaryota; kingdom Metazoa; phylum Chordata; class Chondrichthyes; order Orectolobiformes; family Rhincodontidae; genus Rhincodon; species Rhincodon typus. The sequence continues at coordinate 45,310,538 of NC_063340.1, read as the reverse complement.
TGCTCTATCTCATGAGTTAACACAGAGAAAATAAACTAATTGGTCTCTTTCTATGCTATTGACTTCCACATCTGGGTGTATGTATGTGGTACTAAGCATGCCAAGATTTGTGGCATACCAATGATAAGGGGCTAATGACCACTGAGTAGTAAGAATACGTAGAAAACATGAGGAATATTTTAATATGGTAATATTTCAGCTTTTGTGGGCAGCCTTGGATTCAAACTTGTTAGTCAGCCCAACAAGTAGCTTCCTAGCCTTCTGATTTAGAAAGTGTGTAAATCGCATCATAAATGCAACAAGTACCAAGAAAGCCAGAGAAAATTGAAAGTCTGGTAACATCTGTGGAGAGAAACAGAGTTAATATTTTGAGCCAGGTTTGACTCTTCTTTAGAACCATTCTGAAGTTCTGAATATCTGGAGTTCTAAAGAAGTGTTGTGATAAGGCACAGAAAGACAAACCAAATCATTCTTAGTATGACTGGAATTGCAACACAGTGAAATGAAAGGATTCAATAACTCCGAAGATTTGTCTAATTGTTGATAATCAAACTGTACAAATAACAGAGCTTGGACACCAAATTTATATGCTAAACAAAACTTAATTTATTAATAATACTTTAACAGGACATAGCTAAACAACAAGGTAATCTAATTAATACCTATGATTTAAGCCTAATCTTCTTTGATCACTTGCAGACAGACACAGTTAAGCGATAAATTAAGAAAAGAGAAATGAAAGAATTGTAATTTGCCAGGTCAGTTAAACAGCTTCAAGCAAAGGATGCTAAACCTTCAAACAATTATTGGATAATAGGTTATTCACAGGCACAGAACTGTATAATTCAGAAGTCACCAGTGAATGTAACCTGTTCAGTAGACTTTCAGAATTAATGTACTTATTTCATATAGACTGGGGTTCTTTTCTCAGAACATTCAACAAATCTCTAAGTGGACAAAAAAACTAGAGAGAATAAACCAAAACAGCAAGTCCCTTCTTTTCTTTCTAAATCAATGATATCTGTGATTAGCTGGTTTACATCAGTCCTCCTTTGATTGGCCAACTCAACATCCAACTAGCTGCTAGTCCTGAGCATGCCAATACATAGTGTCACCTCATCAACAGTGTTCTTTATATCAATAATTAAATTGCATTATCTTTCAAGCCTGTCATCAACAGCAAACATCGGCATTTGTGTTCTTCCCTTTTAAAGCTCGCCGCTGTTCAAAGTTCAACCCTTATTTCCACCAAAAAGAATTGAGAAAAATAGAAGAAAAATCCAAAAAAGCCAAACTGGGTTTGAAAGATTAACTCTGTTTCTCTTGCCACAGATGCGGCCAGACCTATTGAGTTTCTCCAGCGTTCTCTGTGTTTGTTTCAGATTTGCAGCATCTGCAGTATTTCAGTTTGATACCTCACACTTAGGCCAGCATAAAACTGGGGTGTAAGATTAGTGCCCTTTGTAATTCAGACTCGTTGTTTCATTCACGAGGTCTTTTGTGAAAGCTGGGAATATATTTTACACAGAAGGTCACCAAGTCTTGAAAACATTTAATCATTTTTAAGAGATAAGTAGATAAATATTTGATAAAGAACTTTTAAAAGGGCATAGGAAAAGATCACAGAATGTGACTAAATGGAGTGCTCTTTTACAGAGTTGACACACATTCAGTGGGTCAAATTACAGCCGAGTATGTTATAAATTGCAATGATTCTGTGCAGCAAACAATCTGGAACTATTGCAAGTAAATATGCGCTGTGGGAAACCTTCATATGCAAGAGCATCTTCCACAGGTGAGCAGCTAGACAAAGGTCATTTTATCTTTTTGATTTTCGTTTCTACCAAAATCCAGCAAGTATCCTCTGTTACTATCCTTATTTGTTCTCTCACTCCATTACACAAGGACCTACAGCATCATTGGATCTTTACTTCTAGACCATTTTGACAAAGTGAGAATTAAATCTTCAAATACGTTTTTCTTCTCAGCTATGATTATTTCATTAAAACATGCATAATAGCTAGGCCTATATATAACATGGACCAATCCTCATGTAAGATTCCATTGAAAAAGATGAGAATTTAAACAAAAGACTGAGTCATGATCTCCCTTATTAAACACTTTAAGAATTCAGTGCAGCCATTTTTGAGATATCACTGGTCATTATAAGAAACTGAATATCGACATCAAAAATGTCACTGCCTCTAGCAATTGCTAATGGGGAAGAGTATCAAAGTCGACCGAGAATGGTTGTTAGGGGTTAAAAGTTAATTCAAAATTATAAATGCTTTCACATGCAACTACAGATGCAGATAGTCAAATATGAGCTATTGACTTGTAGAAGCATTGAGAACAGTGTGCAATGGCCATAATATGATTTGGGGATTTTGCCAGGGTAGGTGGACTGGATTTATTTGTAATGAGTTCACCACAATAGGGGAAGTAAGGTGGGACATTAACTGTCCAATTCCAACCATCTCCATGACCAATTGTGTCATAGGGAGAGGCTGAATAGGCTGGGGCTATTTTCGCTGAAGCGTCGGAGGCTGAGGGCTGACCTTATAGGGGTTTATAAAATCATGAGGGACATGGATAGGGTGAACAGACAAGATCTTTTCCCCGGGGTGGGGGAGTCCAAAACTAGAGAGCATGAGCTTAATAGGTTTAAAGTGAGAGGAGAAAGATTTAAAAGGCACCTAAGGGGCAACTTTATCACACAGAGGGTGGTGCCTGTATGGAACGAGCTGCCAGAGGAATTGGTAGAGGCTGGTGCAATAACAACTCTTCAAAGGCATCCTTTAAAAGAGTATATGAATAGGAAGTGTTTAGAGGGATATGGACCAAATGCTGGCAAATGGGACTAGATTAACTTAGGATATCTAGCCGGCATGGACAAGTTGGACTCTAGGGTCTGGTTCTGTGCTCTACACCTCCATAAGTATAACACAAGACAGAGTGGATTACGCTCCCAGTGCTATCACTGACATGTAGAAAGCAACCCAACAAAATTCAACAAAAACCTGGTGGAAATGCACCCAGACAGTTTTTTTTACACTGATAACAAAGCAATAACCTCAATTAATAAGGACAGAAAGTACTCTGTAGATTTTACCACAAGTTCAGAGGAAGGGCTGTGGCTGAGAAGATACGAAGACAGAAATGAGGGAGAGATGCAGGTAAGCGTGTCTTCTCCTATTAGAAATTAAATGAGCAGTTTTTTTTTTAGCACTACTGCCAGGTCTTGCTGACCAGGAGCTGGTTTTGGCAGAATTTCAGACAGGAGGAAGGAAAATCAAACACTAATGAAAGCAAAATACTGCAAATGTTGGAAATCTGAAATAAAACCCAGAAAGTGCTGGAGAAAGTCAGCAAGTCTGGCAGCATCTGTGGATAGAGAAGAGCTGAAGAAGAGTCATGAGACTCAAACCATTAACTTTGTTTCTTTCTCCATTTTATAAACTGCCGAACTTGATGTGTTTCTCCAGCACTTTGTGTTTTTATTTTGAATCAGATACTCTTCCTGATTCCTCCCTCCCCAAATGAAAAATTTAAGATCTTGCACATATTATCGCACCTTAAATCTGGCAGCCTGACTTTCAATCCATCTTTCACGCATTAGAATTGATTTAAATGATCAGTTTCTCTTCAGTTAACCAGTTTGGTTAACTCAGATATGTGATTACAACCATTATAATCACACAAATGAAAACTGTTCAAATATATTTGGTTCTTCAGCCCCCAAGAGTTTGTGCTGCAAAATAGACATTTCAAACATATCAAAACATAACAAGTTGGACAGTGCAACAAATACAAATCATAACATAGTGACAGAATTACTCATTCATGTCCTGCAAAGTTTTATTTTTGCTTGAGAGAAATGCATCATGAGAATTTTGATTTCCATCTATCACAAATGCATAAATGAAGAAAGATTTGTTTGTGTGCTGTTTTTGTTAGAACAGGTTATAGTGATATCATAAAGGTATTTATTAATGAAAGAGTAGCACAATATAAGTAGAGGAGACAGTTTCCAGTTCTTAATGTGTCGAGAATCAGCAGATTTATTGTAAGATCTAAATTAGAGACCAAAAGCATCTTATTCACACAGAGTTGTGAGGCTATGGGATCCATTTCTAGGAATGGTTGCTGAAGCAAAAAAAATTATCATTATTCAAAACGAGAGAGCATAGGCGTAAGGTGAGAGGGGAATTATTTAAAAAGGACCTAAGGGCTAACTTTTTCACACAGAAGGTAGTGTGAGTATGGAACGAGCTGCCAGGGGAGGTGGTGGAGACAGGTAAATTACAACATTTAAAAGGCGACTGGATTGTGCATAAATCGGAAGGGTTTAAAGGGATACGGGCCAAATGCTGGCAAATGGGACCAGATCAGTTCAGGATATCTGGTAGGCTTGGACAATTTAGACCAAAGGGTCTGTTTCTAGACTGTATAACTCTATGACTCTGTTACTTGGGTTAAATGGATGGAGGTAAAACGGTTGAAGGAATATCAGAAGTGAACTGTAAAATTTAATTAGCAGTGTTGCTAATTGTACAGAATTTGACTACTGATGAGAAGAGAAATCTGCAATGGGCAAAAGCAGGAAATTGGCAGGTAGTGACACTCATTTGAAGGTCCAGTGCCAACATGATGTGTTGAATGGCTCCCTTCAATGTATTAATGCTTCTGTGATTTTTCTGTGATGTTGCGAAGGCTTTTCAATTTCCACTCATTAGGTCAAATGGCACTTGGCATTTTTGTATTTGTCTGCATGAAAGTAAGACAAAAATCTTCAGCACCCTGTCTCTCTATTCTATAATTAGAAGAATTTGTTCTAAGTGGAAGGTGACACAGGCACATTTGGTGAAATGGTGCATTTCTAAGTGGGAGGGGATTCTGTGGGGACTGCAGGAGGAGGATGCCATGAATACTCATTATGTTAAAGCATTTTGTAATTATATCCTACGTTCAAAATTAAATCTGGAGGATTAGACACTTATGATATCCGGTATGCTTTTTCCAAAGGTGAATTTCAACAGTTGGCTTTGTGCCAAAATTGAAATACCTTCAAAATTGAAATGCTACCCATTCCTTTCTGATTAGTTATGCAAATCTCCAAAGCATCTGATTCATGTGTCTTAACAACAGTACAAACATCATGTTAAAAGCCGCTATTGTCAGTGAAACTCCACAAATGCACATAAGCAAATTTCAAGCCATGCTGAGATGACCTAGTTTGATATACTAGAGGCAGCACAAATGTGGATTTTCATCTGCAGCTGCTGAAACATAGACATTGTAGCGAAGTGCTAGTAATTGTCACATAGTAAATAATGTTCTTGAATTTTTGTTGTTTATTTCACAGCCATAATGGTCCAAAAGCACTTTACAGCCAATTAAGTACTTTGAACACGTAGATATGGGTTGTAATGTAGAAAACATGACGTTCAATTTGCATCAAGGAGATTGCACAAACAGCAATAAGATAAATGACCAGACAAGCTGTTTTAGTGATGTTTGCCAAGAGATAAATATTGGCCAGAACACTGGAGAGGACTCTCAAGCTCTCAAAAAGTGCCATAGGATCTATTGCAGCCACTTTAGAAAGAAGATAGGTCCATAGTTTAACATTACATCCAAAATGTGGTGTACATTGAAAGTGCTGTATGCCTTCTGTCTGAGATTTATGTTCAATTCTCTAAAGTAGTACTGAATTCACAGCCCTTCTGACTGGGAGGCAAAAGTGCCACCACTGAAGCAATGCTGGTTATGGTTGTGCATTGTCACAGTTGTTTGGTTTTACTGTGTGCTGTACTTATATTGAATATTGCAATCGGATGTATACTGTAATATTATATATCACATTGCTATGGGTTTTATAGAACATTTTTTATGCTAAAATTAAGTTTAACTTTATGTCACCATTTTATTGCATTGATATTAGGTTTTATGGCATTTTTGTTGGATTTAATATCAACTTTACTGCATTTTTAGAGTATTACTCAGTTTTATGATGTTGACTGTTTTACACCCACTTTTGTTGCACTTTCGTTGACTATTTTCGTTTGGTTTTATGGTATTTTTGTCAAGTCTACTGGTAAGCAAAATGGATGATAGTGATTGGTTTCCGTTATTATTTATAGCTGATGTTTTAAGCCAATACTGCCACTTGTACATTTTGATACTGGCCTGGAGTAACACTGAGCTGTGGGTATCTGCAAATTCACTGTTCCTGAGAAATTTTTCCTCCTTAAATAAGGATTTTCACTTCCATTTGTACTGTAACACTCCATTATTTACATCTTTACATAGTAAATTATCAAATACAACTCTCTAATGCAGTGTCTTAGACATCTTTCTTTACATGGCCATTCTAGACTAGTGTCTTGGCTCTGTCAGAATCATGTGATCTGCTATATCATTATTTACATCCATCTCATTATTCCACAGGAAACATGAAAGTATTTGGATTAGTAAACATTCTTTTATGATTATTTTGTGTTGTTTTACCACTGCATTTTGCCTCAGGTAAATATTTATTTACATCTGTACCGTTTTCAACTTGACACTTGTGATTAGAACATAAGAACTAGCAGTAAGAGTAGGCAATTCAGCCCCTCGAGCCTGCTCCGCTATTTGATATGATCATGATTGATCTCATCTTGGCCTCAACTCTACTCTCCTGCTTCTTCTCATAACCCTTCAACCCATTACTGTTTAAAAATCTGTTTATTTCATTCTTAGCTTATTCGATGTCTCAGCATCCACCACACTCTGGGTTAGTGAATTCCACGGATTCACAACCCTTTGAGAGACAAGAAATTTCTCCTCACCTCTGTTTTAAATCTGCTACTCCTATACCTACAACTATGGCATGTCATTCTATATCATGCCACATGAGAAAACACCTTATCAACATTCACTTTGTCGATTCCCTTCAGAACTTTATGTACCTCAATTAGATCTCCTTTTATTCCTCTAAACTCCCCCAGAGAGTATAAGCCTAAACTGCTCGATCTCTCTTCGTAAGAAAAATCCTCATCTCTGGAATCAGTCGAGTGAGCCTCCACCGAACTGCCTCCAAAAGGCATGATAATATCATTTTATAATCCCAAGAAAACGATTTTGTCTTCGGCATTCCATACAGAAGAGATTTCAAGTTCTATATTCATACTGCCCCTCCCAGAAAAAAATAGGCAAAAACAATTTTTTTAAAATTATGCAAACTCCAGCTGAAAATGTTGTAGCACAGTGGGTAGAGTGCTTGCCTCTGACACAGGAGCTCTAGGTTCAAGTCTCACTCCAGGTCTTGGTTAAGGCAGAAATAGTAAGAACTGCTGATGCTGGAGTCAGAGATGATACAGTGTGGAGCTGGAGGAACACAGCAGGCCAGGCAACATCAGAGGAGCAGGAAAGCTGAAGTTTCAGGTCGGGACTATTCTTCAGAAATGGGGGAGGGTGAAGGGAGCTCTGAAATAAATAGAGAGAGGAGGGGTGGGTCTAGGAAGGTAGGTGGGATGGTGATAGGTGATTGCAGGTAGTTAGTGGTGGGGATTGGTCAGTGAGGTGGGAGGAGCGATAGGTGGGAGAGAAGACGGACAAGTCGAGGAAGCGAGGATGAGAGGGAGGGATGGCCATGGGATGAGGCCGGGGGTGGGGAGATTTTAAAACTGGTGATTTCCATGTTTAGGCTATTAGGCTGTAGGCTCCCGAGGCAGAATATGAAGTGCTGCTCCTCCAGTTTCCGGGTGGAATCATTGTGACACTGGAGGAGGCCCAGGATGGACATGTCGTCCAAGGAGTTGGACTGGGAGTTGAAGTGGTTCGCGACTGGAAGGTGTTGTTGTTTGTCACGAACAGAGCTCAGATGCTCTACAAAGCGGTCTCTGAGCCTCCGCTTGGTCTCACTGATGTAGGGCAGGCCCCATCAGGAGCAGCAGGTGCAGTAGACCACATTAGCCGATGTACAGGTGAACATCTGTCTGATGTGGAAGGTTTTTTTGGGACTTGGGATGGAGTGAGGGGGTAGGTGTAGGGGCAGGTGTAGCACTTCCTGTGGTTGCAGGGAAAAGTGCGGGGGGTGGTGGGGCTGGTGGGGAGTGAGGAGCGGAAGAGGGAGTCGCAGAGAGAGCGGTCCCTATGGAAGGCAGATAGGGGTGGGGAGGGAAATATATCCTTGGTTGTGGGGTCAGATTGCAGGTGGCAGAAGTGGCAGAGAATGATTCTTTGAATCCGGAGTTTCGTGGGGTGATACATGAGTACAAGGGGGATTCTGTCTTTGTTTTTGTTGCGGGGAGGGGATGTGACGGCAGACGCAAGAGATGCGGCTGAGAGCATTTTCGACCACTGAAGGGGAGGTGTTGCGGTCCTTGAAATAAGAAGACATCTGGGATGTTCGGGAGTGGAATGCCTCATCTTGGGAGCAGACGCAGCGGAGGCAGAGGATTTGGGAGTACTCACCAATCCCCACCACTGCCTACCTGCACTCATCTGTCACCATCCCACCTACCTTCCCCAGCTCCACCCGTCCTCTCTCTATTTATTTCAGAGTTCCCTTCCCCCCCACCCCCAATTTCTGAAGAAAGGTCCCGAACCGAAACGTCAGCTTTCCTGCTCCTTTAATGCTGCCTGGCCTGCTGTGTTCCTCCAGCTCCACACTTGGCTAAGGCAGATGTCTTCTTAGCAGAACTGAGTAAATTGAGTATAAACTTGTAAATTGTTATAACGTACACCATGGTAGCTAATAAGACAGGAGGAAACTCCTAGTCAGCCTTGTGGAAGAAAGAAAGTGGGGGCTGTGAAAATGGAAACATTCCTCTGTTTTTCTTCATAGTTTCACTGCTCTTCTACAAATATTACCATGAGTAACCCTCTCTCAGAATAATTCTGATTTCATAATGCCTACTTTTCTCACATGTCATTCAACATTCAGGAGCTTCATTAATTCAGAAAGAAAATTCTGTTCTTTCAATCGTAACCGTATTCATAAACAGCATTTCTCGGAGACATTTCAGAAGTTAACTTTCAGGAATGATTTCCATGCAGAGGAGGAGAGATATTCCATGGGGGCAGAGGCACAACTGTTCCGTAGTAAAGCACTTTCCAAATTGTGTGAAACTATTGAATTGTTTTTCTCACACATTTCAGGCAGAAAAAATTTTAACTACCACTCCACAGACAGAAATATTTAACATATAGTTACAGATATGCTCAGCATCAGAGTTAAGAAAACAACGCAATTCAGTCGAATACAGAAATACCAAGTAAGATCCATTTTGCTAAATCACTTACTGAGTAAAACTGGGTTCAGTCCCAGTGTACTCCAATTATAAGGGATGATAAACACTGGGGAACATATCAGAGATTTCCTCCAAGTGCTCCACAATACGTTTAGGCCTTGTCAGTGTCCTATGTAGCGAAGCTGTCTGTCTTATTTAGTCGGCATTAAGTCACAGTTTTTTTTTATTCATTTTTGTAGGATGAGGGCATTGCTGACTGGCCAGCATTTCTTGCCCATCCCTAGTTGCCCTTGAGAAGGTGGTGGGGAGCTGCCTTCTTGAACCACTGCAGTCCACTTGCTGTGGGTTGACCCACTATGCCCTTAGAGAGGGAATTCCAGAATTTTGACCCACCGACAGTGAAGAAACAGCAATATATTTCCAAGTCAGGATGGTGAGTTGCTCGGAGGGGAACTTCAAGGTGGTGGCGTTCTCATATATCTGCTGCCTTTGTCCTTCTAGATGGAAGTGGTCGTAGGTTTGGAGGGTGCTGTCTGAAGATCTTTGGTGAATTTCTGCAGTGCATCTTGTAGATAGTACACACTGCTGCTACTGAGCATCAGTGGTGGAGGGAATGGATGCTTGTGAATGTAGTGGCAATCGAGCGGGCTGCTTTGTCCTGGACAAGCTTCTTGAGTGTTGTTGGGGCTGCACTCATCCAGGTAAGTGAGGAGTATTCCATCACACTCCTGACTTGTGCCTTGTAGATGGTGGACAGGCTTTGAGGAGTCAGGAGGTAAGTTACTCGCCACAGTATTCCTAGCCTCTGACCTGCTCTTGTAGCCACTGTGTTTATGTGGTCAGTCCAGTTGAGTTTCTGGTCAATGATAACCCCTGGGATGTTGATAGTGGGGGATTCAGTGATGGTACCACCACTGAATTTCAAGGGGTGATGGTTAGATTGTCTCTTATTGGTGATGGTCATAGCCTGGCATTTGTGTGGCCTGAATGTTACTTGCCACTTGTCAGCCCAAGCCTGGATATTGTCCAGATCTTGTTGCATTTGAATATGGACTGCTTTAGCATCTGAGGAGTCATGAATGGTGCTGAACATTGTGCGATCTTTAGCGAACATCCCCATTCTGCCCTTATGATGGAGGGAAGGTCATTGATGAAGCAGCTGAAGATGGTTGGGCATAGGACACTACCCTGAGGAAATCCTGCAGAGGTGTCCTGGAGCTGAGATAACTGACCTCCAACAACCACAACCATCTTTCTATATGTCAGGTATGACTCCAACCACCGGACAGTTTGCTTCTGATACCCATTGATTCCAGTTTTGCTAGGGCTCCTTGATGCCACACTCGGTCGAAAGTAGCCTTGATATCAAGAGCTGTCATTCTCACTTCACCTCTGGAATTCAGCTCTTTTGTCCATGTTTGAACAAAGGCTGTAATAAGGTCAGGAGCTGAGTGGCCCTGGCAAAACCCCAAACTGGGCATCACTGAGCAAGTGCTGCTTGATAGCACTGTTGATGACCCCTTCCATCATTTCATTGATGATCAAAAGTAGACTGATGGGGCGGTAATTGGCCAGGTTGGATTTGTCCTGTTTTTTACGTAGAGGACACACCTGAATAATTTTCCATATTGTCGGGTAGATACCAGTGTTGTAACTGTACTAGGGGAGCGGCAAGTTCTGGAACATGCCTTTCGAACTATTGCCAGAATGTTGTCAGGGCCCATAGCCTTTGCAGTATCCAGTGCCTCCAACTGTTTCTTGATATCATGTGGAGTGAATTGAATTGGCTGGTGTCTGTAATGCTGGGGACCACTGGAGGAGGCTGAGATGCATGGACACAGTAAGGAATGCAGATGCTGGAAGCCAGAGTCAATACATGTGGAGCTGGAAAAGCACAGCAGGTCAGACAGTATCCGAGGAGCAGGAAGGTCAATGTTTTGGGCCGAAACTCTTCATCAGGACAGGGGAGGGTGAGGAGAGCCCAGAAATAAATAGAGGGAGGGGGTTGGGGCTGCAGGATGGGTAGGTGGGATGGTGATAGGTGGATGCAGGTAGGGGGTTATTGTGATTGGTCAGTGGGAAGGGTGGAGCTGATAGGTGAGTAGAAAGATGGACAGGTTAGGCCAGGTCAGGGAGGTGAGGAGGAGGGAGAGGGCTAGACATGGGATAAGGCCAGGGGAGTGGAGGAACTTTAAAGCTGGTGAAGTCAATACTCAGGCCATTGAGCTGTAAGCTCTCATGGAGAAATATCAGGTGCTGTTACTCCAGTTTACGTTTGACCTCACTGTGACAGTGGAGGAGGCTGAGGATGGACATGTAACCAGGGGAGTGGGAGGGGGAGTTAAAATGGATAGCAACAGGAAAGTCAGGTTAGTTGGTGCATGCAGAGCACAGACGCTCCACACACCAGTCCCCAAATCTGTGTTTGGTCTCCCCGATATAAGAAGACCACATCGGGAGCAATGGATACAATAGATCGGGTTGGATGAAGCGCAGGTGAATCTCTGCCCGATTTGGAAGGATTGTTTGGGGCCTTGGACAGAGGTGAGAGGGGAGGTGTAGGGGCAGGTGTAGTACCTCTTGCAGTTGTAGGGAAAGGTACCGGGTGTGGTGGAGAGGTTGGTGGGGAGTGTAGAGCTGACAAGGGAGCCGGGGAATGAACGGTCCCTGCGGCAATTCAAATCCACAGCCAGGAGAAGTGATTGTACCACTTTGGATAGAACTAGGCAAACACAAAATACAAAGTAAAATATATTTCTAATAATCTATTCCACATCATGTGGGGATCTTGTGGCACAGGGGACAGCATCTCCATCTCTGAGCCAGAAGTTCTGTTTGAAAGTCCCACTCCAACACTTGATGGGCATGGAAGTTGTGGTCATAATGCAACCCAATAATCTTTCTTCCGATTCGCCTGTGGTGGGATGTAAGAGAGGGAGAATCTCCTGATCAGACAGCTTTATCTTCAAAGGCATACCTTGAGCTGTGGCCTCTGGTGAGACGTGAGCAACCTATTCCAGGAAATACCACCCATGAAAACAGATATTATCACTTGTAGGCTAAACGGATTAGAATCATGGCAGTGCTCCTGAGCTTATTTAGTACCTGAGCCATACCATCAGAAAAGTTTCAAGTTCAGTTGACACTTGGTCTGGTCTCATCTAGCAGTCTATATGGAATCCAATCCTCAATGGTGCCTCCCCTACATCAACACTCACCGCATTCTGTTCTTTTGTGGAGTTATTTGTTCAGTGCTTCAACCATACTGTCTGCCTTCACACAACGATGTCCTTTCTGTTTGACCCTATCAGCCCCTTAATTGGCACATGTGAAGAACATTTTAATTTTGGTGATACTGAACAAAATCCATGAAATCTCCAAGATGCAAATTGTAACGAATGGTGAAAGGTGCAGAATATCATTAAACTACAGCAAAATATATGCATAATAATGTCAAAGAAAAGATTATATTGAGATGCAAAATAAGAGTGGAAAAACAAAAATAAAACTGAAAGAATAATTTTCTTCTCTGGGCATCTGATAGGGAAAGTGATCAAGATGTCAGGAAGCGCATACATTGGAAAACGAAAAAAATCACTAAAAAGGACTGTTTGGAAATTAGAACATCTCTAAAAAGTGGAATGAATTGTGTAAAATGTTCCAACTGGTCAACATTTCTATCTGCACGTGGAAGTATGATGGTGGAAGATAGGCAGCAGATATAGAGTTGAACCTTCTGTTTCTTTGGTTGCATCAGTTATATTGAGTATTTTGGAGAGTTTTTCGCTGGTAGGCCTGGCAGGATTTCTCACCCTATCTTACCAAATGTATGAACTACCTACTGCAAAGGGTCACTGGACACAAAACAATGACTCAGCTTTTCCCTCCACAGCTGCTGCCAGACCTGCTGGGTTTCTCCAGTACTTTCGGCTTTTGGTTTAGATTCCTGCAGTTGTTTATTTTGTTAACTGCCTACCGTGTCCTATGGCAACCCTGTCATCTGATTCTTCCCAATCTTAGCACATGCCATTCCTAGAATTATTCAGCATTCACAAAAGACCAGCATTCCTGGTGCCCGTACCATCTTTAAAAGGGCAATGTGCACCCAAACACATTGTGGGCAATCTGCTGGAGTCCCTCACCAGTAACGTAACGGCACAGTGACTACACTGCTCACAACACATAGCCAACATGGCTCACACTCTCCCTCACATACAACCCCATTCTCTCACCCTAGCTGCAATTTAACTGACAGCCCACAAATTTAACCTGTCCATAGCATGTCCCATCTAAACATCTCTCTAAGCCACTGCTATTCCATCTACAATACCCTCTGGTCTGGTATTGTCCAGGAGGTCAACATCACATACAGGTATGGAATCAGACAATTCCAAATATGTGCTTTTATTCATAGTCAACAGTACAGAAAAGCAAACAGAAACAAAGTGAATAGAGGTTGCAGTTGGCTTCCACACTGCAAACCAAATGTTGGCATTATGACCAACAACTATTTTACATTTCATGTGATCTACTGCGCTCAGTTCCCATCAATTGTAACTGGAGGGTGAATCAGATCCTGTCTGGCTTGCAGTGCCCAACACAGCTGTCCTCCATGCCGTCATCCTTTTCTTTGGAAGACTGCTGGGGAACTGGCAGCATTCAGCACATTGCCTTGTTGCCTACTCCAATATTGCTGAGCACAAGGCCGATGTAGTGTATTCTCTCTGGACTATAGTGGAGGGCACCCCAAACCATTCCAAGCTGTGGGACTGCATCTTCAGGAGTTATATTGTCTACTCCACCAGCGTCCTACTCTCAGCATGTGTACAAATGTAGTGAAGGTGCCACAGTGTCTGAAAGACCAATGCATTACATCAAAATGGAACTGCGTGCTGAACTCTGACCATACATATATGGTGCCACTAACAGGGTGGGCCAGATTGACGGCAGCCAAGAGTGGGCTGGTGAGAGGGGACCAGTGCGGCAGCGACGGTGACAGCAAGACCGTGAGGCAGCCGAGAGCAGGCTGGTGAGGCAACCCAGAGCGGGACGCTGGCAATGGCTTGGTGTGGGCTGGAAAACCCAGGGTGGGACTCTTAATCATGGAGTTCCAGCTTTGGATATCTTGAGCTATGTTTTACCAGCCATTTGGAGACAGGCTGGGAGGTGGGAGGGATGATAAAACAGTGACAGAGGTATCAGAAGGGTGCCTGACACCTTCTCGCTGCCTTGACTTATTACCAGTTTAAGAGGAAATTTTATTGCCACTGTTGGGCACTTGGTAGGTACAGCCACACATTGAGCTGCCCAATTAAGCCTGCTAAGGATCTAAGACAGATGACATCCCATGTCTGCAGGCTGCCACCACATGGGGAAAACTCGAGGCAGACTCTGGCAGTGGTTCCTCGGCCTAGCAGCCTCCTGAGCCCATGGAAATCTAGTCTACTGCATTTGCTGCTCAGAATGTGGTCTCCTCTACATTGGGGAAATGAAGCGTAGACTTGGCAACCGCTTTGCAGAACATCTACGTTCTGCTCGCAAAAAAGACCCTGAACTACCTGTTGCCTGCCACTTCAATGCACCGCCTTGCTCCCTGGCCAACATCTCTGTCTCCGGCTTGCTACGGTGTTCCAGTGAAGCCCAACGCAAGCTGAAGGAACAACACCTCATTTTCCGCTTGGGGACCCTACAGCCCTCCGGACTCAATATTGAGTTCAATAATTGTAGGGCCTAAACTGTCCCATGTCCCAGCCCCCCACCCCACACACCAGACCTTGTTACCACACAGCCTGCCACTACACACCCCCTGTTGTTAGTCACTAACAGTCCCCAATAACAAGAACTCACCCTCCCAGCCTGATCGTTAGCAACTCCTTTGTCTGTCCAACTGTCTTTCTCTCTCTTTGGGTTCTATCCTATCATTTACTCCCTACCCCACCCACCTCCCTATTTTCTGCATATAAACTGACGTTTTCCCAGCCATCATCAGTTCTGAGGAAGGGTCACTGGACCCGAAACGTTAACTCTGTTTTCTCCTCCACAGATGCTGCCAGATCTGCAGAGCTTTTCCAGCAACTTTGTTTTTGTCCCATGGAAATTCTGCCCCTGGTGGCCATGGCTGCCAATAGCTACAAGACCGCCAATGGAGGGTACTCACCCGATTGTCTATCTTACATTCTGTCTCAAAGCCAATATGTTAGTAAACGTTTAAGAGGCATGCGCATATTATCATTGTATCATAGCATGTGACCTGAGTGTATAAAGATCTCAGACTCCATGCTTGAAGCATAGTACACTGATGGAAGCATGTTATTCTTTGTAATCAAATAGCTTAATGTCAGCCCAAACACATATGTGCCTATGAACGTAATATTTGTATTTATTAGTAAGCTGTGATAGACATCTTTGGGTACCATCTTATTCACATTCCAGTTTCTTTTGTTACAAGGGTAACATAATGATCGCTGCTTTAGGTAAAGATTCCCTGCTGGAGTCAAAACACTCATCAGCCAAGCAGGCAAAACCTTACCTTCTGTTTGACAGCACCTTCAAATGGAGGTGAACTCTCCATCATACTGCAGCTTAACAGCAGACATCTCCACCAATTACACTGCTGCGACTGTGGAATTGTCAGCTCTCAAATTGGCCTGGTAGTGCTCAGACTTCTCTACGAGACAATTATCCTGTCCACGACATTCAGCATTAGCTGCCAGCTGTAAAATACCATCTAGTATTCCAACACCTTCCAGTGAGCAGTTGGATCCCAGCTAGAAACCCAATGACATAATTGGAACCCTATTGGCATTTTAACTGCAAGCTTGAACAGGGAAGCCATTGTGGCTTTCCCAGCAATTCAACATGGAAGAAAGAGGTTTGAGGGCCAAAACTGACCGAGAAAGACGTAAGAGTGGAAGGAGGCCATTCAGCCCATTGTGTTTGCTGTGATCTCTTTTTCATTTTCCTTGTCTGGTCCAACAGGGACAGGCGTGTTTCTCTGGGCAATTCAAACTGTTTAAACCTCCTCTGTGTCAGAGGTCTGCCTCCCCAGATCTCCCTATTCATAACTTACCTGAGTGACAGCACTTTTACTTTGGTCCCCGGTAACAGCTTTCAGCCTCTTGATATTGCATTCCATTCCAAATTTGTGGTTCAAGGTGCAAAACACAGCCGTGCAGATGAGGCCTGGGAAGTAAAATCAGAAGTGTTTACATTACCAATTGACAAGCAAAGTTAATTAGGAATAATTCTTACTTAAATTTGTGGTAGTGACTCCTGATATGAGTCGTAGCCATTTTTAAACCATTTGTCATGTTGACTGAGAAAGAATATGTAAATAATCCTGTATATATATTTCAACATATCATTTTCAGTCTGAATGAAAATTATAGGCCATTGAAAGTGATAATTATTTGCATAAAGACAGAATAATCCAAATCAGAAGTGATCAAACTGAGTTACAATGAGCTAGAAGTAATCCATTTGAGACATCTCAGAATCAGTATAATAGCAAAAGGATATATTCATAATTTAGAATAACTTGAGATAAAATTTCCTCTGATTGTTATATATTAGGATCATTTTAAAGTATGGCTGCCAAGCTATTAAAAAACGAACCGGCATTAATTCCATTACTAATCATTCTAATCTTGGCTTTGAGTGCATACTCAATTGACACAGTTATGGCACCAATTTTATGATTTTTTTATGCTATTATCATCATCATCATCAAATAAAACAGCACAAAATTGAGATAATTTTATCTGTTTTCAGTTAACATGATGTGACAAAGAGAAAATCAGTTAAAATAAAATCCATTTGTAGACCAGGAATAGACATAATATTGGATCAAAAGCTATTAAAAGAATGCAATTCTCTGAGGAAATAGAAAAGGTTTACCCATTTTCTCCTAGTGTAAATTTTAACTCTTTTAAAACTTCTTGCATTTTGTTCTATTCTATTTTCTCCTTAGTTTGTGAAGTGAACTAGATTTCCCTTGCTTCCCTTCTTTAGGTGCCCTGCTCTTGTCCATTGAGGTGTAAAGCAATATAAAAGTTTAAAAATCCCGGAATGTACCCATGATATTCCATCATAACATTTGGAGAAGATTAATAACACATCTCTGAATTGATGTAACCAGTTGTTTATTCTGACTGTAATTTTCCATAATATATCTCCACTCTCTGCAGGCACTTCATCGCACATACACGAGGGATCCCATTTTCAGTAACAAAACAGGAGCAGTTTCAAGGAAATTCATGGCCATTGCTCCTTTGGAGGATTCAGCGATCACCTGCCAAACACCTCACTCAGAAATGATTGTTAATTATATTCAAGAAGTCTCATTCTTCCATTGGGGACGCCAGCATACAGCATACAGCTGCAAATAATCCTTCCAACAAGGTACAACAGATAAAATTAAACTTGGTGCACAGGCAATGAATAAAATAAGGTCCCTTTTTTTCAGAAATTAGAAAGATTTTCACTGAGATTCACAACACTTTGCTGCCTTAACATACCAATGCCTGTTTTGCACGTCGTGAATTGAAGTCTGATTACAATCTTAAGTCAAGGGTGCCAGAACTGCAGTACATCTCCCAACATATGAAGTTAAACTTAATCTTAGACAAGCAGAAAGTTGGTGTCAAGTTGTTTCTTGTTAGTAAGCTGTTTTGTTTCTTTTACATTGTTACCATTAAATTGGATATTTAATGGATTTTAACATTTAAAAATGTTTATTTTGCATTCAAGCATTGAAATTAACGAAAGTATCAGACTTTGAGGGCATGGAATAACATTTAAATTCATACCTTGGGATGGCTTTCTTCTTCCATTATATTTCACCATGTTGCAAATTCACATGTTAAACAAATAACCATCCTATTGTTGATATTGGAAATAAAGAGATATGAGTTTGTTATAGCCTAATCTGTGATTATCAGTTCTATGATCCCTTCTAATCTCTCTTCACCTTCCCAAACTGTCCACCCTCCTTTATGCACTCTATTCACAGCATGTGCCCTATGACCCCAAGCATCTATCATGACTCCCTGCATTCTGCATAGCAACTGATCCAGTATGCACCATGGAACAAATTAACTATAAATCAAAATGAACATTACACTTCAACCTGTGAAAACATACCACTGCTGAGTTAATCTATTAGTAAGTCTTGGAGTTCAGCTGAGTGTTCATAATGAGGCCATCTGTGAACTGTGAAATGAAGTGTTTTCTTTGATTGATTTATATATGAGTTAGGAATAAGGGTAGAAAATTTAGCCCCTCAAGTCTGCTCGCAATTCAATAAAATCAATAAACTAATCCAATTTTAACATCAACTGCACATTTTCAGCTATCCTGATAACCTTTAATCTCCTTACTTAATGAGAATCTATCCGAGCTCTTGTTGTTCAATGGTAGAATCTAGGTTCAAGTCTCACTTGCTCCAGAGCTGTGTAATAATGTGACTAGGAAATATAAAAAAAGAGAGAATCTATCCAACATTACCTAATAAATTGTCGGAGACTCTATTTCCACCGAATGTTTGAGCAATGGAGTTGCAAAGACTCACAACTCTCAGAGAAAAGCATATCCTCACCATTTCCTTAAACGGGTAATTCCTTACTTTTAAAACTGTGACCCCATAGTCATCAATTCTTCCACAAGATGAAACTTCTTTCTTACCCAGTCAAGACCCTTCAGGATCTTATATGTTTCAATCAAGTCATTTCTTTCTCTCCAACAAGCCTAGCCTGTGCAACCTTTCCAAATAAGGCAACCAACCTTTTCCAGGTATAAGTCTAATAAACCTTCTCTGAGCTGCTTCCAATGTATTTATATTCATTCTTAAAGAAGGAGACCAATAATGTACATCGGACTCCATATGTGGTCTCACTAGTGCACTATAACTAAAGAATAACCTCTCCAATTTTGTATTCAATTGTCACAATAAATTGCAGCATTCTATTGGCCTCCCTAATCACTTGTTGTACCTGCATGTATGAAACTTTACAAGGTTTTAATAATTCTTTTGTTCTTTCAAATCTTTATATTTATTTGGACCTTCTGTATTGATACTACGGAGCCAAAGTCAAATTGACACTTTGATAGGATCATAAGAGCAGTTGGTTTTCAAACATTATTTCTGAATATTTTTGTTTTAAAGTGTCATTTTAGACTTGTCATTTGTTGTTATAATGCTCATTAGGTCTGAAGGATTTAAAGGGCGACTGTGTCAAAAAGATGCAGGGTGCCCTGGAGAGGATATGAGGGTGCATGGAGGTGGAACAGGAGGCATGAAAGTAATGTAGGGCATAGTAGTGACATGGAGGTTGATGGGAGGTGATGGGGGTCTAATGTCTGAGCACCCATGGGCCTAGCAGTCTTTAATGCAACTAGTAAAACGACCTAGAGAACGGAAGCGAGCATTATAGCTGCCCATATCCAGAGATGCTTGTAATTTCACAGCCAGTCAGCTGTGAAAGTTGGCTACCTGTCAGTCAGCTGCAAAGGTTCGCTGCTGGGATATTTTTGATGAGAGCTAGAGCCATTCTCAGACCTCCCACGTGACTTCTCTCGAAACTCTTGCACTGTCTCTTTCCTCACGTTTAAAGTATCATTGCTTTTGATCTATTTTTAAAGTTCCAAAGACAAAGCAAAAATGTATAACAACAGTAATTACTGCTCCAAGAAAATGAAGAAATCAGATGGGTCGATGGGCTGAGGAGTGGCAGATGGAGTTTAATTTAGATAAATGCGAGGTGTTTCACTTTGGTAGGGCAAATCAAGACAGGGCTTATACACTTAATGGTATGGTCCTGGGGAGAGTTGCCAAACAAACAGACCTTGGGGTGCAGGCTCATAGTTCCTTGAAGGTAGAGTCACAGATAGACAGGGTAGTGAAGAAGGCATTTGGTACACTTGTCTTTATTGGTCAGTGCATTGAGTACAGGATTTGGGATGTCATGTTGCAGTTGTACAGGACATTGGTTAGGCCACTTTTGAAACATTGTGTGCAATTCTGGTCTCCCTGCTATAAGAAGGAGGTTTTGAAACTTGAAAGGGCTCAGAAGGGGAGTTTGAACGTTCTCCCCATGTCTCCGTGGGGTTTCATCTGGGTGCTCTGGTTTCTCTCATAGTCCAAAGATGTGCAGGTTATGTGGATTCGTCATGTAAAATTGTCTATGGCGTCCAGGGATGTGCAGGTTAGATGGATTAGCCATGGAAAATGCATGGTTACAGGGATGGTCAGGGTCTGGTTGGATGCTCTTCAGAGGGTCCATGCGGACCTAATGGGTCAAATGGCCTGTTTCCACACTGTAGGGATCCTATGATTCTATGAAAAGATTTACAGGGTTGGAGGGTTTCAGCTATAGGGAGAGGCTGAACAGGCTGGGGCTATTTTCCCTGGAGCATTGGAGGCTGAGGGGAGACCTTATAGAAGTTTATAAAACCATGAGGGGCATGGATAGGGTGAATAGCCAAGGTCTTTTTCTCAGTGTAGGGGAGTCTAAAACTAGAGGGCATAGGTTTATGGTGAGAGGGGAAAATTTTAAAAGGAATCTAAGGGGCAACTTTTTCACGCAGAGGGTGGTGTGTGTATGGAATGAGCTACCAGAGGAAGTGGTAGAGGCTGGTACAGTTATAATATTTAAAAGATATCAGCATGGGTACATGAATAGGAAGGGTTTAGAGGGATATGATTCAAATGCTGGCAAATGGGACTAGATTAATTTAGAATATCTGTACGGCATGGATGAGCTGGATCGAAGGGTATGTTTCCATACTGTACATCTCTATGACTCTATGTCAGCATTGACCCACCTCCATAGCCATCTCAAAACTGCATCCAGGGAAAGTGGGCCAATTCTATCCTGCCCCTTTTCCCTAGAAAGAAAATATGGTGGGAAGGGAACATTTTAAGGTAAATTGATCTGCAAAGTCAGAAAATTTCTTGACATGAGATTTCTGCATTTATGGTGGAAGTCCAGGCCTACTTTTCGTTTCTTTCTAGTTCAGCTGCCTTGAGATAAAGACACCTTTCTAATTATCTTCTGTCTACCCACATGCTTTTAAGGATTTTTGTCCTTGGAAATTTCAAATTCTCTTGTTATCTACATTTCCTAGCTTCTGACTGTTCATAAAACGCTCTGATCTGTCTTTTGTGGATCCAAAGTGGATAATCTCACACTTGTTCACTTTGAACCATCTGCCTCAATTCTGCCCATTAAATTAATTTATCGTTGTGCCTTTGCAATTTTCTGTTCCCATCCGTACTTTTTTAATATCACCCAGCATACCATCATCAGCAAATTTACCTCACTCTCTTTCTTCACCCATATCATTTATATAATGAAAAGATTAAGCCCCTGTACCAACCTTTAGAAGACATCGCTATCATAACGCAATTTGAGCACAAACCCAATACAGTTACTATGATCTTGCTGTTCCTTTACCGTTGGATTATTGACTAATTCTGTCTAATTACTTTTACTAAATTCTAAAAACAGCTGTATCACCGCTTCAGCAAAGTATTGGTATTGTCTCAAAATACAATCGAGATATTTGCTGCCCTTGCGACTTGAGCTGTTCAGCTTCTTGCAATTTATGAAAAATTTAAAATCTATTATAATTATAATACTCAGGTTTTGCAATAAACTTTTCAGATATTGTGCTTATGTATCTTGCTACTTTATCATGACTATCTGGAGGTCGATACATAACTTTCAGAAAAGTCTTGTATCCTTTTCTATTCCCAAATTCTATGTTTAGTATTTTTACTGCCTGTTTATGCTACAAAAACACCTTTCTTTTACTTTAATAATACCTGTTATTCCTTTTACCTACAATCCACAGTCCTTTCCAAAAATATATTCACTCTATCTCCCAGTAGTGAGGATTATCTAGCTTAGATGGCTAGAGTCCAATGCAAAATGATGGCAAAAGTGTACTGGCTGGAGTAGTCCATAGAGGACTTATGTTGTCCTGTGTTTCTGAAGTGGTACCCCTCAGGCTATATAGAACCAATTGCTTCTCCCTAATGGAGAAAGATGACCACAGTCCTTTGTAGATAATTGCATTATATTTTCTCCCATTGATGCCCAGGTTGAAACCAAGGGCTAGATTTTCAATCAGAACAAGGAACCTCATATTCAGTATGGTCTTCAAATAGGCTGGAAGTAAGCTGAGCTCTCAAATAGTGGTATTGCATATTAGCAAGAGGAAGGAGTTACCTACAGCGTACCTGCAGGAAAAGCAGATATCTGCCATGATGGTATCTGCCACCTTCCTTGTGGAAGACAGGAAGCCACACTTTGAAGGGTCATTTCCCTCACTGGGCACTGAAGTGACCAAGACAGCCAAATTAAAGGTAATGTGTGAGATACTCTAGGTCCCAAAAGTTTTCAGCATAAAACCTTTACATTTTTGCCCACATTGAACATAGCAGTTGTACGTTAATGTGCAGATTCAGCAGTTTACAAATTGAAAACTATCTCCTTGACACATTTACAAAATCCTCAAGGAGTGTAACAGACCATTAACTGAAGGCTGGCGCGTTCTCAACTCCCAGCTCCTGCCCTCACTTTGAAAAGTTGAATGCATTCTAGAGGGACTGGCATGCTGACAGGCCATTCAGGAGCAGTAAAGCAGAACCAGTTTTGTTCCAACCTCGACAGTCAATCGGAATTCCCAGCCAAAGACTCAATGTTGGCTGCTGAATCATTCATTTTTAGTTGCGTTCATGCATCTACTCTATGTATCATAGTTTGGTTAGCTCAGTTGGCTTGGTCTAATTTGTGAAGTACAGTGATGCCAACAGCATGGGTTCAGTTCCTACAGCAGCTGAGGTTACCATGTTTTTAATTCACCTTTTTCAATTTCACCCCTTGCCTGAGGTGTGGCGACTGTCAGGTTAAACTTCCTCTAGTCATCTCTCTCTAATGTGAGAACAGCCCTGTGATCCTCTAGGGCTATGGCAACTCTACCTATGTCATGCACATAGGGAAGGACAGATACACTGAAAGCCTCATTCCCTTTCCTTCTGTCTGTATTAATTGTAGATTATGTATTTCAAACCCTTCATGAGTATGTTGTCAATTTAACAGTCACTAGCATCAATCTTTCTAAAAGTACATTAAATATAAAGGTCTTAAACATAGAGGATTATTTATTTACACACTAACCACCAAAAACAATTGAAACACTATCAGTCACACAGCACTGACTCATGAAAGATGGGCATTCGCTTTTTAAGTACTAAACCAACAGAATAGTGAACAGTTCAGGTCTCTTTCAGAATCTACTGAAAAAGTTATATTTTTAGCACTGTGGAATTCTTGTTCAGGTAAATTCAGATGTCTTAGAGGAAGCTCCAGCAAGTCAACGTTTCAGTTCGGAACACTTCTTCAGGGTTTCAACCCGAAACGTTGACTTTCCTACTCCACAGATTCTGTCTGAGCTGCTGTGCTTTTCCAGCTCCACATTTTTTGACTCTAGCTTCCAGCATCTGCAGTCCTTTCTGTCTCCAAAGCACCAGCAAGGTTATCTCCAGCAGCCTAGGTACAGACACCACGGTGGGTATTTAACATAGATTGGGTTCAGAAGCATCTGCTGGTGATCACTTCACTGCTATAACTCCTCAACTGGTTAAGGAAAGAATGCCCCAGATCATTGGCACTCAGAGGACTATTGGAGACTAGGCACTTCCTTAACCTCAGGCACGAGAGGACCCCATGGTGTTGGAAATAAAGATCTTATCCAATACTAACTTAATGTGCCAGGAACCCCTGACCAAAGCCCTGCTGACGCCTCTGATAAGTTTCATGGCTTTGTGCTTGCATTAAAGGACAGGGCAAGAGAGCAGTAATATGAGCCTGGTATCGCTGGCTGAGGTGTGAAAAGGCAAGTCAAGGTCATGCAGAGTATGTGCATCCTGGATGGTGTAAGCATACAAGTAGGGTCAACTTGAGTGAGCGACCAAAGTGTCCAGAGATGCAGTCTCATCTTTTCCACGAGCTGAGTGCAAGTCCCTGAGTGCACAGTGTCCTTGCTGCAGCATTACAATGATAGTTGGCAGTGCAATCCGTGATACATCATTGATGTGCAGATGCACAGCAGAGACCTGTAAGTGAATCAGAGATGTGCCATGAAGGCATTTGAGGATGGCACATTTTGGATGCCAAAGTCCGTGGATATGGAGTGCATGCGGCAAGTACACATTAGAACATTCACTGAAATGAGCCTAGCTTCCTACATGGAAATCTTTTGAATCAAGCTGCGAGCTGAACCCACTAGGTGCTCGTTGTTGTGTTTTCCTGATGTCGAACTTAGTTGATGAGTTTGGTAAGACAGGAGTCTAAACATTAATGAGATGAGTTGTGGCATCAACAAGGCACTTAACAACGACGAGTGTCAACTGACATCTCACCACTGCCTGGCAAGAACCTCACCATATTCACTTGTGAAAAGCATAAAAGATGAAGCAAGATGATCTCAATGTTGAGATGGGCCTTGCTGCACTTGTCACCAAATTCTGCTACAATCTTGTCGCAACCCACAACACTCACACTCATAATTTGAAAGATTCTGCATCCTCCCTTCAGTTATAAAGCCCAGGATCCATTATGCCTTTTAAATTATTTTCTCAATCTTCCCTTCAAAGAAAAGAGAACATGTACTCCAAATCTCTCTGTTTCTAACCCCATGTTAAAATTGTACTCTTTACATCCTCTCAGTCTTCCTATAAAACATATCAATTCACTGTTCACTGCCATAAATTTCATGGACCACACATTTCCCATTTCCACCAGCCTGTTTAACTCCTTTAATGTCTACTACCCTCTTCTTCATTATTCACATTATATACAAGTGATGTGTCATCTGCAAGTTTTGAAATTGTGCTCTGAACACCCAATTCTAAGTCACAAATACACATATTTAAAACAAAAAGTAATGACAAATGATATTTGTGCATCACAAATTTATATCATTTCCCTGTCTGATAAGCAACCATTCACTATAGTTCTCTGTTCCTATCACTCACACCTTCTGGTATCCATAATTACTGACCTGGGCCGACTTTACTGACAAGCTATTACTTTATCAGCATCTTTTGGATGCCCATGGACACTTTGGATGAAATCGTACAAGTGGATGATCAACGTGGGCTATGGTAAGATGTGTGGCAGAATCAACCAGCAGGTCTGGCGAGGCCATCTTGCATTGAGAGAAATTCGCACCATCTTTTGAGCTTTACACTTCATGCCAGCTCTAATGAAGAGTCATCCAGACTCAAAACATTAGCTTGCTTTCTCTCTATGGACGCTGCCTAATCTGCTGTGATTTTCAGCATTTTTGTTTTCAGTACAGATTCCAGCATCTACAGTTATTTGCTCTTACAGTGTGTTGAGATACTTGCTAGGCAGTGGGGAGTTTCCAACTGATGCAATTAATATTCATTAAACACCTTGTTGACAGCCCAACTTAATGCATCAATATTCACCTCATAAACATAACAGCCCACCAGTGATTCAATTACCTCCTCCTTCCGTTTGATTTTGGCAGCCTCTCCTTCCTTGTAAAAGACAGATGTAAAGTATTCATTTCAAACCTCATTTATGCTATCTGCCTCTCTGCATATACCCCAGATATAGTTGTCCATCAAACTCTTAAAAATATATAAGGATAGTAAAACTATGTATATGCTGACTGTAGCCTTTTGATTCTTATTTATGGTCATTGCTAGTCACTTCTCGTGCTCTCTCTTTGACTCACTTATTATTTTTTCACTTTCTGAATGTTGGTCAATCTGGATGTCACTTGTATCCTGACATCTGTCATACACAGTTCTTCTGCTACCTCTTTCGCTCTAGCTCTTTCACCATCTAGTGACCTTTGCCTTTGGTTGTTGCACATTTCCATTTCATGAACATGCACCTTAATCAAACCTAAACCACCTCCTTTCTAAAGATAGCTTTCTAAAGATAGCTTACTGTTACATGACAGTTTCATCTATCAATCTTTATTCCGATTTACTTGAGATAGGAGATGACACCAAAATTGGTTCTCATTTAAATGCTTTTATTCTAGCTCCATCCTGATCTTTTCCATTGCATCCTTTTCCTTCTCTTTGCACACTTGATTAAGGTTAAAACCCTGGATTTTAAAACATTTAACACTAATGAAGATCTTCACAACTGTATCATATAGTGCTGCTGCTGTGATAAGAATATAATTATTCCACATTTCATCCAGGAATGAATCAGGTAGATTCAGTCTCCCTACATGGGAGAGTTTTCTAAAGATGAAGAAAGATGAGTTCCCTACTACTCCAAGAGTAAGCGTTTTCCCTTCAGCAACCAGCAATGTGGGGAGCTGATAGTCTATAGGTTTTATCTCTAGGTTATTCATCCAGAAACCTGGGTAATGTTCAGGAGACCTGGGTTTGAAAGCTCCAATGGTCAAATTTTAATTCCAGATTTTTATTTTACACATTGAATTCAGAGTTTAATGACAAACATAAAACCATTGCCAATTTTTGGAAAAACCCATTTGGTTCACAATTGTCTTGAGGGAAGAAAACTGCCATCCTTACCTGGTCTGGCCTACATGTGACTCTAGACCCATAACAATATGGTTGACTCTTAACTGCCGAATGGGAATAAATACTGGCCAGTGATGCTCGTATCTTGTGAATAAATTTTTAAAAAGTACTCCTATTTCCATACTCTTATCAGCTTGAGGCTGCTCCTTTGCAAAAAATAACATCTCAGGAACTCCAATGGAATATAAGATTTCACCATCTTTACTAGAATATAACTGAATATTCAAGGGCATTAGACCCTCTTGGTCACTTTCATCAGGACTGGGATCTATAAGAGGCTCTTCCATTATTTCTGAGCCCCACACTTGATTGTAAGTTCCTCATTAGCATTAGGCATTCCCTCCATAAATGCTAAACTGGCCATAGGAACGTCATTTAATTTTGATGTTTTTCAGATACTTGCTCTGAGACCAACATGTTCCACTGTTGCTCTTTTAATCTGTTTATATGTGAATAGTATTTCAATACACATCTTCTGCAATGTGTTCATGTTCTCTTGTTCCCACTTTTCAAACGTGTGATCCCCTCTCGCTTGAAGGTGCTGTGTGACTGCTATTTTCTGTGAAGTCAGGTTCCCCTTGTACATGTCCTAGATGGTCTTGTTGTGAAACAGTGTTGATTTTCTGGAGAAATCCTGTTTCCTACAACTTCTTGTTGCATAAGTAGTTTCTCAGCGAATGCCCAAAAATTCACACAGTTTCGTTCATAACATATGTGATACAGAATGTCTTTGATTTGCTCAGCTAAGTCATGAAGTGGCACTATACCACAACGTCGCATGCGTAGGTTATTTGCAACAGAGTCTCTCATCTGCTGACTCTCTTGTATTTCTTGTTGCAGTGAATATTGATGCAGTGGCAGTGACACCTTGCAATTGTATTCTCTAAGGACCACAGACTGTTGTCAAATGTTCACATATGGGATGATAGAATTAATAATAATTAATTCTATCCTTCAAGCAACATTCTGGTTCAGTTGCTTATCCTGCAGCACTTTCCACTGTATAACTGCTGTATAGCTCTCGTACCATTTTATTTATGTGGTCCGCTTCCTCCAACTTAGCCAACCAAGTGTTCTTCTGAGTTCTTGTTTGGAACCTTTATTTCCTTAGTAGTCTTCCAGCAGTATCCAGATCTTTTCAATAATATGCTGATCCTCGTCAGCAGAGGTATCTGGGGTATCACGGACACCACCTACACTGTCTTCAAAAAGCAAAATAGGAATTAAGATCTCCTCCTCCAAAAAACCAACATCATCAGTGGAACCTTCATTCTCTTCCAAACTTTCTTGAAAGAGCAAATTAAAGGTTAGCATACTTTTCTGCTTCATCTAGCTTCTCCTCAGAGAAATGTAAGATATACAATACCTTAACAAGGTCACTTCTTGATATTCTCTGCTTCAAGGACAATAAGCCCAGTTTCTCTAATCTTTCCATGTATCTAAAATTCTTCATTTCTGGCATCATTCTAATAAATTTCCATTGAACTCTCTGCAGGGCTTTATCATTCTTCCTTAAATAAAGTGCCCAGAATGGAACACAGTACTCTAAATGTGGGCTGATCAATGATTTGCAGAGGTGTAGCATCACTCTCTTTTTTTTATACTTTATGCCTCTATTTATAAACCTGAGGATCCTATAAGCCTTCTTAATAATTGTTTCAACTTGCCTGGTCACTTGCAAAGAATCATGCATGTGAACACTGAGGATGCTCTGCTCCTGTACTCCCCTCATTGTTGTACCATTGAGCTTGTATTGTCACACCATGATTCTTCTGCCAAAATGCATGACCTCACATTTCTCTGCACTATTCTCTTAAGTATACTATCATCTGCAAATTTAGAGATTTTGCCTCCAATATTCATCTTCAAATCTTTTATATAAATCAGAAAAAGCAAGAGTCTCAACATTGATCCCTGGGGAACACTGCTTTTAACTTGTCTTCAATCAGAGAACTGCCTATTTAAACCTACACTCTATTTCCTATCTTTGAGCAAACCTCTATTCCATGCTGCCAAAGATTTATCAATCTATCAATCTCAAACATTTCTAATTTGCTAACCAACCCGTCATGTGGCACCATATCGAATACTTTCTGAAAGTCCAAATAAACTACATCCACAGCACTACCCTCATCTACTGCCTGTGTCACCTCGTCAAAGAACTCAATCAAATTTGTCAGACATTAGCTGTCCTTAACAAAGCCATGTTGACTGTCTAGTACTAACTTGTTTTTCTCTGCGTATATTTACCTCATCCTGTATTATGGCCTTAAACGGTTTTCCCATTACTGACATCAAGCTGACAGGTCTGTAGTTTCCACTGTTATCCTTTGTCTCTTTCTCAAACAATGGTAACAGATTTGCAATCATCCAGTCCCTGGAACTAACCCTGTGTTCAGAGAGGCCTGGAAAATTTCTGTAAAATTCCTTCATAACTCAGTTTTAAATGAGTATTCTGTAACCATGTCCCTTGTTTGAGATTCCCCCCTCTGGTGGAAACATCTTCTAACTATCTATGCTGTCAAATCCCCTTAGAATCTTGTATGTTTCAATAATGTCTTATTCTTCTGAAGTCCAATGAATAAAGGCCTAACCTGTTCAGCCATTCTTGATAAATCAACCCTTCCATCCCAGGAATCAGTTCTTTTGAACAGCCTCTAATACTAGTATAACAAGGTGTAGAGCTGGA
>NC_063340.1:45236103-45280611 GCF_021869965.1 Rhincodon typus | reverse complement strand
CCAACAAGTTGCAACATGACTTCCTTATTTTTAACCTTCAACCCCACAAAAACATTACACCACTCATTATCCCTTCCTTCACCAAGTTCACTGAATCTGTATCTCAGCTCCAGGGTTGTGCTGTCAATCTGTTTGTGTCTCCCATTTTTCATTTTACTTGCAATACCTTGAGTTAATGTCAACAATCTCATGCCCTCGCTGCCTGGTTCAAATTGCCATACTTCTACTCCTCAGGTTCCAGCTGCTGCCTTTTGTGGCCTGTGTTTTACTCACTGCTTGATTTGTATGTCACAAATTATCATAGAGTCATACACCATAGAGACAGAACCTTTGGTCCAACTAGTCCCACTTGCCTGCGTTTGGTCCATATCCCTCCAAATCTTTCCCATATGCGTACTTATCCAAATGTCTTTCAAATGTTGTAACTGTACCTGCATCCAACACTTCCTCTGACAGTCCATTCCACACACGAACCACTCTCTGTGTGAAGAAATTGCCCCTCATGCCCTGTTTAAAACTTTCTCCACTCACCTTAAAAATATGCTTCCCAGCTTTGAACTCCCCCATCTTAGGAAAAAGACCCCTGCTATCCACCCTATCTATGTCCCCCATCATTTCATTAACCTCCACGAGGCCATCCCTCAACCCCTCATGCTCCAGCAAAAAAGTCTCAGCCCATCCAGCTTCTTCCACAACTCATCTTAGAAGACAGAAGGCTGCCACCACAGTGCACACATTTTTCAAAATAGAATAAGAGATAGAAACACAAAGATACAAACATCCGATAGTCAGTCCTACCTGAACAGAAAAAGAGACAATTTTGAATAATATGTGCAGAGAAAAGAATACCACCTGTACAGAAGTCAAAAGAGACGAAGGCATAGAAAAATAGAAGATAAGAACAGAAGTAGGCCATTCAGCCCTTCAAGCTTGCTCTGCCATTCAATTTGATCATGGCTCAGCATCTAACTGCACCCTGTTCCCGTTATCTCTCCCTGTACCCTTTGATCCCCTTAGCTCCTAAGAGCTACATCTAACTCGTTATTGAAAACATTCAATGTTTTGGCCTCCAAGACTCTGAGTATGACAGGCTAACAGAGGGATACTGAGCAAACCAGAAAGAACTGTAATAGATTGAATAACTGATTACATTAATCAGATAAGTAAAAGTGATTTTACCCTTTTGAGTGCAGTGTATCCCTTTGTTCTCTGTTCTGCCTTTTAGTTGGCTAATATCTGAGTCCTTTATTTGATCTTTCCAAGCTTCCTCTTATCTGATTTAATATTTCATTCAGCTGTGCAGTGTATTTCATACAAGGCCATCACATCACTCATCCTTTTGTCTTGCAATTAGATAAGAATCATTTTCACAGTTTGCCCAAAAGAGTACACAAAATTCTTGTATAGTATTGTTAAGCTCATTAGAACGGAGAAAGGAATGGGGAGACATTGTGAAAAAATACTTCCCAATCAACCTATTCAGAGATGTCATGATGGACCTCCAGAGCAGGAGGGACTTCAACTCAGGCTTCCTGGCTCAGAGGTAGGGACACTACCACAAATGCTGAGTGAGTTTACCTATGGAGCAAAGCTACATAGTGACTAAGCCCTGTATCACATAGAATTAATTCTCTTTAGCATTTCTCTAATAATGTGAAATTACAATAATGAAAAATAGGAATACTCCAGTATCATGAAAAACACTTCCATCATATAAATTCCATATAGTATCATCCCAATCAATGGCAACACCCCTCACCCATTCACCAGCCACACAAACTGCAGGAAGAAGATAAAAAGAATAAATGCATGGGACAATTTAAAAAAAATGTTCTGAGAAATTCTTCTCCAAGCCTGAAAATTATCTATTTCCAAAAGCTTGATCAGACTGGGATGCAAAGTCCAGACTGCCCATCTTCACATGAACTCTTTCAGAGCTACATATAACAGGTGAATTGAAGCTGGTATGGAAAATAGTAAACAGCTTCATTAAAGATAAGTGTAAATTATTTTTGAGGGCTGTGGAGGACCAGAAATCCACAAAATTAGTCAAGAATGCAGCCAGTCAGGACCTTCACACACCGCTACTTAACATGGCAATTTACTCGGCAATTACCCCAGTTGGATCTTCAGGCCATAGTTGACAGACTGCACCAGAACTCCTGTCTGGTACTCTGCACGAGCTTGCCAAACAAATGAAACAGAATTTTCAAAATTGTATCCAACCGAGGCCTGATCAAGACCTTGTGAGGTTTAATTGTATTTTTTGCTTTATATTGAGTCATTCTGCCTGCATGTCTCGACAGTATTTGCATTTGTAATAATCACAAAACACTGATCATTGAAGTTTGATCATTTCTGCAATATTACACTCAGGTCCTTCTAACTTGTACCAATTGTCTTTTAGTTTTCCAGTGTTACATATTCATGGTACATTGGCAAGGTGATAGTTAAATACTTGCTTCAAACATCTTTAAACATATGCTGTGAGCTCCAGTCTTATTTTCCAGACAGAAAATTGCTTCGGAATTGAAATGGTTCTGTGTGATATTGGTAATGATTGTATCATATCTTATTCCAATGCTACGACCAATATAGTCTACAGATAGATGGGTCCTCTGATAGAGTGCTAGTCGGATACTGTGTGATTAGCATCTTACTGAATGTATGAAAATAACCCGATGGAGGCCTGCGACCATTTCGGTTTACACAACAAATGAGTGATTAGAGAAGCAGGGGACAGAAACAATGCTGTTAAAGTTTGCAGTTGACATCAAATTAAAGGTTGGAAGGTCAAATATTATGAAAGGGAAGAAGTAAATGGAGTGTCGCTTGGATATGTTGTGATGGCGAACTCCTGAATGATAAATGACACAAAATGTGACCAAATGCAATGTAGCAGGTATAGAGAAGGGAAGTAAACATTGGAAATATAACTTAATATACCCAGTCTATGGGCCGTAACAGAACACAGATCCAGTGGCAATGGTGGATAATTCAGTGAAAGCATCTGTGCAGTGTGTTGTGACAGTAAAAAAACTAAACTGGAATACATAGCAAAAGGATTACAACACAAATTCCAAGAGGTAATAATGAATCTGTTGTGGCAAAGACATGATTCAGGTCACTGCAGTAGATCTAGAATAAACATACAGAGTGCAGAAAAATGCTCTTAAATGCATAGCTAGTTTAAGTTAACTTAGCGATGAGGAGAAATTGAAGTGCTGGAATTGTTTACTGTGAATCAGAAAGGGTTTAACAGGGATATGGTTCACACACTTGGTGTCCATGAGTAAATAAGTTCAAAGCTATTGTCAGAAATTCGAGAAACAAAAGAACCTGCTTCAAGTTTTGAAGAAGGAAGATTCACTGACAATTTAAATTGAACAACTTCATTCAAGGATTGGGGCAGATGTGTGCAAAATAAGAAGTGTTTGTGATTAAGGCAATTGAGGGCATTTGTTCTCATGACCAGCCAGAAATACTTCATATCCTTTCCAGCCCTGTCCACCCCTAGGTGTGTATGTGGACTCAAATGTATCTGATGACAGCATCTCCATTTATACTTCCTGGTCCACATTGGTCCTGGTGTTGTATCTGAGGTGGTTAGTGAAGTCTCATGAAAGCTGCCCTTTTGCCTGCAACAGTAATTGATGAAGAAATTTAAAGGCAGTCAGCTAATAGAAATAAAAATGTTCCTAGCCTTTTCAATGTATAGTTTAACTTTTGCAAAAGGACAATTAATTCAGAAATTTGGCTGTCAAAATGCAGGGACCAGGGTGATATATGTGGAGGCAGGCAACAAAATTCAGAAACAAGTGAAGGACCCATGTAACATTTGAGGACTGTATCAGGCTTTATGTTTGTCAAACTAGAGGTGATGTTGAATGAAATGGTGGTGGAGTACTTTTAGGACAGAGTTGATTGACTATGGAATATTAAGGGATATGGTGATAATACAGGAAAGTGGAGTTAAGGTAGAAGATCAGCCCTGATCTTGTTGAATTGTAGATCACGTTGGAACGGTCAAATGGCTGATTCTTACACTGCTGCTTATGTTCTGATGTAGATTTTTAACAATTTAATGTTGTCCTCATTGCCCTGAAATGTGAAGAATTTAAAACAATAAATTCATATGTTGCTAAGATCAGTCTGTATAATTTTAGGCTTAATATTAGAGTTATTTTCATGTGTTGGGTGCTGATAAATATTTTGGGTACACATTCATACTGGAGTACTTCCTGATTAGCAGCAACATACAGACATGTGAAATAGGAGTAGGCCATTCAGCCCCTCAAGTCTGCTCTACCATTCAGTAAGATCATGGATGATCTGTTTGTGATTGGCATTCCACATTTCCATCTATTCCTTATAACCTTTGATTTCCCTGCCTAAAAAAAATCTATCTACCGCTGCCTCAAAACCATTCAATGACACTGTACCAATGTCTTCTGAGGCAAATGATTGCAAAGTTGCATGAGCCTCTGAGATAAACAACTTCAAAACTTTGGCTGATATAATGTTCTTTTGTTTTCAATCAGAATGCAGCACAATAATCAGAGTTCAGCCTGTTAACAAGCAGAAAATGAGCATCTTGACACCTTTGAAACACCAAACAGGCAATAATTCAGAACGGAAAATGTAATAAAAATATT
The DNA here is from genome assembly GCF_021869965.1 of Rhincodon typus. NCBI lineage: Eukaryota > Metazoa > Chordata > Chondrichthyes > Orectolobiformes > Rhincodontidae > Rhincodon > Rhincodon typus. The sequence goes on along the minus strand of NC_063340.1, from coordinate 45,275,956 downwards.
GAACTAATAACATGCAAAATCTGAAGAGGGCATTTTGCAAATACAGAATTTTCTTTCTAGTCAGGAAGTAGTGTTGAAGAAAAATACAATCAGTGGCTTCAGTGCTCACCTCCAACAATTTACAATTTTGGATATATGCGTGGGAAGAAATAACAAGCCAATTAAATGCTGTCTCATTTTGTACTCGACAGAAGGTGCACAAGAAGGACTTATTTTTCTAAAGTGATTAATCAAACATCTCTGAAGTGTCTCAATCCAATTCACTAATGGTTTGCATCCCCGAAATGCAGTGTTGGGAATAGCCCACTCATGAATCCCACATGCTATTATCTAAATCAAACCTGACCCTCTTGAAGTCACTTTTTGAATCCTACAAAAAAAAACTCTTAATCCTTGATCTCTTTCTCGTCCTTGTAGAATCCAATGGTTCAGTGTTTGATTATGTTTGTCCAGATTCTGCTCACTGCATGTGATCAGTTAAGTCTCAGTGTAGTGACTCAGAAAACTAAACTAACCTGTCAGAAAGCTGCTACAAGCATGCATGCAAATATTTTAAACCACTAGGATATTCACCCATGCTACAAGATTAATGGATTTTGAGGTTCAATGCTTATTTGTTTTCTATGTGGATGGATAGTTCAGATGTAGCAGGGGTCTGCAACAATATACTACTCTGGTAAAGAAGGCCAGCAAAAGATTTGAGCAGCTCACCAAAGATGCTTATACATTTGATACAGCAGTAAGTTATCCAAAAAAATAGCTTGGGCCAAAGAAAAGTATGTCAGTCAAATGATAGAAACTTTGTCAGGCATGCTAAGGAAATGGTAATGTTGATAGTGGGGAAAATGCTGGAGTGCATTCTCCAGGATTTTATAACAGAGCTCTTAGAAAACAGTCTTTGGAATTCTCTTCCCCAGAAGTGATGGAAGGGTAAATCACTGCCTATTTTTAAGGCAGAGGAAGATAGATTCTTGACTAAACCAAAGATTAGCAGGGAACGTGAATATCTTATTGAATGGTGGAGCAGGCGAGAGGAGTTCTAATGGGCTACATAGTAAGATAAAAACAAAGAAAATAGGTGCAGGAGTAGGTCATTCAGTCCTTCGAGCCTGCACCTACATTCAATACTATCATGGCTGGTCAGGCAATCCTATTCCCGTCCTATCCCCTTTTACCCTTTAGCCACAAGGGCTACATCCAGCTCCCTCTTGAATATATCTAATGAGTTGGCCCCAACAGATTCCTGTGGGAGAGAATTTCACAGGTTCCAAACTCTCTGAGTGAAGAAATTCTTCCTCATCTTAGTCCTGAATAGCTTACCCCTTGTTCTGGACTTCCCTAACATCAGGAGTATTCTTCCCACATCTAGCCTATCCTGTCCCATCGGGTTTTAAATGTTTCTATGAGATCTCCCCTCATTCTTCTAAATTCTAGCGAATGCAAGCCACTCGATTCAGTCTTTCCTCACTGTCAGTCCCATCCTGGGAATCAGTCTGGTGAACCTTCACTGGACTGCCTCAATAGCAAGAATGTCCTTCCTCAGACTAGGAGAACTAAAATGCACGCAATATTCAAGGTTTGGCCCCACTAAGGCCCTGCATAACTGCAGCAAGATAACTTTACTCTAATACTCAAATCCTCTCACTATAAGGCCAGCATGCCATTAGCTTTCCTCACTGCCTGTTGCACCTGCACGCCGACCTTCAGCAACTGTTCCACCACGACACCCAGATCTCATTGCACCTCACCTTTTCCTAAACTGCCACCATTCAGATAATAATCTGCCTTCCTATTTTTGTGACCAAAGTGGATAACCTCACATTTATCCACATTATATTGCATTTGCCAAATATTTGCCCATTCAGTCAGACTGTCCTGCAACCTCTTGGCATCCTCTGCACAGCACACGCTGCTACCCAGCTTAGTAGCATCTGCAAATTTGGAGATATGGCAATCAATTCCTTTGTCCTGCTCATATAAGATATGTTTAATGATTTGAATATGTATTTGTTGTTTAGACGAGTGGTAATAGCAGCTGGCAATGTGCTCACTAGAGCCCCTGGATCAGTGGAGGAGCCAAGCCACAGGTATGCGTTGAAGGGATGGGTATCATAGAGTGATGGGTGCTGGACAAAGAGGAAACACACTAGTATTTGAGTTGGCAAGAACTGCAGATGCTGGAGTCAGAAATAACAAAGTGTGGAGCTGGATGAACACAGCAAATTTCTAAAGAAGGGTCCCAACCCAAAACATGAACTTTCCTTTTCTTCCGATGCTGCTTGGCCTGGTGTGTTATCTCTTAATTATTACACACCAGGATTTGCTCTTCAACTCCCTCCAGATGGCAGATTATCCAGCTACCTCTGATCAAATGCCACCATGAATTTCCCATTAAAGGGTCTGAATGGATGGTGGGGCTGCAAAGCTCTCCATGAGCGTTTCCACCTTGGACATAATTGGGGTAGAGTTGAGAAAGTAGCAGGGACCAATACAGCACCACCCAATACAATTCAGTAACACCACAACATCCCCACCTCCAAACACGGCTTGGGGAGGGCATGGAATTCAGCCCAATGAATGATCATTATGCAAGCAATGCTTCAGATATGGGCTGGGTACGTCCAACAACAAAACTATAGAACGACCAAAACCAGAGCTCCTTGGATGACAAGGGAGATATAAAATATGATAATTATCAAATAAAGAGGTTGCTGTTTACTAAATTCTTTACCCAAGAATCAGGCCAAATCTGATGGCTTTTGTGGAAAAGTGAACAGGAAAATAAAATTGGCAAAGAGAATGGTTTGCTGGTCAACATAAAGGTAACACAAAAATCTTCTAACTGCATGCAAGTTGTAAGCAGTTCTGTGGGACTTATTAGAAACAAGGATGGTGATTGTATATATTTTTCAGTCAACATTTTCACATGTCTTATGACATACCTTGGGCAAGGTGGGACTTAAACCTGGACCATCTGTCTCAGAGGTAGAACTGTGCCACAACAGCCTTCTGAACCAATAACTGAGGGTCTTATGCTCTGCCAACTGAGCTAGCCTGGCATACTTAAAACACCCAGTTAACAAGTTACAAACAGAGAGACCACCAAGGCTCCAGTTCTTCTTTTATTGAAATCAACTTGTTTAGATATTTATTACACACCTCTGGGACTGGTGGGACTTGAACCCAGGCCTCCTGGCTTAGAGACAGGGACACTTTCACTGTGCCACAAATCCCTTTTTCAGATCTTGTTTGAATTCAAATTCCTCCAGCAGCCATATTGGGATTTGAACACAGATTCCTGGAGTATTATAATTACAAGTTCACCAACAATACCACTGTGCCATGAACTCCCCGCAATTAATGAGTTCTTCAAATCTGACTTGATGTAGATATTTTCAGATAACCTGTACAGACATATTATGACACAATGGCGGAGAAAGTGGGGCTTGAACCCAGGTATTTGGGCCAAGAGATAAGGACACTACCACTATGCCACAAGAGCCCCTATGAGGAAGTGATGATATGCTCAGAGACACAGGGCAAGGCTAGAAGATTTAGTATCAGAATTTACCAAGGGAATTCAGACAAGCTTTTGGCAGAAAAGTGGTTGGCACAAGTAATGGATGGGATGAAAATCGATAACCGAATATACTAGACAAGCTTCTTACGCCTAAAATAAATAGGTAGCCTGCATCCTAACCACTTGCTAATGCTGTTAAAGGAAGTTGGAATGGAAATGGTAAAAGGTTTGCCTAATTATCTACATTCCCTAGATATAGTGGAAGTCCCCAAAGTTTGAGAAGTGGCAAATATGAGTCCCTTGTTCAAGAGAGAATGTGGGAAAATTCCTTTGCTGAATATAACCATGGGTCAATTCAATGGAAGTCCAGCGTTGACAATGCCTTCTTAGAGCATGGTACCTGAAGAAAGCAAGTACTAGGTCCAGTTCTGGTCATCACACTTTAGGAAGGATGTGAAGTCATTTAAGAGCTTCACAAGCAATCAAGTTAAATTTTCAGATCTCCTGGCCTGGGGGTGAGGGTGTGGTTCAAATATGTGGATCTTTGGGATGCCTTCCAGGGAAGGTGGGACCTGTACAAGAAGGAGGAGTTATACCTAAACTGGAGGGGCAAAAATATCCTGGCAAGAAGGTTTGATGGTGCCACTCGGGAGGATTTAGACTAGTGTGGCAGGGGGTTAGGAACAAGGGCACTAGGTTAGTAATTATAGAGACCGGGGAAGAGCTTAGGTCTAAGGCAAATATAGCTAAGAGGAAGAGCAGTCAGGAAGAGATTGCTGAGCTTAGCAGAACTGGAGGCTTGGATTGTATTTCTTTCGATGCAAGAAGTATAATAGGTAAGAGGGATTAATTTAGAGCCTAGATTAATGCATGTATGATGTTGTTGCTATTACAGACAAATGGTTGTAAGAGGGACAAGACTGGAAGCTTAACATTCCAGGATATCGAAGTTTTAGATGAGGCAAAGGAGGAAGCAAAAGAGGTGGGGGAGTTGTATTACTGGTTAGGTAGCATATCACAGCTGTGTTAAGGTAGGACACCCTGGAGGGATGTTCCAGTGAGGCATTATGAATACAGCCCAGGAATAGGAAGGATGCGATCACAATGCTAGGATTGTACTTCAGACCCAGCTTGCAGTGGGAGATACAGGAAGACATGTGCATTGAGATTCTGGAACGATATAAAACTAACAATTTTAATATCCCCCATATTGGCTGGAACTCCCTTAATGCCAGGGGTTTGATGGGGATCAATTTGTTAGGTTTGTTCAGGAGGGTTATTTGAAACAGTACGTCAATAGTCCAATGAGGCAGGGGCCATACTGGACCTGGTATGGGACATGAGCCTGGCCAGGTGATTAAAGTTTCAGTGGGGGAGCATTCTGGGAATAGTGATCACGGTAACTAGTGGTATTCTACAGGGATCAATGCTGTGACCTTTGTTATTTGTAATATATAGAAATGATCTGGAGGAAAATGTAGGTGGTCTGATTAGTAGGTTTGCGGATGACACCAAAATTAGTGGAGTTGTAGGTCATGAGGAGGATTGAAAAAGGATACAGCAGAATATAAATCAATATAGATTTGGGCAGAAAACTCGCAGATGGAGTTTAATCCAGCCAAATGTGAGGTGATGCATTTTGGAAGATCAAACTCAGGTGCAAATTGTACAATAAATGGCAGGACCCTTACAGCATTGACATACAAGAGGGATCTGGGCATACAGGTCCACAGATCCCTGAGAGGGACAATACAGGTGGATAAGGTGGTCAAGAAGTCATACAGCATGTTTGCCTTCATCAGCGAGCGTGTCGAATATAAAAGTTGGCAAGTTATGTTAAAGCAGCACAAAACTTTAGTTAGGCCACATTTGAAATGTTGCTTGCATTTCTGGTCGCCACTCTATCAGAAGGATGTGGATGCTTTGGAGAGGGTGCAGAGAGGGTTTACCAGGGTGTTGCCTAGTCTGGAGTGTTTTAGTTATGAGGAGAGGTTGGTTAAACTTGAATTGTTTTCACTGGAAAGATAGAGGCTGAAGGGGAACCTGATAGAGTTCTACAAAATTATGAGAGGGATAGATAGGGTGGATAGTCAGAGGCTTTTTCCCTTTGACAACTCTCCTCACTATCTGCAACTCTGCCAATTTTGGTGTTATCCGCAAACTTACTAATCAGACAATCTACATTTTCCTCCAGGTCAACTACAAGAGAGCACATGTTTAAGGTGAGAAGGGGAGTGTTTAGGGGAGAAGTACTGGGAAAATATTTCACACAGAGGTTGGTGGGTGCCCGGAGTGCACTGCCAGTGGAAGTGGTGGAAGCAGGCACGTTGGCAACGTTTAAGGTGTATCTTGATAGAGCATGGACAGGAGGCGGATAGAGGGATAGATACCGTAAATGGGCAATAAATAGCGGGTCTAAATAAGGATTAGGAATCCCTGCAGGTTTGGTGGGCTAGTAAGCCTGTTTCTGTGCTTTATTGTATTGTATCATCCAAAATCTCTGACTTATCCAAACCCAAGTCACTTATTTTTTTGTCCTGCATTAAGTCCTGCTCATTCAGCATCCTATCTTAACTGCCAATACTGTCTCCATGCCTGCAGAGAACTGAATCAAGCAATTCTTCAAACTCTTGTGTAGTCACATTATCTCTGCGAATTTTACCAGCCTGTGGCTTTATTCATCCCTTTGGTTTCTGATTGATCCTTTTTTTGAAAACAGGCCTTTACTTACCTTACCCCCTACAGCCACCTCAACTCTTCTCTGGGACTCCCTTCCTCAACTCATCTACCTTGACTCTTCTCTCTCCATGAGCTTTCAGCCACTTTTCCTAACTATTTCCATTTATTTTCTCCTCTTCCACCTTGAGATGTTCTCTACAATTAAAGAAAATAATCTGCACTGACATTTCAGTGAAGCGGTGATGGAGTGCTGCACTTTAAATGAGATATTAAACCAAGATTCCATCTGCCGGTTCAGATGGATGTAAAAAATGTTATGGCACTATTCTGAGTATAGCAGTCATTTTGCTAACCAATAATCATTCTTCAACATACAAGTTCGATTGGGCCAGAAATTGGATCTAATTGCAGCCAATTAAACCCAATTTCAGGGTCCTATATCCCTGCACAGAAAGACAACTGAAAAATAGCTGACCCAAAATTGAGTTGGATTGTTTTCAAGTGCTTGGCTAAAATTGGCATTGGGTCCTTGCATATGCTGATGAGGGGATTAATGTGTGCTCTAAATTATGTTGCCATTTTCATCATAGGTAGTTTAAGTCACCCAGAATTCTTCAAACATGTGTCTTCTTTCACATAATGGAAAAGGGCTAACCTGTAAACAATGTACAAACTAACGACAATGCATTAAGTCAGCCTTCATGTTATTTTTAATGGCTATTCACAAAGTAAAATTGTATAATACAGAACATTAAATATCATAATATCATCAGCAAAATTTGCATGCTTTTGTTTTATTCTTCTGTTTAAAAACACGCTTAAAGAAGTTTAACTATATGAACTAGCTTCCACTCATAGGCAATTTTTACTAACCTTTCTCTCCACTACGTGGTTAGCCTGCTGAATATTTCCACTATTTTCTGCATGTATTTACTGTTGTAAAGTGAAAGGTAGGTAAATATGCCTTGAGTAACTTTGACCAGTTTGCAGGAACACTTTTTAACTCAGACACGTTATGGGGTGAGATAGACAAACAGGACAAGAGGCAGGGGAAGGTCCAACATCACTTTATTGGACTCTTTATCAAGTAAAAACAATATTTATCAGACTCCACTATTGTGATTCAACTCTATCAATCTCTTCAAAAGACTCTTCAAAAAATAGTCTTAAATCTCTAAGTAATTAGTCTCAAATCTACACATGCTGTCTACTTCTGACATGCACTTCCAAGGATTCGCTACACCCTAAGTACAAGCCCCTACCACTGTACTTCAATTGAAAGGACAGATAATAGCAGTTCAATAAGGCTGGGAAAGGCTGTTCCTCGGTCTTTGAGGGGTGGCTGATGATGTTTCAGGATTTGCAGTCATTGATTTGGGCTTTCCCTCTCATCCAGAACTGATGGGTTCTCACCAAGGACATGCCACTGAAGAAGATGTGAAAAACAGAGAGAACTGGGGCCTCTTTTATTCCCCTCTTCACATCCTGTGGTCAAAGATCCTGTGGGCTGTGTCCAATACTCATATCGAACCGAGATGGGGGCAAGAACATCCAAAGAGGTGACTACTTTCTATATTTGGAGGCTGCAGAACATGGTTTTGAACTTTCAACTGCCAAGTGCTGTCCTTGTCGCATTTTGCCTCTGGTCTCCTTCTGAGCTGGGTGCCATCAAGTCTGCATAGCATTCTTCTAACAAAGGAGATTCATTGGAGGTAAACAACAGTTCATTCTGAAACAATGTGGCTTTTAGCTCTTGGCCAGGCAGTCCCAGGCCTTCCTGGTTTCCGTTGGAAGTTGATTGTCCAAGGCCTAGCTGCATGAGTGCTGTCTGTTCCATCTCTGTAAATTAAAAATTACAGAGTCTGGCTAGGTTTATACTTGCGTTCCATTTTTGAGTTTTTATCTTTGCTCAAGAAAAATATCAATATTTCCTGTAAAAAATCCTGGAGGTCATGTGTCACCTGACCGCATGACAATGCAGCATCCACAAATATCATGCCTTTCGGAAACTTCTGTTATGTTAGTTAAATTATATGTACTTGTATCAGTTAGAACCTTCTACAACTAATCTAAAACATTTTCTAGATTATTGTATTGTACATGGGTTCGGACAGCGATTTTTAGCAGAACTTGACCATTTCAGGCCAGTTTCATTTTATACTTACAGGATGGTGGCAGTGCAGCAAGAGGCCATGTGGACCAATGCTTTCTGTTCCAGCTTTCAACATGCACAATTCCTTTAGTGCTATTCTTCCTCCTTCACTCCGTCACCCTAAACTAAAATGGTCAAAGCCGTTCTGAGACTCATCTTTAACTGAAGAAGGCATTTTGCATCCGGAATCAGTCAAATCTAATTAATCAAAGAATGGCACTAATTAGACACCAGTCAGAAATAGATGATTAAATATGCACTAAGCTTCAATTCATCATAATTGAAGATTTAATACCTAAAATGCTAGATTATTTTTAAGTTCCAAATTTCAATTTTGAATGTAAAGTGTAGAGATTCTGTAAGAAAGTATGCAATTTCTGCAAGAAGAAATCTGATAAGAACAATTAACAGTGAATTCTTCCTGGCCTTTTTCATCCTTATTCAGAACTGAAGATTGTAGAATGAATGGAAGGTTTGTGCAGGGTTAGATAGGAAAAAGACATTAAACAGTTCAATTATATTCAGATCTGAGAAAAATTGCGCAAACAGCTTAAAATTAATTAAATTAGCCTAATGGCAGTGTTACATCTAGGTGAGGGGGGTAAATCACTTCCCCTCTTTTTAACCATCTCAGTCAGTTGCAATAAATATTTTCATTTTCTTCTCATGCAGATAGGTTGTCATACTTCAATTAAAATGTAATTAGCTAGATCAAGATAAAGATGCCACATTACAAGATTTTCTAGAGTGAAAGAATGAGGAAAAAATGGAACACAACATCAAACACACGCACAAACACAGGTAATAAGTTTGAAAAGGACAATGTGTCTGGTATGGACAGAAATAATAAGCTACAGTTCTTTATAGTTGTTAAAGTCATTGAAGGTCTCATTTAAAACCTGGGGCCAGTTGATTAATTGCTGACTCATAATCTGCAGTAGCAACAAGGTTTATGGGTCTTGAATAGTGGTGAACTGTTGTTGTCCCAATTTGTTTTTGCAAAGGACACTGATTTAATTAAGTGAGACTTTGGGCTTCTTGTTATTATCAATTCATATTTCTTGTTCTCTTTGCTTTGCTACCAAGAGTAGTTGTTGATTTAAGTCCATTTGTTTATTCGGGAGTCAAGGAGTCATAATCATAGAGTCATTTAGCATTGAAACAGACCCTTCGGTCTAACTAGTCTATGCTGGCCATATTCCCAAACTAAATTAGCCTGAGCTGGGCCCCCAAACCTTTCGTATTCATGAACTTATCCAAATATCTTTTAAACGTTGTAACTGTATCTGCATCCACTACTTCCTCTGGCAGTTCATTTCACACACTAACCAATCTCTGTGTAAAAAGTTGCCCCTCATGTCCTTTTTAAATCCATCCCCTCTCACCTTAAAAACATACCCCCTAGTTTGAACTTTCCCCATCCTGGGAAAAACCCTTGTCATTCACCTTATCATTGCCCCTCATGATTTTATAAACCTCAATAAGATCACTCCTCAACCTCCTACGCTCCAGTGAAAAATGTCCCAGTCTTCCCCACCTATTTTTATATCTCAAATCTTCCAATCCTGGCAACATCCCGGTAAATCTTTTCTGAACCCTCTCCAGTTTGCTACTATCCTTCCTATAACAGGGCAACCAGAACTGCACACAGTATTCTGGAAAAGGCCTCACCAACGTCCTGTACAACACCAACATGATGTCATAATGCCTATACTGAAAGATCTGAGCAATGAAGGTGATGCTAAATGTCTTCTTACTGTTCCATTGTCCTTATAAGGTGACAGTTGAAAGCAGCACTTTGATGCCCAATATATACAATTTAGCACACCATGAAATTAAAAACTTGTGAACTTTCAGTTATCTAGTTTCAATCTTTAGATTACTTAATAATCTCAGCACAGGCAGGCTTTATTCAATCCATATAGGTGACCTGGACTTGCCTCAGTCTGTGATCAAATGATCACATTTTAGGGCAGTATTTGTTATTTCTTCAAAATCACTACAGGCTATGAATGTCTCAGGAATTTAAAACCAAATGACAGTGGTGGAATATTGATAGGCCAATTTTAGCATTATCCTAACATTGCTAGCTAAATTGGCATCAACGTAGTAGAGTGGGAAATTTCCCACGTGTGTCCTGCACACGGAAAAGCAGAACAATTCCTACCTGGCCAATTAATGCACCATCAGTGTCTTCGTAATTGTTAGTAAAGTGATGGAAGGAGCCATCAACAGTGGTACAACACAATATTTACTTACCAACAACCTGCTCACCGATGCTCAGCTTGGATTCCACGAGGAGCATTTGCCTTCTCATCTCATAACGGCCATGGTTCAAACATAGACAAAACAGCTGAACTCCAAAGGTAAGCTGTGAATGACTATACTTGCCATCAAGGTAGCACTTGACAGAATATGACACTGAGGAGCCCAGCAAACCTAGAGTCAATGAGGATCGGTGGGGAGAAACTCTCCACTGGTCGGAGTCACAACACAAACAAAGGAAAATGGTAGTGGTTGTCGGAGGTCAGTCATCTCAGCTCCAGGACATCTTTGCTGGAGTTTTTCAGGGTAGTGATCTAGGCCCAACAATCTTCAGCTGCTTCATCAATGTCCTTCCCTCGATCATAAGATCAGAACTGGGGATGTTTGCCGATGATTGCACAATGTTCAGCACCAATTGAGACTTCTCAGGCACCGAAGCCGTCCATGTCCAAATGCAGAAAGACCTGAACAATATCCAGGCTTGGACTGACAAGCAGCAATTACCAATCATGTTGCAATAATCCCAACTAAGGACCATCTTCAATAAGTGGGAATCTAATCTTCATCCCTTGACTTTCATTGGTATTACTATAATTGAAACACCCACTATCAAAATCCTGGATGTTACAGGGCTAGTCATATAAATATTGTGGCTACAAGAGAAGGTCAGTGTCTAGGAATCCTGCAGCGAATAACTCACCTCATTACTCCCACAAATCATCCACAAAGCACAAGTGTGATAGAATATTCCTAACTTCCTGGGTGAGTGCAGTTCCAACAATGCTTGAGAATCTTGATACTATCCTAGACAAAGTAACCCATTTTTTTGGCACCACATCCTCAAACATCCATTCTTTATGATGCTCAGTGATAGCAATGTGTATCATCTACAAGATGTGCCATAGGAAATCCCCAAGTCTCCTTAGACAGCACCTTCTAACCCCATGACCATATCTAGAAATACAAAGACAGCAGATACATGGGAACACGACCGCCAGCAAATCCCTCTCCAATCCACTCACTTTCCCAACTTGGAAATATATTGCCATTCTTTCAGAGTCACTGGGCCAAATCCTGGAACTCTGTCCCTAACAGCATTGTGGCTGTAACAAAAACAATAGTCTTCTGAGGAAGGGTCACTGGACCTGAAACACTCACTCTGATTTTTTCTTCACAGATGCTACCAGATCTGCTGAGCTTTTCCAGCAACTTCTGTTTTTGTTCCTGATTTACAGCATCCGCAGTTCTTTTGATTTTTATTTAGCATTGTGGCTGTACCTTCACCAACTGGATGACAATGGTTCGAAAAGGCAGCTCAGCACTCATTCTCAAAGGCAATTAAGGATGTGCAATAAATGCTGACCTGGCCAGCAAAGCCCGTTTCCCATGAATAAGATATTTAAAGAAGGCACCAAATTGAGGCATCTTTTCCAATTTGTTATATAGGAGGATAGTAGCTAGTATTCAGATGCTTACCTCCTGGAAGATGTTTGGACTTGCATCCTGCACCTTGCTTTTATTTAACTTTTCATCAATCTAATTGCACCAGTTAAAATTTGAGACTCAGTTCTGTCCCTAGTACCTCCCAATGGATAACTTTGTTTTTACATCACTGTCTGTCCCTAGTGGACCTCCACAAGTGTGATTTGTTGTAGAATATACTCCCTTCCCTTTTCTCTTTATTTTGGAGGTGGATTTTTCCTTAACCTATTCCAATTGCCTCGAAAAACACTACTGCCATCATGTGGTTTATTCAGCTTTGCTATACTCTCTGTGGCTCTTCCACGAAGTAAGCCATCATTTTCACTATCTCCTGACCTGTTTAAAAAAATTGCTGGTGGTCTTGTAATTTTTCTTCATGAAGGTATCTGTTAACCAAGTTTTTGTACCCCTTCAGAATTCTGAAGAAGAATCATATCAAATTCAAAACATCATCTCTGTTTCCCTCTCCACAAATGCTGCCAGACTTGCAGAGGAGCCCCTGCCTTGTATCTCCATGCTGCCTGCCACCCTCAGCTCAGTGGCAGTTCAAACTGAGGATGACGCGCATGGCTCTGGGCAGGACACACATGGCTCATCATGTCTGTGTCCTCTAGCCACAAATATCACCAGGGTCATTGGACCAAGCGTCCAAAGCCAATGGGCTCCACTGTAAACGCCAGGCGTTACACCTTCTGCGGTTGCAGGGGAAGATGCCAGGGGATTGTTGGTTGGTGGGGGGATGGGGTTTGCGAATGAAGAAGGAGTGGACCATGATGTCCCAGAGGGAACTGTCTTCATGTAAGGCTGATTGGGGAGGGAAGGAGGAATATATGTCTGGTTTGGCATCCGCTGGAGGTGGTGAAAATGGTGGCTAATGATCCTCTGGATGTGTGTCCTATTGGGATGGTAGTTAAGGATAAGGGGGATCCTATTGCTTTTGTGGAGGGAAGACAGTGTTTGAGGGAAGTGCGAGAGATGGGTCAGACCCAGCTGAGGGCCCTGTCAACTACGGAGCTGAGTTATCCTCAGTTGAGGAAGGAGGTGGATACTTCAGAAGTCCCCTTGTCAAAGTTGGCATCATAAGAAAAGATGCAATGGAGATGGAGGAGCTTGGAATATGGAACAGAATCTGTACAGGAAGCAGGATGTCAGGATGTATAGTCATGTTAACCTTGGGAGTGGGTTGGTTTATAGTGGATATTGGTGGCCAGCCTATCCCCAGAAATGGAAACAGACATGTTGAGGAAGGGAAGGGAGGAGTCAGAGATGGACCAGGTGAAGGTAAGAGCGGGGTGGAAATTGGAAGTGAAATTGAAAAACTTTTCCAACTCCAGATGAGAGAGGGAAGCAGCACCAATGATATCATTGATATACCAGTGAAAGAATTGTGGGTGGGGGCCAGAATAGGACTGGAGCAAGGAATGTTCCACATTGGTCAAGGGAATGGCCATGTTGCTGTACAGTGCCAGGCTACATCATTGTTACAGCTGCACCATGTGCCAACCATGTACATGCCAAATTGTGTGTGCTTCAAACAAATAGTCATGTCTCAAGGTTTAAAATGAGTGGGTATCAGCAAAGCCAGGTAGACATCTTTCAGGATCCTTGCGCAGTAAGTTAAGGGCAACCTCTGATATCAGTCTAGCGGCTTGGGTACAGTCAGCTTGAGGCAGTTAAATTCAGGGATTGTGTACATCAACAGTGCAGGGAGTGGGAACTTTGTCAGGCCTTTGAGTCTGTACCTCTACAGTCTGGGGAGTTGCAAGGGCCGGGGTGGGTGGGGGGGCGGCGGTGGTGCTGTCTGGCCACTAAAAGTCAAGCAGGGTAGGGAGGGGGATTTGGAAGGAGTGAATCATATTCCCAGGGGCCTTTGGTGTGGGAAGAAAGCTGGAGGACTTAAATTGTGGCAGTTGGAGGCAGAATATTGGGATGCAGAGGAGATTTTAATTCTGTGAAGGCAGAACACAAAATGTGAGAGGAAGATGACAAAGCACTGAAGGGAAAGGGGTCATGCAGAAAGTGGGGGAGGTTATTGCTTTAATGAGGGGAGAGTGCACTGTTAGAACTGGGGTACTGTAAAAAGCTGAAATGTGCTTGTTTCAGAAAGTATGTGGTGAATCAAACGTGCTATCAGACATAGACTGTGTATTTTTTGATTAAAGAGGGTTTACCCAAACAAATCCTTCAGACACTTATATTTAAATGACTCTATATCAATAAGTATTCTTCTTTCAAATAAATCTTTCTTTTAAATATGTAGCCTGAGAATCCAGCTTACCTTACGGGTCTAAAATCTTGTTCACACCTAACTGAATTGGAACAATTTACTGGAGAATTGAGTTGCTTGCAATCAGGCATAAATAACTCTATATTTAAATAAACCCTTCTAAATTTCTGTAGTGTGTAGCATGGATTTATGTTATTAAGCTGTTGCTGAAGTGCTTTAAGTCTCTTTTGTCAGTCCTTATGGAGACAGACAAAAACGCAAGGTCAGAGGCTTGATGCTTGAAGGATCTTTCATAAGATGGATATTTCAAAGCGTAGAGTCAGCCAGATTTTCTGCTTTGTTGATTTATTGCTGCTACTCTTAACAAAGACTAGCAGTAACACAATATTAAATTAAGAATTTCATAAAAAAAAGGGACCAGTGGAAATATCACTGGTTATAGATTAGGCCTTCAAGAAGCTGCCAGCCATGCTTGATTTCACAGAAATCTGCGTCTCGCGCTTAAAATGCTGAAAAGTACTTTTCTATGACAAGTCCAAAGGCTGAATCATGTGAGTTTACATATATAACATCCAACATATCTCAACAGAAACAACGTTTTAACCCTCTGACTGCTAACTATTATTTACAACGTGCCACCTTTCATCACAATAAAGCAAATGATTGTGTAAAGTTAACGTGAGGATAAATGTGTAATTTGTGGTAATACTAGGTGAAGATAGATGTACAAACAGGAGGCTGGAAGAACACAGCAAGCCAGGCAGTATCTGGAGGACAAGAGCAGTCAACATTTTGGGTATTACCCTTCTTCAGGACTGAAGGTAAATGTGCAATTAGCCGAAGGGATCAAGAAGTTGCTTCATGGGTTTGTGCCATCCCACTTTGTCTCACATGAATCATATTTATAATATATTAAATGGTGTTGAGTTCCTGTAATTATACAGCAGAAACAAAGTAAATCTGCTACATGAAGTTAAGTCAAATGATTTATAATCCAAGCATTTATGGCTTGATAAGCGTTAATTATCTCTCATTGACTTCTCTAGCAGTAAAAATTCCTTTGGGGTTAAGTTGTTCCAGATTTATAAAAAAAAGTACAATTACCTTTCTCCCTATTTATTTCCCTCCTCGCTTTCCATCCAGTCATCTTTTCTCTATCTATTCTAACTTAGACTTCTTTCTCAGCCCTTGCCCTGCTAATATTATAATTCTTCAATCCAGTTGGTTGTAAAGATGTCCTGTAAAGGCCACTGACCTACTTCTGTCTTACATTTCCAGCAAACTGTAGCACGAAATATCAAGGAGATTAAATAGGTGAGGACAGGTCTAACTGTTCATCGAATATGTACGGCAGATTTTGGGTCATTAATATTTTAAAGCATTTCAACTTCAATTTGTCCTGATGTGTACTTAAACAATTGATGTGTTGAAATTTGAATCGACCATTCAGTCCATCAAGTCTGCTTCATTCAGAACCCTTATATCATTATTCTGCACTCTTTTCCCCAGATCTGATAATTCACTAGGGACACTAAAGGTGTACAATCCAATAGGATATTCACAAGGGAAAAACTATGTCTGTGGTGTTTGGACTTCCATGGTCTTCCAGCAACATCTATAGTCAATGGACAGGACAGAGAGGTCTTGAGAAGGTTCACCATATGTTTATTTTCCAATCTATTGTTGTGTCATGACCCATGATCACTATATCAGTGTATATTTAAGAGACAAAGTATCATCACTGTACCATTGCCCATGGCCTAAGGCATAAAGCTTGCATAAGGGCTCTTCTGGCACAATGTCCTACCTCTGGGCCAGAAAGCCAAGGCTCAATTCTTAGCTGCTCCAGAGGTATGTCTGAACAGGTTTATTCAAAATATCTATAAAGTTCTCAAACTCAGTCTTAGCTCGGATCACTCAAAGCACAACACGGTAATAGAAGCACACTGCCCTTTGCAACCAAATAGCTGGACATGAACACAGACACTGTTTTGTCTGTGAATGTAATATTTGTACATGTTATCAAGTTGTAATAACATTTTATTAGATTTTTCAGTACCACATTATCCAAGCCCTGTTTCTTATGCTGCATATGATTAAATAAACAGTGCTGTATCAGGTAAAAATGCCCTGCTAGAGGCAGAAGCCATATCAATGACCATCTGTGAGAAAATCCCAAGATCTCAGTGACAGATAATTGGCAAATTAATTGAAGAACAAGTCAAAACAGCACTGGACATCAGAGAATTCAGACAATCAGCAGCATCAGTTTCTGTGACCACAAACAACACTATAAATCTGTAGATAGGCATTAGCCAGCAAGCAGAAGAGTTACTTTCTTTGTGATAAAAATGTAAGTTCTTTCAAGATACAAGGAACTTTTAAGAATGTCTTTACCTAAAGAGCTGAAGTTACATATACAAATAAAACTAAGGGCTACACAGTGAACCCTATACCCGCACCTTTCTCTCTTTACCTGCCTGAGAGCCAGTTGTTCCAATTTAGAACAAAATGGCAATTCATCTTCATACCATGACTCCAATAAGGAGCTATTACTCCTGAGAAGAAAATACAGCTTAAAAAGAAACATGAACCAAGTGGTTTTATACAGCAAGAAGGTTTACTTTTAACAAGACATAACCTTTTTGGTGCAAACATCACCCAGAAACAGAAATCTGCAGTTACTGGCCTGTATTCTTAAAGCAACAGTCTAAATGGACCAAGATCAGTAAACAAGAAGCAGAAGTGAAAAATAAAGAGCAACAGTAGTAAGAAAGGTAAATGTAAAAGGAGAGAGAAACAAAACTAGTAAAAGAAATGAACAAACACTGGACTGCACTCTACTTCTGAAACAAAATGACCTCCAGATAGAAATATACATCTATTTATGGACTGGACATCCAGAGACAAATTTATTGAATTATGACTATTCAAACAACCTAGTTTGTTCTACGTAACAGATCAAGTGATCAATGATTCTGAGAAAAGAGCTCTGAAGTCTTGCTTGCCATTGAAAGGAGGTGAGACAGTATTAACATATCCAGTCTTTCTGTGGATAATTAAAAATATCCAAAAAAGATCTGGAAAGTTCGCAAAGACCAGCTCATGGTAAAGAATCACTTTGGGGTTAATAGACGTCAGCTCATGTCATACAGACTATAATCCCAAGAGTCTGTGGAGTAACTTGTTGGAAGATATTGCAGCATGGGGTAGAAATGGAAATTTTCTAAGGGGACCAGTCAAAGAAGCTCCTTGAGTTAATCATTGACTCTACACCAATTAAAAATTTTAGGAAGGATCTTCTGGACAAGGGAAAGGGCCATACCATCGATGTATGCTTGAAGATAAAAATAAGTATGAACCCATACAAGCAGGTCAACAACAATTACACGTTTTAGCTGCAGCAACATTATTATTACAGTCAGCAAAGAACATCAGACCAAAAAACTGTAACAATTGTGATTTATTGCATCAATGCAAACGGTGTCCACTTCTCTTGATATCTGTAAAGCATTTGGCACAGAGGAACATTGGACATGCTATTGCATGTAATCTCATGTGAAAGGCCAAGCCAGATCCCAGAGCTAAATACAGGTGACCAACAAGACAGAATAACATCACAGCAAGGAATATGTTAAGGCGATGCAGAAACACAAATGTATCAGTAAGGCTCACAGTCAACTAAATAAAAGGCAAATTTCAGAAGATCACCAAACTTTCCATATTGTTAATCTCACGCACTACGTTAATGGCATAGGGTCATCAGAAGCTTTTACAACCATTAATGTCATATGTCCTGAAAAGACAGGACAACACAAACTAAAAGTTAAAATTGACACAGGAGCTAGTGTTAACATGTTACACTAAGTATCCAGAAAGACATGTACCTCAGCAAGTGGCACTCAATGATATAGCTGTGATGTAAATCATGGAACATACTTTAAAATATTATTTATTCTAAGTTTGTATTTCTGGTGTTTGAGTTAATAACCGATGGGTTTTCTGTGTGTCTAAAGTCAGTAATCAACTTGTAAGCATTTCTGTAGCCATGGTGGATTCTTTTAAAATAGTTTTGAGGCCTGGCTTTAAAATGAATGCATTCTTTTTTGTTTGTGTACCACTATTTGACTTTTGTTTATTTTTCGCTTGTTTTTTGTGATTCAGCAAGATAATTTATGGGGCCTCGAGGTTTGTTAGAGATTTCTGGAATTTGTTTCTTTTAAGTTTAAGTGAATTACCTATAGCTGAGAGAGGGAGACTTTTGGCATGACAGGTTTTATACTAATTGGAGCAATGCTGTGAAGTCCTTAGAATAGATGGCTGAACAGACTCATGCTCTTGAGAAGAGGAGGATATACAGTGAACTAGATTACTTTAGAGTAAGGAGTTAGTGTTAGTCACAGGCCATAAGTGTTAGGGTATAAAACCGAAGATGCTACTTAAATATACTGGGTATATTGAAGTTCTCCAGTAAGAAGCAATCTATAGCTATAATCTAAAATTTGAAGTCACAAGTGACTTAAACGTAACAAAGTGTTAGATACAGGGTCTCTGGTGTAAGTATTGTTAAGAGTGTTGTTTTGGATCTATACTAGGAGTGCGTTTTGTTTCTTTTTAATTTATAAAAGGAGTGATTAATAGGATTATAGATTTTCTGTGTATTTAAATATGTTTGAATTTGTATTTAAGTAGATGGTTTGGTTGATTTTACTTAATCTTCATTGTTTTTGGTCATAAACTTTTGCTTTTTCATTAAGTCAAAATCTGGAGCTTGTATGCATATGTTAAAGTGATGGATTACTTTATTAATATGAAAACAAATAAAAATATGATCTATCAAACCAAATCTGGGATCTGAAGTGCCTCATACCAACGATAGATGCAACCGTAACACAACCTACAAATATAAGAATTGCAAAGACAATTATCCAGAGATGACTCGACAGTGTTAAAGAAGGACCTGAGAAATTTGTTCATTTTGGTCATGCAGCGATGAACTTTATACTTCACAATAAATCATTTTCAACTGCAAACAGTTCTTAATACTGAAAGCCTTACACCAACACATCATGTCCAAGTTACACCAGGTACACGTGGATGTTGAAGGCACAAGACAACCACATCTTGAGTCTGTGTACTGACCAGGGCTGAATCAGGATATTTAATGACTTGTGAATGAATGTTCAGCATGCCAGATATATCAACCCCAGCAGCAGAAGAAGCCTCTACATCCATACCAAGTGCCATCCACTCCCTGAATGAAAGATGGCACAGTGGCACAGTGGTTAATGCTGCTGCCTCACAGTGCCAGGGACCTGGGTTTGTTTCCAGCCTTGGGTGACTGTTTGTGTGGAATTTGCACATTCCCTGGGTGACTGCCAGGTACTCTGGTTTTCTTCCACAGTACAAATATGTGCAGGTTAGGTGGATTAGGCCCAGTAAATATGGAGTTACAGTGGTAGGCTTATGGTATGGATCTGGATGGGATGCTGTTCGGAGGGTCATTGCACTCAATGGGTTGAATGGCCTCTTTCCACACTGTAGTGATTTTGTAATTCTAAGACATTAGCAATAGACCTATTCACGGTGCATGGGTAAGATTACATCTTAATGATGGATTGCTTCTTCAAGTTTTCCACCATTGGGTGACTTTACAACACAATGAGTCTGACCTTCGCAGACACAATATCCATTACTTACAGTTTTTTAAATATCCTTGAACAGATAGTAACTCAGAACAAATTACAAATCACATGTAAACAATTTCAAATCGTATACAGAGTGAGGAAGAACCAATTATCACATCATTATCCTAACTATCAATACTCAAACAGTCTAGCAAAGTGTTGGCATGTACAATCAAATCAATGATCAACAAGGATAGAGTGACAAATCAAGATTTTCATATTGCATTGCTACATTGTTATGCAAAACCAAAACTTGTGATCAAATGTCAAGTGCAACTGACTTTATCCAGCAAATGATTCTCTCACCATTCTAATATGAAGACTTTCTTCCTCAAAGAGAGAGGAGATTACAAAAGATACATGATGAGAAAACAGGAAGAGAACTACCAAACTGCACACAGGGCAGAGTGTGAATTAGAAATCTAATACAAACACTTGATTCGAGCAGAGGCTTCTAACATTTGCAATCTGTATAGATCATATAATGTGACTATTGATCATGGTGTAACATTACAAAGGAACAGAAGTTAGCTTTGACCATTGTAAAGCATATTAATCATGTACATAGCGAATGAGAAAGGACACTCTGGTGATGATGATTGTGCAGTGATGTTGAATGACAGTAACTAGCAGCAAGACAATCAAGTTATCAAGCAATTGCAACAGAGAACAGTGCGTACCTCTTCAGACGAGTAATCGATCACCAGATTAGGATGACTGGTGAAACTTCCAAATGAGTTATATTGAAATTTGAATTTTTTCCTTGCAAACTCTGTGCTTTTGTTTAATTATCAAATTGATAGCACAAACCCATGTTTAACCATGAAAGATGGAGATGCTGTGTTACATCTCATGGTTAGTATTCTGTATACCTATAAGAGACAAAGGGTGTCAATATACCTTTAAGAGATGTGCTCATCAATACATCATAGCATGTGACCTGAGGGTATAAAGAGCACCACTGTGTTCTTTATTTGGATTACTTGAAGCTTGGTATGGTAATAGAAGTGTGTGGCCTGTTGTCATAGCATAGCATAGCATAGCATAGCATGGCATGGCATGGCATGGCATGGCATGGCATTGAAATGAATATAACATTTGTATGTTTTAACAAACTTTATAAATGACTGTTGGACTCTTCAATATTGTCCAGGACTATTTCATTTTAATGTTAGAAAGGAGAACATAAGCATTGCCACATCAGGTAAAATGACCCACTGAAGGCAAAACTCACATCATCTGTCTGGAAGAAAGATAAATTATTTTTATTACGATGTTTAAATGTCTCAGACCTGCATCTCAATAGATTCTAAGCCAGCTTCCTGTATGAGAGTTAGTTAGCTCCAAATCAGCTGTGTTCCCTGTCTACTCCATAAGTGTGAATCCTGTGTGAAATTTTGCTTTTTAATGTTTGAGAAAATCATGCCTTAGCATGACACTTTGTAAAGTAATTAAACCTTGTATTAAAACTGTGTGCCTTTAACAAATATTTATATAATTTTAACCTCTATAATATGGAACTGAAATGAACCTTAGCAGCATATTTGCCTCTAACTGAACAAAGTTGTACTAATCTTGGTATAAATTGAATAAATATTGATAAGATGTCTGAATGCCTGAAAATCTTTTTAGAAATGCAATAAATTAAGTGCTAACGTCAGATGCTTGGGGACAATCGATAACATGCCCTGGCAATTGGTCAATTGGCTCTCATGCTTTAAAGGAGCAGACTGATTAATTGTTTAGGGTTTAATTGTTGAAACCATTACAGTGGAAAGGAAACAAATCTAATTAGAGGAACTGCCTTGACCCATGATCCACAAAGTACAAGACTGAACAGGGTCCAGAAATCCACAGAGACTACAAGAGTTAGCTGTCTTTTCTCCCACCCTTATTTCTGAGGGTGGGGTCATGGACTTTCATTAGATTAGTTGTGGGAAAAGGGATGCTACCACTGCACCACAAGCCCTCTTACAGAGCTGAAGAAGTCAGCAAACAAAGTCTATAGGGCCAAGGAGATGGTAAGGACTGCAGACACAGGAAGCCAGAGTCAATAGACGTGGAGTTGGATAAACACGGTAGGTCAGACAGCTTCAGAGGAGCAGGAAAGTCAACGTTTTGGGCTGAAACCTTTCTATAGGACCAATCCTGTCCAGATTTCCGCATGTTCCATTGCAGATGTATAAACACATGAATTAGGAGCCTGATTAGACTATTTGGGCATACGAGCATGCTCCGTCATTTGCTACAATCATGGCTGATCTGGTTTTGGCCTCTAATTTCCTAAGGAAAGGAACTATCGCCATTTAAGACATGTTCATTACTGCACAGTTCACTGCGTCTTCCTTATGCCTGATAAATTTTTCCACTTTGCTACAAGTTGAACCTTTTCAAAACCTTCCATTATTTTAAGTTTTTTAGGATGTCTTCACAAGTCTTCCATACTCCCAAAAAAAATTTCAGTCATGTTACCAGTTCTTCAGCAAGATCACATTCAACATAAAGGAAGTCAACATTGAAGAAACTGGAATCAAATATAAAAAGGGACAATTACGTTGGACAATTGTTCGAAATTGGCATCATTTGCCTCCTTCCATTTGACAGGACTTTGAAACTGGATTTGAGAAAAGCCTTGAAACAAAACACATACACAATGAAGTGACTTGTTGAATATAACAGTCAAGAGGTAATGAGGCAATCAGACAAGACAATCTTATCCAAAATTAAAATTATTTGTCTCGACCACTGAACTCCTATGGGCAAACTGTAGAACAGAAAATAATACTTACAAGTTAACAAGCTGCAGTTCCAGTATGCCTGGGCATGCATCTACATTGCTTAGAATGGTAATCTCAGAAAAAATTAGAGTGAAACTTGGTCACCAATCTGATACTTCTGATAAGCCAAGATTTTCCCCATCAAAACAATTATCCATTTACAATCCCACAATATGAGATAGCTGCAAGAAAATACAATCAAAACTGAGAGGGATTTGCAGCAATCATCGTCACAAGTGTAATTTTTGCAGTGTAAGGATCAAATGTTCAGGGACAAGGGTAACAATGGGCAGGATTAATCATCTACACACATGGAAACTTATTCATTGGAGTCAGCAACAAAGTAAGTGCAGTTCAGAAGTTATGGGAACAGCCATCTATGTGCTGATTTAACTTAAAAAGAGCAGGGCACTGATGTTCATGTGTTATCAATAGTTCAAGAGGCTGTTGAAAGAATATTGATGCTTCCTGGGCTGTGATGCTTGGCAATTCTCTCTACCCAGACAGGTTCAGGTCAGACCTTAGAGTTAAATATGTAAGAGGGGAGGTGTGGTTTCACTTACCCAAAGTTACTTGAGCTTTTATTGATAAACAAGGCAAGGAAGCATTCTAGGATCTTTCCCAAGTTTTGCTAACGCATCAACATCTTTTATGGCACAAACTCACAATTGTCCTCACTCATCTGGGTACAGCTTGTTCTTGCTTATATTTTATGAGCTTCTAGATACATCTTATTTATTTTATTGATAAATGTTCCACAATAGTTAGCTGCTTTCAGGGTGTGATCACTGATCACCCTGAAATGCTTTTCAATTTAATCCTCTGTCAATAGCCAGGCTTTTATATTATTCATTTTTTATATTGTACACAAATACTGTTGCCTGTTCAAACACATTAGTCTACATTTATCCATATTAAAATCCATCATGTCTCAGTCTACATATCTACATAATTGGTTCTAGACTCTTTGAATAGACTCAACCACTTGTTAACTGAAATACAACCTGTTCTATTTCATTCACAAATAATGACGAGTACAGATCCCAAAGCAGTTCTTCGTGGAACATTCAGTGCTTACTTTCAACTGATGTGAAGAACTTATTATTTATCACTATATGCTGTCTTCTCTTGTTAAGCCAATTCTCAATCCTTCCAGATAATTCACAATTTATTGCATAAGATGTAACCTCCTTTATTAATCGCTCCTGAAGTAATTTAAATAAACTGTATCCACTGGGATACCCTTATCCACTAGATAAGTTACTTGCTCAGAAGGATCTTGTAAGGAAGGACTTACTACTTGTAAAGGTACACTATACATTCTCTATTGTCATCACCGTTAGCAATCACCAATTATCATCATTGTTAACAATTCGGTTTCACTGGTTGAATGTTCTGTGGGTCCTGATATGGCTGCTGAGCCCAATCCTAGAGCTGTGTCTCCAACCACACATTTGGCAGTTGTTTCCAAGCAGTTGTCCTTGAGCTCATTGGCATTCCTTGCTCCGGTTCCTTTTCCGTACTTCCTCTTGTTGCCTGTTTTTTTCAAAAAAATATGTCCCTTCACATAGAGGTTTCCTCCAAGTCAATTTCTTTTGAATGAGGGTCTCCCATGCATTGACATTTACATCAGATTTCTTTACAAAAGCCTTCAGAGAGTCGTCTTTTGTCATCCTTTCGTTTGAATGCCTTCCTTGAGCTGAACAAAAAACATTTGTTTTAGCAGTCAGAACTCGCACATGCTAAGCATGTGACCGGTCCAGCGGAGTTGGTTTCCAATGACCATGGCCTCGATGCTTGTGCAATTGGCTACTTCAAGGATGCTGATATTAAATATGCCTGTTCTCCCAACAGTTCAGAGAATCTGTCCCAAACAGCATTGATGGTACATCTCAAGGATCTTGAGGTGGTGTTTATACATAATCCAAGTTTTAGAGCCGTATGGAAGAGTCCGAAGGATGACTGCCTTATACACCGATTTCAATACAGGCATCAGGGACAGTGAAGACTCTCATCCTTAGGCATACAAAGGCAGCACTTGGATGCAATGTTGAATCTCCACATTTATGTCAGCCTTAGATAAATGGTAGCTTCCTGGATAAAGGAAATGTTCCACGTTTCGAAGGATTTCTCCAATGATCTTAATGGAGGAATGGACCAGAACTTGACCTTGGACAGGTTAGTAAAAGATTTGAGTCATCTGAAGTTGAGGCTGGGACCAATTCTTCGGTATTCATCTTCAAAGATGAGGCTTGTATGTTCTCTTTCAAGAGAGCAGTGATGACATTGTCATCCACATACTGAAGTTCCACAAGCAAAGTCGGTGTTGTTTTCTTCTTGGATTTCAACTGATTGAGTTTGACAAGTTTTCAGTCCATACTGTAGACAATGTCCATATCACTGGGGAGCTTTTTCTTGACAAGATGAGGGATGGTGGTGAAGATGGATAAAACGTTGATTGTGAAAACACATCCCTGCTTGACTCCTGTCTCAATATCATAGGATTCTATCATATTACTATCGGTGAGGACCATCACCAACATCTTGTCATGGAGGAGATGGAGGATGTTGATGAACTTCACTGGATAGCTGGCCTTTGACAGGGTCTTCCAGAGCACTTTGTGATTGACTGAGTCAAAAGTCTTGGCCAGGTCAATGAAGGCCATGTAGAATGGTTTGTGTTGTTCCTGGCATTTGTCTTGGAGTTGCTGAGCAGTGAAAATCATGTCCATAGTTCCATCGTTTGGTCAGAAGTCACATTAGCTTTCAGGAAGGATTCCCCCTGAGAAAGAGAGAAAGTGCCTCATGAGGATATGGGTGATGATCTTCCTGGTGATAGAGAGGAGAGGGATTCCCCGGTAATTCCCAAAGCCCACTTTGTCTCCTTCTTTGAAGATAGTGGCAATGGCAGCATCCCTGAGATCAACAGGAATTGCCTCTTTGTGCCAGTTTTTCAGGAAGAGTTGATGGAGATGACAAGTTTGCTCTGTTCCTCCAAGTTCAGAAATCTCTGCTGCAATCCAACCTACTCCTATGGCTTTTCCATTCTTCATGTGTTTAATAGTGACTTCACATTCTGCCACACTAGGTGGGAGCCCAAGAACATCTTTGATGGGAAGTTGGGAGATTTCGTCACACACGTTCTTGATGTCAATTATATCATGGTTTAGTAGTTCTTTGAAGTGTTCTCTCCATCAGAGGCTGGTGTTTTCTCCGGCTATCAAATGGGTTCAATTCTTACTCTGCAGCAGTTAGAGTCTAAAGTTTTGGGTGCATATAATGTCCTGGTGGCAGTGAAGAAACCCTGGATATCATGCTAGTCAGCAAGGAGTTGCAGTTCTTTAGCTTTTTATTCTACCATTGGTTCTTGATTTCCCTTGTTCTTCTTCGTAACCCCACCTCTGCTATTTGATGAGTCTCTTTAACTTGCTAGTGATGTTATTCTGCCGCGCATAGAGAGTTTTCCTGTTCTCGCCAATGAGGTTTTGGATGATGTGGTCATCTTCTCAAACCTGTCTTGGTATTTCCTGGGTTTGTAGCCAATGATTTCTTCACAGCATAAGATGATGGCTGTCTTCAGCTCTTTCCAGATTTCCTGAGCTCTGTTAGAATGAGCTGTTTGGAGATTTTGGTGAAAACATTGTTGGAAGTTCACTAGTTGACTTGGCTCTTGAATCTATCCAATGCTGAGATTGTTTCCAAACTACTTCTTCATTTTCAGCTGCTTCTGGACATATTTGATAGGCACTGAGGAGTGAATGAGTCAGTGGACTGTCCAGCAGTCATCTGTACAGGGTCATTGCTTTAGTAATGAGGACATCCTTTCAATCTCAGGATCAAACAATGATGTAGTCAGTCAAATGCCAGTGCTTTGATCATGGATACCTGCAAGATGTCTTGAAATTTTTTTTTAAGTTGAGCAATATATTGGTTGCTGCCTGGTCATGAAGAAAGCTACTGAAACACTCTTCTCCTTATCCCCAGAGTGAAATGACTGAGTCAACTTCTACATCCTGTGTGCCAGTCCAAAGCTACGGACTTCCAATCTCACAATCCTATCCCTGTCACTTTTTGCCAATCACTACAGGGCTTGTATTGTGTGTGAAGGTGAAGTTGATTTCCTCCAGGAAGATGCATTGTGTGAGACATGTTTTAACATGGAATGCTGTTGCACATCAGCAGACACACGGCCTTTGACAGAAAGTAGATCCAGTTCCACTGCCAAGGACTGGGGATCTCTCGACTGCTGCAGACTTCATCCACAGTTGCAGTCATTGCTCTCACATGAATATCTTCCACATTGCCATTAAGGACTTGTTTTGCATTGTGCTTTGTCTGTTTCTTCATCTCTGACCTTACCATCATGGGTGGTCCTGCCAGGGGTTGGAAACTCCTAATGGAATCGCACTCAGTATCAACTGAACACTCAAACCTCTCCATCGCAGTGAGGTAGCAATCCACAGAAAGGATGTTCTCAATAATACTAATGCTGAGTAGACATTCAGTTAAAGCACTCAGTGGAATGATTTCATGCATCTTCTCATTATGAACATGTGGTTAACTGTCCTGTAATGTCCAAATTTATGACCGACTCCTGTCTTCAATAATGGGACTGCATTTGCTCTTCACCAATCATACAAACATATCAAATAGCAGTAGGAGTAGAAGTGGTCTGTACAACCCCTCAAGTTTGCTCCACTGTTCAATAATATCGTGGCTGATCTCTTTATGTTTCAAATTCCACATTCCCATCTACCCCCGATAACCCTTGATTTCCCTGTCCAACAACAATCTATACACCTAGGTCTTAAAAATATTCAATGACCAATGCTCCACTGCCTTTGGAGGCAGAGAGTACCAAAGGCACACAACACCAGAGAGGAAATAATTCTCATTTCTGCCCTGAGAAGGTGACCCCAAATTTTAAAACAGTGATACCTAATTCTGAACTGACCCAGTATTTGATCAATATCCCTATAAACTTTTCCATGACCACCTTGTCAAGACAATTCAGGACCTAATGCACTTCAATCAAGTTACCCTTCACACTTCTAAACTCCAGACAAAACAATTCCACCCTGCCCAACTTATCATCATAAGGCAATTCCAAGGTACCAATCCAGTAAACCTCTTCTGAATGCCTCCATTGCTTTCACATCCTTCCTTAAAAAAGGAGACCAAAACCACACAAAGTATTTGAGTTTAATCTCTACAATGTTCTATATAAGTAAAGAGCATAACAAACTTACTTTTATGCTCAATTTCTCTCATAATAAAGGACAGTGTCATTAGCCTTCTTGATTATGTGTTTTAACTGCATACTAGCATCTTCTGACTCATGCAAAGAACAACTGAATCCCTTTGCACCTCTGAATTTTGCAGTCATTCTCAGTTTAAATCATACTCATTTTTTTATACTTCCTGCCAAAGTGAACAATTTCATATTGTCTCACATTATGCTCCATATACCTGAATTTTGCCCACTCTGCAACTTAAGAGTCATAGAGCTGTACAGCATGGAAACAGACCCTTCAGTCCAACTCGCGCACGCCGACCAGATATCCTAAATTAATCTAGTCCCATTTGCCAGCATTTGGTCTATATCCCTATAAACCTTTCCTGTTCATGTACCCAACTAGATGCTTTTTAATTGTAATTGTACCAGCCTCAACCTCTTCCTGTGGCAGCTCATTCCACACATATACACACTCTGCGTTAAAAAACTGTCCCTTTTAAATCTTTACCTTCTCACCTTAAACTTGTACTTCGTGGTTTTGGATTTGCCTATGCTGGGAAAAAGACCTTGACTATTCACCCTATCCATGCCCCTCACAATTTTATAAACTTCTTCTTCACAATGTATTTTCCCACCTCTCTTGGTGTCGCCTGTAAATTTAGTTACCATGTCCTCACTCCCCTCACCTCAGTCATTGATATAAATTGTAAACATTTGAACAGACTCCTGCAATACCTTACCCATCACATCCTGCCAATCAGAAAAGACCCTGAGAATCTAGTAAAGTGGAGTTTACTAGCTTCAAAGTCTCCTCACCCCCAGTCTCAGCCCATGATCAAATCTCCCTCTCACTGCCTCCTTGACTTGTCGATCTTCTCTCCCACCTGTCCGCTCCTCCCACCTCACTGACCAATCCCCACCACTGCCTACCTGCACTCACCCATCGCCTACCAACTTACCTTCTCCAGCCCCTCTCATCCCTGCCTCCTTGACCTGCCCATCTTCTGCCCCACCTATCCGCCCCTCCCACCTCACTGACCAATCCTCATCACTGCCTACCCGCACTCTCCTATTGCCATCCCACCTACCTTCCCCAGCTCCACCTCTCTTCTCTCTATTTATTTCACAGCTCTCTTCCCCCTCCCCCATTTCTGAAGAAGGGTCCCGACCTGAAACATCAGCTTTCCTGCTCCTCTGATGCTGCCTGGCCTGCTGTGTTCCTCCAGCTCCACACTGTGTTATCTCTGACTCCAGCATCAGCAGTTCTTACTATCTCTGAGAAAAGACCCATTTATGCATATTATCTAGTTTCTGCCAGTTAGTCAATATTCTAACCATGCCAATGTGTTATCCCCACACAATGAGTTTTTAAGTTTTGCAGAAAGTTTTGATGTGGCATTTTATCAAGTAGAACAAAGAACAAAGAAAATTACAGCACAGGAACAGGCCCTTTGGCCCTCCAAGCCTGCGCCGATGCAAATCCTCTATCTAAACCTGTCACCTATTTTCCAAGGATCTGTATCTCTCTGCTCCCTGCCCATTCATGTATTTGTCTAGATACATCTTAAATGACGCTATTGTACCTGCCTCTACCACCTCCGCTGGCAACGTGTTCCAGGCAGCCACCACCCTCTGCGTAAAGAACTTTCCACGCATATCTCCCTTAAACTTTTCCCCTCTCACCTTGAAATCATGACCCCTAGTAATTGAGTCCCCCACTCGAGGAAAAAGCTTCTTGCTATCCACCCCAATCCAGTACTTTCTGGATATCCAAGTATAGGACATCACAGTCTCATTTTTATCCACAGCACATGTCACTCTTTCAAATAACCCCAATACTTTGGTTAAACCTGATTCTCCTTTGATGAAACGATGCTACCTTGATTTAAGTGCACTATTGTACATAAAGTTATAATCACTTTAATGATCAATTCTAACACTTTTCCCATGTCAGATATCAAGCTAACTGGCCTATAGTTTCCTGTTTTGCACCAAATCCTTAGATGTTGCTCCAGTGTTATCGAAGTATCACCAATTTTCCCCTTTAATTTCATGAATAATCTGAGATACATTTGTTAATATTCTTTTTCTCTTTTGGTTAAGGATGAGGCAACATGTTATTAAGGTATGGGCAATGTCTTTTTGTCTTTCTGCTTTTTAAAATTAGATATGAGAAAGAATTGCTTTAAAATCAGTATTTTGAAAGTTTTGGGTCGGGATCCTTCTTCAGAAAAACGTCAGCTTTCCTGCTCCTCTGGTGCTGCCTGGCCAGCTGTGTTCATTCAGCTCTACACCTTGTTATCTCTCCTAGTGATCAGCAGTCATTTAAAAGCTTGGCACGTCTCCAGTTCTGACAGTACCACAGGGAGGAATTGGTCACTTCAGTACAGCAGGAGACGCAAGGTACAGGTTTGCTGATGAAGCCTGGAGTGGGGTCAGTAACATGGTCACATGACCCTGGGGGGAACGCCTAGTGAAGGAGGTCAGGAGCGTTCACTTGAAGGTGGCGTCTTTGCCTGTGGGCAGCCTATGTCTCCAGCAGCTCTCTCTGTTTGGCGTGCGCTGCTCAAGTAGAAGGAAACAATCACCTATGTACTCCTCCCCTGCCTCCCCAAGTCCCCTCGCTCACCGTGCCTCAGACAAATCTGCCTGGGTTAACCCAGAAAACTGCCCACATGGCATCACCAACAGCAGCCACTGGTTTGATACCAACAGTGGCAGGGTATGCCCTTAAGTGACAACAAGGGTCTGTAGTGTCCAGTTGTCCTATAGTTTTAAAGCAACAAATGTAGCAAGCTGTTAGAGGAGGTAAAAGTCAGAGCTGAATCTTGAAGTTGACATTTTAAAACATGTTGAATAAAACCTGTTACATAGAAACAATTGTTATCTATGAGTTGATCTGGTATCATAAAATATACAATATGCCTTAAATGGTTTTGGGTTGGGAAGGTCATCCTCAAACTGCCTGTATTTAATCAGGATGTATTCAAGAAAGCAGCCCAATCTCCATCCTGCACCTTCAAGGTCAATTAAATGGACTTCCCACCATCCAGGGGAGAATGCAATTCGACACTTTGATCCAAGGGCAAATTTTTTGTACTCTTCAGAAGAACAGTATCACAAACTTGACCCCTGGAGGAATCCATTGCCTGTACCTGCTCAGCATCAACTGTACATGAAACCATCTTTGAAAGACCTTGCTATTTTATGTTCTTTATCAACCTACTTGTCCACGATGCCACACTTCCATTACACTATATGTCAACATTTTCTCAATAAACCTCATGCAACAACTTATGTAAATCCACTGGGATGAAAGTTTAGTAAACATTATATTCTGAATGCTTTATTTCTGAAGAAGGGTCCCGACCCAAAACATCAACTTTCCTGCTCCTCTGATGCTGCCTGGCCTGCTGTGTTCCTGCAGGTCCACTCTGTGTTATCTCTGACTCCAGCATCGGCAGTTCTTACTATCTCTTAGTAAACATTGTGTTGCATTTAGCAACCAATATCTTGTCTTGCTTTTTTTTTCTGAAGAAGGGTCCAGACCCGAAACGTCAGCTTCCCTGTTCCTCTGATGCTGCTTGGCCTGCTGTGTTCATCCAGCTCTACACCTTGTTATCTCAGATTCTCCAGCATCGGCAGTTCCTACTATCTCTTGTCTTGTAGAATTGGTTTACTGATGGATAAAATGATGAAACAAATTACTTTGTTCTGTTGCATGCGTGGCTACAGCCTTCTGACTCTGACATTAAAATCTTCAGAACCTATTTGCAATATATTACATGTGTCAATACTGAATATTATTTGTTGCTCATCTGCTTAATGCATCACTATAAATTGCTTTGAATTTGACTATTCTTGCCACATTGTACCTTCCCACCAATCTCCTACTCTTAATAAGCTGATACCATCTGTAGCTGCTAATAAAACTCATTCCTAGACATCCATTACTGATATTCTATTCCAAGCAAGACAAAGATCCTCTTCTTTCCCCTGGTACATTCCACTGAGTGTCAAAATTGTGAAACAAAGGTATAGGCTCACATCCAGTTAAGTTATCCATTTACAGAATAGATGCAGTGACATGAACTCTATAGGCTACATTTTATCTGTCAAAGCCACGTACAATTCAGGGATCATCCTAGAGGAAAAAGATAACTCCAATTTCTTCTTTAAAAGGATTGAGTTCATCTTCGTGAAGCTGCTTTTACTGCTTCCTCAGCTTTGTAGTGTCTCTTCCACTTTAATGACAGACCTCCAACACTCTTGTTAACAATAACTTACATCATTACCCCTCCACCAATTCCAGCTCACTATCCCCTCCCCAATTCTCAGCTGTTCCCCAATCACATCTTGTTCATGAGACCCATCTCCTGCTCTCTTGATTTTATTACTGCAAACCCCCCAGCCACCCAACCTTCATTCCTGGCCCCCCATTTTACATATTGTGGTCGATCATTTTCTCTCCTCATGTATTGTCTTTCATTTCTTTTAAAACTAGCATCGTCTCAACTATCCTTAGAAAATTCATTCTTTTGCCCTGTATTCTCATTAACAACAAGATCCATATTCAGCCTTGCTTCCTTCATTTAGATCATTGAGTGTGTTTCTCACATTCTAGATCAATACCTGAACCCTACTGTTTTAATCCTTTCAGTCATGGTTCTGACTCTTCCCACAGCTGCAAACTGTCCCATATCACTGCGACAGTAGCACTGTCTATTTTCAATCAATTTGTAGCCTTTAATGTATTTGCTCACCAGGGTGGAGATAAGTCCACATTTTGTTCTACATGTTTCCAGCAGCAACTATTTAAGTGAAGGGTTTCTGGATCACCAGATACCTCACAAAAGATCTTGCCCTCTGCAAGTCCATTGTCACATTGTCTTTCCTAATCCTCGTCAAAGCCAAAATTCCACACAAGAAGCTAAAGCTTCATGCTATATTCCTAAATAGCCTAGTGAGTGTAAATATTGCATTGCTACCTGCCAGCAGAATGTCAATGATGTGTAAACCTAAAATTCTCATTTGTCTGCCAATAATGTCATCTTTGATCCATGTTGACTTCCTGTTATAGAGTGAATCAAATCTAGGATTTAAAACCTTACTGCTAAAATTGCCTTAAAGATCTCACTAATCTTTATCATGCACCCATTTTAGGCCCATCATTCCCTGTCTGGTCTTCTACTCTAGCCATGCCTGGGTTCTGCTCTTACAATAACTTACCACAGAGAAACGATAAAGTTTACTTATCAAGGAACATCAGACAACATTCTAAAATATTCTGCAGGCATGTGAATCATAAAAGGGAAGTCGGGATAAGAATAAGGCAAATCAGGGCAGGACTTATACACTTAATGATAAGGCCTGGGGAGTGTTGCCAAACAAAGAAACCTCGGAGTGCAGGTTAATTGTTCCTTGAAGGTGGAGTCACAGGTAGACAGGGTAGTGAAGGAAGTTTTTTGTACGCTTGCTTTTATTTGTCAATGCCTTGAGTTTAGGAGTTGGGACAGCATGTTGCTGCTGAAGAGGGCATTGGTTAGGCCACTTTTGGAATACCACATTCAATTCTGGTCTCCCTACTAAAAGAAAGATGTTGTGAAACTTGAAAGGATTCAGAAAAGATTTACAAAGATGTTGCCAGGGTTGGAGGGTTTGAGCTATAGATAGAGGCTGAATAGTCTGAGGCTATTTTCCCTGGAGCGTCAGAGGCTGAGGAGTGATCTTACGGAAGTTTATAAAACAAAAGTTTATGAGGGGCATGAATAAGGTGAATAGCCAAGGTCTTTTCCCCAGGATAGGGAGTCCAAAACTAGAGGGCATAGGTTTAAGATGAGAGGGGAAAGATTTAAAAGGAACCTAAGAGGTAACATTTCCACGCAGAGAGTGGTCCATGTATGGAATGAGCTGCCAGAGGAAGTGGTGGAGGGTGGTACAATGACAACATTTAAAAGGCATCTGGATGGGCATATGAATAGGAAAGGTTTAGAGGGATATGGGCCAAATGTTGGCAAATGGCACTAGATTAATTTAAGATATCTAGATGGCATGGATGAATTGGACCAAAGGGTTTGTTTCTGTACTGTACATCTCAGTGATTTATGACTCTAAGGTTGAACAATGTAAAATCAAAGAGTAAAAATACTGAACGAACTAAACAAACTCAAAAAGGATGAAACCGTCTGTCCAGCGAAAGTGCTTCCATGTTTCGATAGCTGAGGCACTATTATGCATATCTAAGGATTCTTTAGAAAAAGATGTAGTGCCCAGGAACGGATATAATATTATGTAAAAAGAGAGCCAGAACTTTCCCAGAGACAGGAATGGAATGGAATTCCCGATAACGTAGAAACACATTTTGCGAGCAAAAGAATTGGCCCAGATATTCCAATGTCCAGATAAGTCATTAGACCAGGACAGACTGGAGTTGCATGTTATAGAATCTCAAAGGCAGCAAATTCCATGGGAAAGGCCCAAGAAGTTCAAGATTCTGATGGGCAATCCCTGTGTTAGTAGAAGACCTAGTCTAACCCCTGAGTAACCATTAAACTTACTTTCAAATGCATTATTCAGTCCGTCCTAACTACACCTCCCCCAATCCTTTACATGCTCGCAAACCCTGACAACTACCCAGCCTGACCAGAACTCCTTGTCTCAAGATGATTCTAACTCAGGACCCAACACATCCTGCTATCATTTGAAGCCATAGACTCATTACTTATTCCCCTCCCTGGATCTGACAACCTCTGTCTGCATTGGAGCTGGCACCCCCTACTCCAATCACCAGATCTGACACCTCCATCTCCCCACTGAATCTAACTATTACTCCCTTCACTCGGGCCGACTTTCTCTCTCCCCACCAGACTGGCACCCACCCAGGTCACTGGCCAGATCCTGAATACAAATCCCTGTCCCTTGCTGCCAGACCTGACACTCCCCTGCCTGACCCTGACCTACCTTAAGCACTCTATCACTCATCCTATTCACCAGGCACACTACTTATGTGATGGGTTGGCACCCTACATATCTGGCACCCTGGCACCCTACCCACCTGACATCCTAACCCCTTAGCCAACTGCCAACATACCCCCACACTTAATTTACATAATTGCCCTTTCCGAGGAGCTGTCGATTTCACCAGCTGTGCAGTTAAGCACTTAAGTCACAGGAAAAATGTCTACTGCTGTGGAGAAGGGGCATTGTTTGACTTTCCCCAACTATCTTGCACAATGAGAGAATTATTGGAGTTCAGGTATGCCCTGCATTTTTTGATGGAGCTAGAATCAGAATTGCCAGCCAAAAATGTGAGGCTACTCCTAACAGATAAAAATTAGGAGCAGAGAGGCAATCTGACCGTGACTGTCAAACTTCAGAAATATCCAGACCAATAATGCAGAGTTAACATGGAATTCTAAAGACAAAATATTGCATGACCAGCTGCATTGAACTTTATGATAATGTGACTAAGTGTATAGAAAGCATAATACAATGGATGTAACTTGTCTAGAGCTCTGTAAGGCCTCTGATAATGGACAATGTAATAGTCTACCAAATCACGTCAGATCATGCTAAGTCCGAAGATAATTAACAGAATGGATAGTCAGCTGGCTTCAAGAGAGAAAAGCAGAGATAGGAATAAAATCCAACTATCAATGTGACAGAAGGCAAAAGGTTAATGTCTATAGTACAAAGGGAATTGATCCTTTACTCTGGTTGTATCAATTAAATATGTGTGAAGGGAGATATGTCATTGTGATGTTAGACCACATATAACTAGAGTTCGTGTCTGCAGAACTCCAAGTATGATATTGTGTCTTACCATGCTTTTTATACAATTATGTTCAATAAAGTCTGCTGTCGCTCCCTTGGAAGAATGTAAATCTCATCTCACTACACAGTAGCAACATTGACCAGACGCACAGAACTAGACCTAAGTGTGAAGTGAAGACCAGTGACAGTAAACCACATGGCATGCTGAACGATCCAAACCCAAGCTGTGAAAATCCCCAAACAGATGTTCAATGGTGGTAGGGACTGTCTAGTGACAGACTTCAAGACATAGTTAAGCACTTTATTGGGTGGAAAGGCCTGGACAGAAACTGAAAAATGACTATAACCATAAGACTAGAAGATATATGAGCAGATGTAGGCCATTGAGCACACCAAGTCTGCTGCACCATTAAATGATCTGATAATCCTCAAATCCACTTTCCTGCCTTTTCCTCATAACTATTGATTCCCTAACTGATTAAAAATCTATCTAGCTCAATATTGAATATACTTAATGACCCAGCCTTACTCTGAGATTATGCCCTCTTGTCTTCGAGACTCCTACAAGGGCAAACAATCTTGCCACATCTACCCTGACCAGTCCTCTAAGAATCTTGTTTGTTTCAATAATATCACCTCTCATTCATCTACATTCCTATGAGTACGGGCCCAAACTATTCAATCTCTCCTCGTAAGATAGTTCTTCCATGCATGATATCAACCTAATGAACATTCTCTGGTCTGCCTCCAATGCCAGTATACCTTTCCTTAGATAACAGGACCAAAATTGTTCGCAGTATTCCAGTTATGGTCTAACTAGTACTTTGTATAGTTTTAGCAAAACCTCCCTACTTTTGTAGTCCAATCCCTTTGAAATAACGGCCCACATTTCAGTTTACTTCCCCATTTCCTGTTGAGTTTGGGTGCTAGCTTTTTGTGATTCATGGACAAGGATCCCAAATCCCTTTGTTTCACTATTCTTCTTGCCAAACCGCAAAATCTAACATTTCCCCACATTATATTCCATCTGACAAATTTTTACACACTCACTTAACCTGTGTATATCTGTCTATAAATTCTTTGTGTCATTCTTAGCACTTGTCTTCCCATTTATTTTGTGCCATCCACAAAGTTGGTTATAGTATATTCACTTTTGCAATCCAACTCATGAATATATATTGTGAATAATTGTGATCCCAGCACTGATCCCTGTGGCACATCACCAGTTACATGTTGCCAGTCTGAAAATGCCCCCCTGTCATCCCAATTCTCTGTCTTCTATTAGTTAGCCAATCCTCTATTCATGCTAAAATACTGCCTCCAACACCATGAGCTCCTGTCTTATTAAGTAACGTAATGTGTATTATGCCTTAACATATGCCGTATGAAAATACAAATATATTATAGAGTCACAGAGTCATACAATATGGAAACTGACCCTTTTGTCCTACTCATCCATGCCAACCAGACATCCCAATCTGACCTAATCCCATTTGCCAGCATTTGCCCCATATCCCTCTAAATCATTCCTATTCATATACCCATCCAGATGCCTTTTAAATGCTGTAACTATACCCGCCTCCACCACTTCCTCTGGCAGCTTGTTCCATGCCTGCACCACCCTCTGCATGAAAAAGCTACCCCTCCAGTCCTTTTTAAATCTTTTCCCTCTCACCTTAAACTTATGTCCTCTTTGTTTTGAACTGCCCCACCCTGGGAAGAAGACCCTGGCAATTCACACTATTCATGCCCCTAAAGAATTTATAGACCTCGATAAGGTCACCCCTCAGCCTCCAATGCTCCAGTGAAAAAAGCCCCAGCCTATTCAGCCTCTCCCTATAACTCAGACCCTCCAGTCCCAGCAAATTCTTAATAAATCTTTTCTGCACCCTCTTAAATTTAACAACATCCTTCTTATAGTAGGGTGACCAAAATTGTGTGCAGTATTCCAAAAGTGGCCTCACCAATGTCCTTTATTGCTCCAATATGACCTCTCAACTCCTATACTCAATGTTATGACCAGTGAAGGCAAGTGCGCCAAACGTCTTCTTCACTACCCTGTCTACCTGCAACTCCGCTTTCAAGAAACTATGCACCTACACCCCGAGGTCTCTTTGTTTGGCAACACTGCCCAGGGCTCTACCATTGCGTGTATAAGTCCTGCCTTGGTTTGCCTTACCAAAATGCAACATCTCACATATATCTAAATTAAATTCAATCTGCCACTCCTCGATCCATTGGCCCATCTAATCAACATTCTATTGTACTTTGAGATACTATTCTTCACTTTCAACTACACCACCTTTTTCAGTGTCATCTGCAAATTTACTAACCGTACCTCCTATATTCACAAAGAAAACCTTTTTATAAATGACAAAAAGTAGTGGGCACAGCGCGGATCCTTGTGGCACACCACTGGTCACGGGTCTCCAATTCGGAAAACAAAAATCTACCATCACCCTCTGTACTACCTTCAAGCCAATTTTATATCCAATTGGCTAGCTCCCCCTGGATCCCACGTGATCTATCCTTACTAACCAGGCTACCACATGGAACCTTGTCGAACAATTTGCTGAAGTCCATATAGACAATGGCTACCGGTCTGCCCTCATCAATATTCTTTGTCACCTTTTTAACAGACTCAATTAAGTTAGTGAGACACGATCTCCCACACACAAAGCCATGTTGTCTATCCTTAATTGGTCCTTGTCTTTCCAAGTGTAAATCCTGTCCCTCGGGATTCCCTCCAACAATGTACCCACCACTGACGTAAGGCTCATCAGTCTATAGTTCCCTGGATTTCCTTACAGCCCCTCATAAATATGACACCATGTTAACCAACCTCCAATCTTCCAGCTCCTCACCCATGGCTACCGATAAGACAAGAATCTCAGCAATGGGCCAAGCAAGTTCCTCCACAGCTTCCCACAAATTTCTGGGCTAACATCTGATCAGGTCCTGGGGATTTATCTAGCTTTATGCATTTTAAGACTTCCAACACCTCCTCTTCTGTAATATGAACTCTTTTCACTATTTATTTCCCCAGATTCCCTAGCTTCCATGACTTTCTCCACAGTAAATACTGACACAAAATATCTGTATACTATCTCACCCATCTCCTGTGGTTCCACACCTCAAGGGGTGATCTTTAAGGGGCCCTATTCTTTCCCAAGTTACTCTTTCGCTGTTTTGATTTTATTTATCCTGCTTGTTACCTCCTCAAAGAATTGTAGTAAATATGTCAGGCACGACTTCCCTTTCATGAAACCTTGCTGACTCTGCTTCATTATACGATGTATTTCCAATTGCTCTGCTATTACATCCTGTATAATAGACTTTAACATTTTCCTAATAACAGATGTTAAGCCTATACTTACCTGTTTTTTGTTTCCTTCTCTTTTTAAATAGAGGTGTTATATTGGCAGTTTTCCAGTCCTCTGGAACTTTCCAAAATCCAAGGCTTCCTGGAAGATTACAAACAGTGTATCCACTATCTCTGTAGCTACTTCCATTAATATCCTGGGATGCATCCCATCAGGGCAGAGAACTTATCAGTTGTTAGCCCAAGTACTTTTCTGAGCACTTTTTTCTCTGTTAATAGTTATTGTATCTATTTCCTGTCCTTTTACCCCTTGAATATTTAGTTATTTCGGGTTGCTGTTAGTGTCTTCTGATGTGAAAATTGATGTAAAGTGTTTATTCTGCTCCTCTGCTATTTCCTGATTCCCCATGGTTATTTCCCCTGCCTCATTCTCTAAGGGATCTATGTTCAATTTGACTTCTCTCTTTGTTTTTATATATTTAAAGAAACTCTTCTTGATGTTACTTGCAAGTTTACCCTCCAAGTTTATTTTCTCCCTTTTTATCATTTTTTCACTACTTCTATTGTTTAAAAAAAAGTCCAGTCCTCTGACTTACCACTAATCTTTGCTACATTGCATGTTTTTCTTTTAATCTGATACTATTCTTAACCTGAGATAGTAGGAACTGCAGATGCTGGACAATCCGAGACAACAAGGTGCAGGGCTGGATGAACACAGCAGGCCAAGCAGCAT